>NC_140993.1:55779540-56360690 GCF_052327205.1 Somniosus microcephalus | reverse complement strand
GAAAGAGAGAGGGGAAGAGGAGGGAGGCGACTGGGGGGAAGAGAGAGAGCGACTGGGGGGAAGAGAGAGAGAGAGCGACTGGGGGGGGAAGAGAGAGAGAGAGCGACTGGGGGGGAAGAGAGAGAGAGAGCGACTGGGGGGGAAGAGAAGAGAGAGCGACTGGGGGGGAAGAGAGAGGAGAGCGACTGGGGGGGAAGAGAGAGAGAGCGACTGGGGGGGAAGAGAGAGAGAGAGCGACTGGGGGGGAAGAGAGAGAGAGAGCGACTGGGGGGAAGAGAGAGAGAGAGCGACTGGGGGGGAAGAGAGAGAGAGAGCGACTGGGGGGGAAGAGAGAGAGAGAGCGACTGGGGGGGAAGAGAGAGAGAGAGCGACGGGGGGGGAGAGAGAGAGAGCGACTGGGGGGGAAGAGAGAGAGAGAGCGACTGGGGGGGAGAGAGAGAGCGACTGGGGGGGAAGGAGAGAGAGCGACTGGGGGGAAGGGAGAGAGAGAGCGACTGGGGGGGAAGAGAGAGAGAGAGCGACTGGGGGGAAGAGAGAGAGAGAGCGACTGGGGGGGAAGAGAGAGAGAGAGCGACTGGGGGGAAGAGAGAGAGAGCGACGGGGGGGGAGTGGAGGGGGGACGGGGGGGGAGTGGAGGGGGGAGGGGGGGAGTGGAGGGGGGGAGGGGGCTGAGGGGGGAGTGGAGGGGGGAGGGGGGGAGGGGAGGGGGGAGAGGGAGTGGGGGAAGGGGAAAGGGGGGAGGAAGTGGGGGAAGGGGGAGGAGAGGGGGGGAGGGGGGAGTGGGGGAAGGGGGGGGAGGAGTGGGGGAAGGGGGAGGAAGAGAGGGGGAAGGGAGGGGGGAGTGGGGGAAGGGGAAGGGGGGGAGTGGGGGAAGGGGGGAGGTGTGGGGGAAGGGGAAGGGGAAGAGGGGGAGGGGGGAGGAGGGGGAGGGAGGAGGGGGAGGGAGGGGGAGGGGGGAGTGGGGAAGGGGAAGGGGGCGATGAGGGGGGAGGGAGGAGGGGGAAGGGGAGGGAGGAGGGGGACGGGGGGAGGGAGCAGGGGGAAGGGGGGAAGGGGGGTGGAGGGGGAGGGAGGGGGGAGAGGGGAGGGAGGGAGGGGAGGGGAGGGGGGGAAGGGGAGGGGGATGTGGGGAGGGGGGGGAGGGGAGGGGAGGGGGGAAGGGGAGGGGGGGATGTGGGGAGGGGGGAGGGGGAGGGGGGGAAGGGGAGGGGGATGTGGGGAGGGGGGAGGGGAGGGGGGAGGGGAAGGGAAGGGGAGGGAGGGTGGGGAGGGGGGGAGGAAGGGGAGGGTGGAAGGGGGGAAGGGGGAGGGGAGGGGGAAGGGTGGGGAGGGGGGGGGAAGGGGGCATGGGTGGGAGGGGGGGAAGGGGTGGGGAAGGGGTGGAGGGGAGGGGGAAGGGGGGTGAGGAGGGGGGGAAGGGGTTGGGGAGGGGGAAGGGGGTGCAGGAGGGGGGGGAAGGGGGTGGGGTAGGGGGGGGAAGGGGGGGGTGGGGAGGGGGGGGAAGGGGGGGTGGGGAGGGGGGGAAGGGGTGTGGTGGGGAGGGGGGGAAGGGGGGGGTGGGGGGGAAGGGAGGTGTGGGGGGGAGGGGGTGTGGGGGATGTGGAGGGGGGAGGGTGGGTGTGGGGGGTGGAAAGGGAGGCGGGGAGATAATTAAGTACAGGAAACTTTGTGCTATCCGGCACCCACCCTCTCCAGAGTTAATGTTGAGAGATACGGAGATTCTTATCTCCGTATTTGACAACAATTCAATTCAATTCAATTCAAATCGTTTTATTGGCATGACAAGTTACATCTTATGTTGCCAAAGCATCAAAAAACATTCATGTTTGTTCACAAAAATACAGATCTATCCATACAGTGTATAAACAGATATATCCCTGAGTGTATAAATATACTTTCATATAATTTATATATACTCTTTTCTTATGTTTAGTGGTTGTCCCTCTGTTTATGGCAAGCTGTAACATAGTGTGCCGCTAGTGTTACACAATTTCTCTCTTCCCCTAGTAGGTATGGGAGTTTTTGGTCGTCATTCAAATTCCTGAATTCCGGGCATATTTTTGTGAATTTTGGGTAGAAATTCTCCCTTATGCCCTGATATTTTCTACAAGCTGTGAGGAAGTGCATCTCTGTCTCCACCACTCCCTGGGCTGCAGTGAGAGCATATCCTGTCCTCTCTTGGTAGCCGGGTCTGCCTGTCAGGTTATGTTCACTAAGTCTGTACATTGTCAAAGTTTTTTCTCAGTTTGCTATCCTTTACCATGGTCAAGGTAATCAGCCATGTTGTATTGTCTGTTTAGGGCCAAGTAGCAATTGAGTTTGCTTTGGGTTTTTGTTGTTTCTGCCCAATATGACAGATATTTTTCCTTTTGCTTAGCGACGATTGTGTTGGGTCAAATTCTTTGTGTTACGCTGTCACTGTCCTGGGGCTGGTTATTGTTAGTAGTGTTAGTAGTTACTTCACTGAGTCCCAGGACTAGTTGACTGAGGGTATTCTTCTTTATGGTCCTCTCTTGGCATTTCAGGGCTTCGTAATGATAGCATTGGGGGTTGCTAATTTCTAGGTGTTTCCAAAATTTGGTGGCTCCTTTTTGGATAGTGATTATTAATGGATATTGGCCTAGTTCTGCCCTGCATGCATTGTTTACGGTTTTCCTTTGAGTCCGGAGGATACTTTTACAGAATTCTGCATGTAGGATCTCAATTGGGTGCTTGTCCCATTTTGCAAATTCTTGTTGTGTTAGCGGTCCCCACACCTCACTGCCCACACCTCACTGCCATAGAGTGCAATTGGTTCAATTACTGATTTGAAAATTTTGAGCCAAATGCTAATTGGGATTTCTATTTGGATTGATTTTTTAATGGCATAGGAAGCCCTTCTTGCTTTCTCTTTCAGTTCATTCACAGCCAGTTTGAAATTTCCCGTAGAACTGATTTTTAAGCCCAAGTATGTGTAGTTAGTGGTTTGTTCAATTTTGGTTGTTCCTAGTGTGAAATTTATTTTGGGTCCCTGATGTCTGGATCTTTGCTGGAACACAAGGACTTTGGTTTTTTGGGGATTTATTGTCAGGGCCCAAGTCTGGCAGTACGACTCCAGCAGATCCAGGTTCTGCTGTAGACCCTCCTTAGTTGGTGACAGCAGAACCAGGTCATCTGCATAGAGGAGGAATTTAACCTTGGATTCATATAGGGTGAGGCCGGGTGCTGTAGATTGTTCAAGTAGTTTTGCCAATTCATTTATGTAAATATTAAAGAGTGTCGGTGAGATTGGTGAGCCCTGCATCACCCCCCCGCCCCTGTGGGAAGTATTTTGTTTGTTTGTCTCCAATTTTAACTGCACATTTGTTGTTTGTATACATTGATTTAATTACATCATATGTTTTTCCCCCTACCCCGCTTTCGATAAGTTTCAGGAATAAACCGTCAAACACTGTTGCTTAGCAACAGCTTCTAAACACTCGGGTGTGGCCCTAAGCCTCTGCAGCTAAAGCTGTTGCTATAGCTACAGACCTTGCACAGCTTGGCTGTTGAAACAAAGGAAAATAAACAAAGAATAAAAAACGGCTGCTGATTTTTGTGGTGGCTCCAGATTGCCGGATAGCTCACCTCCGGATAGCACAAAGTTTCCTGTACTTATAAAACATTTTTGGTAAATCTTTCTATAACATACACTTTACAACCTCACCAATCTTTTTATTAAAAAAGGGGTCCTCACCTCTCAGTGTTGTACCACAAACAATGGTCGCCGCTTGCTTTTCAGTTGGAAAGATTAGGCCCCGCCCACACAGCCGATTGTCTGTCTCGGTCACCAGGACCCGATTTGGAGCACAGAAGCCCCACCCACTCTCTGTTCCTGTACTAAGATGGCCGCGCAGGCACTCTGTTACACACTGAATCAAAATGGTGTCGCACTGAAACTTTTCGCCCTCCTTGACAAAGATGGCTGCCGTTAACCTGGGGCTGTCTGCAGAAGAAATTTCCTCAGCTGCAAACACAGGATCTTCAGATTATTATTCGGTGGCTTGCGACCTACCCCAGTTGCTTATGAAGCCTCCCCACCTACTGACCCTGGGAATGGAGCTGAGGCAGCACACCCTCTCTCCTCTGCCAGTGTTTGTCTTTGCCTAGGCCGGGAGCCTGGGTCTAGAGTTGCACTGCTGGCAGTTGGAGAAGCCTAGGCCCCGGGCCTGGAAAAACGGTGAAAGGTAGGACAATTATAGAGGTTAGAGAAAAGATTTACAAATTAATTAACTTTTTTTAAAAACAATTTGTGTTTTAAAAGCAACTTTTTTTTTGCTGGAAATGTATATTTGAAAAGAAACACGCAGAAAGCGGGAAAAATAAATGAAAAGTTTAGAATCAAGATGGCGGCGACTCACCTCGGTTCAGAACGATAAGGCCCGCCCACACATGCACCGATTGGTCGACCGTCAGGTCACCAAAGCGTAGGATTGGTCAATCGTCCCATCACTCGACCGTAGGAGGGCCCGGCCGCACGCGCCAGGAAGCCGCCGTACGATTGGTCGACCTTGACGTCACTCGATGCTAATGAGCGGATAATGAGCGGAATGTTGAACGTTTTTTGGATACCGCGGGCGCAATTTTTGTCCGGCCGAAACGTAAATACGCTTAGGACGGTTCTGGAATCGTCAGCTTTCTTTCGACGTAACACACGTGTAGGTACGCTCTATAACTTTCGAGTTAATTCAATACAGACAGACAGACGACATGACAGACAGACAGAAGAACCGTTTTATGTATATAGATACGGATACTTGTGAGTGAGTTACAACTGGAATATAATCATAGGAAAACAAGATAAATATGAACAAAAAAGGCTATTTAGCCCATCTCATCGCACCCATCTAGAAAAACAACAGTCACCAATCACAGCATCTAATTGTCTCTTAAATGATTCCAATGGTTTTACCTCCATTACTCTATTCAGAAGTCCATTCCAACTCTTGATCACACTTTATATGAAGAACTTCTTGACATCAGTCTAAACTTGCCTTTCACCTTTTCGAAACCTGTGTCCCCTTGCCATACTGCCATGGTTTTCCTTAATGTAGTGCAGATACCTGCAAATCTTTTCTTTACCTTTTACTCTTCTGTATCTCTATGAGGTCCCCTCTCAGTTGTTTCCTTTCAAGGCTGAAGAATCCAAGTTTCTCCAGTCTTACCTCATAACTCAATCCTGTGATGTTAGGAATTAGCCTTGTGGCTCTTCTCTGGATTGCCCCCAGTGCTTGAGTGTGTCTCACTGACCAAAATTAGACATGGCACTCAAAGTGCAATCTGTCCAGGGCACTGTACCATGTCCAGCTTATATTCTACTTCATTCGAACCATTTAAGAAATAACTAGATGTTGCAATGGAAAGACACTATTCGGTAAGATGAGATTCTGAAATGGCAGGTCAATGTCCTGGGTGTATGCCCTTTGTCAGAACTGAAACTGGATGATGAGTGAGCTTATCTTTCTTATATCCCAGTTTCCACTTCCGACCAAAGGTCAATACTCAAAAAACATTTGCAGTTTCTTTTTCGTTTAATCAGAACAAAGACTGGGTAGTTTACTACAGCCATCTGAACTGTTTCATGGAGTTTCTTCTTTCTTTACCAATGGCAGGTTGCGTGGTGGGCAGGAACTCCTTGTAACTGGAACATGACTTGCTGACTAAAATATTAATAATGTATAATCAATACAAAGTGGTAGTCTCCAATTCAGTAGGAAAAATAGTGAGTATATATTATAAACAGTGGAGCATATTATGCAATGACATGTTTCTTAAAACAGTGTGCCTTGCCCTCAGTTGAGTATGTGATTTACCATTTGCTAGTTATATGTGTTTCATAAATGTATACATTCTTTATATAAACAGCAATCAACACACTTTCAGAGACAGTAGTGGAGGTAGTTGTTTTTGTATCTTAATGCTTCCCTTGGAGAATAGTGTTAAGTAATGAAAAGATTCGTTGGCTGGTTAGCAGTCTGACAGGCTGCAACATGAACACTTCGTCCATGGTCATCTTTATACCAGCCAATAGGTTGGTTAGACCTAGGTGGTGGGAGGTTCTACGCACACTCACAACGCATACGAAGAGGGGGAAGCCACCCACACCTAACGGATGCAATTATCATGCTTGAGATGTCAACTCAGAATTCAGAGCCTCCACTCATTGGGGCTGTCAGCAATGTTCCTTCTTAACTTTTTTAGGGTGCACAGCCCCTTTAAGGGGCTGCGCAGCCCAATCAAAATGCCGCAAATGCGCGGTTTTTCACATTGGAAAGTCGGCTGTGTGGCCGTGCAACTTATAGAGAATATTGGCTGTTGGGAGAGCACCTTCTGACACAGAGATGGGAGTGCAGTTGAGGTGAAAACCCTACAGATAATTTGATGCTGTAATGGGGAACAAAGAAATGGCAGACCAACTAAATACATATTTTGGTTCTGTCTTCACAAAGGAGGACACAAATAACCTCCCAGAGATGCCGGGGTGGAACTGAAACAAATCTGTATTTGTAGGGAAATGGTGTTAGGAAAATTGATGGGACTGGAGGCCGATAAATCCCCAGGGCCTGATAATCTACATCCTAGGGTACTTAAGGAAGTGGCCCTAGAAATAGTAAATGCATTGCTGGTCATCTTCCAGAACTCGATAGACTCTGGAACAGTACCCATGGATTGGAGGGTAGCTAATGTTACCCCACGATTCAAAAAAGGTGGTAGAGAAAAAGCAGGGAATTATAGACCAGTAAGCCTGACATCGGTAGTGGGGAAAATGCTAGAGTCCATTATAAAAGATGTAATAGCAGAGCACTTGGAAAGCAGTGACAGGATCGGACAAAGTCAACATGGATTTACAAAAGGTAAATCATGCTTGACTAATCTACTGGAATTTTTTGAGGATGTAACTGGTAAAGTAGATAAGGGAGAACCAGTGGATGTGGTGTATTTGGACTTTCAGAAGGCTTTCGATAAGGTCCCGCATAAGAGATTAGCGTGCAAAATTAAGGCACATGGGATTGCGGGCAAGGTATTGACTTGGATAGAGAACTGGTTGGCGGACAGAAAGCAAAGAGTTGGAATAAACGGGTCATTTTCCGAGTGGCAGGCAGTGACTAGTGGGGTACCACAAGGATCGGTCCTAGGACCCTAGCTGTTCACAATATATATTAATGATCTGGACGAGGGAATTGGATGTAATATCTCCAAATTTGCAGACAACACAAAGCTGGGTGGGAGGGTATGCTGCGAGGAGGATGTCGTGAAACTCCAGTACGATTTGGACAGGTTGGGTGATTGGGCAGAAACATGGCAAATGCACTATAATGTGGATAAATGTGAGGTTATCCACTTTGGTGGCAAAAACAGGAAGGCAGATTATTATTTGAATGGCAATAGATTGGGAGAAGGGGAAGTGCAAAGAGACCTGGGTGTTATTGTGCACCAGTTGCTGAAGGTAAGCATGCAGGTGCAGCAGGCGGTTAAGAAGGCAAATGGTATGTTGGCCTTCATAGCAAGAGGGTTCGAGTACAGGAACAAGGATGTCTTGCTGCAGTTGTACAGGGCCTTGGTGAGACCGCACCTTGAGTATTGTGTGCAGTTTTGGTCGCCTTATCTGATAAAGGACGTTCTTGCCATGGAAGGAGTGCAGCGAAGATTCACCAGGCTGATACCTGGGATGGCAGGAATGACATATGAGGAGAGATTGTGTCAATTGGGCTTATACTCACTGGAGTTTAGAAGATTGAGAGGGGATCTCATCGAAACCTATAAAATTCTGTCAGGCCTGGACAGAGTAGATGCAGGAAGGATGTTTCCGATGGCCGGGGAGTCCAGAACCAGGGGTCATAGTCTAAGGATAAGGGGTAAGCCATTTAGGACTGAAATGAGGAGGAATTTCTTCACCCAGAGAGTGGTGAACCTGTGGAATTCTCTGCCACAGAGGGCGGTGGAGGCCAGTTCATTAAATATATTCAAGAAGGAGTTGGATATATTTCTTAAGGCTAAAGGGATCAAGGGATATGGGGAGAAGGCAGGGACAGGGTACTGAATTTGGATGATCAGCCATGATCTCATTGAATGGTGGAGCAGGCTCAAAGGGCTGAATGGCCTACTCCTGCTCCTATCTTCTATGTTTCTATGTTTCTATGTAATGGGGACGGGAAACTTTTTTCTTAATTTCCCATCCTTCGTTTGTTGTTCATGTTTATTTATGTACAATTTCCCAAGATGTATAACGAAAAAAAACTTGCATTTATATAGCGCCTTTAATGACCTCAAGACATCCCAAAGAGCTTTACAGTCACTGAAGTAGTTTTAAAGTGTAGTCACTGTTGTAATGTAAAAAAACGCAGCAGCCAATTTGTGCACAGCAAGGTCCCACAAACAGAAATGTGATAATGACCAGATAATCAGTTTTAGTGATGTTGGTTGAGGGATAAATATTGACCAGGACACGGGGAAAACTCCCCTGCTCTTCTTCAAAATTGCTCCATGGGATCTCTTACAACCACCTGAAAGGACAGACACTTTAACATCTCGTCCAAGAGACGGCACCCCCGGCAGTGCAGCACTCCCTCAGTGCAGTCTGGAGTATGTGCTCAAGTCTCCAGTGGGACTTGAACCCACAACTTTCTGACTCAGTGGCGAGGGCATTGCCACTGACACCCAATGAAGAATATAAAGGGGGGAAAGTAATCCCACAATACTTTTTTTAATCTGACGGCGTCTATTTGTGATCCGAGGAGTGTGCACCGTTCCTGGTGAGGCTCAGACAAAAATCCCTTCAAATTTATGAGCCCTTCGATTCATAGTAACGAGCCATAAAGCAAGGGAACGTCTCTAAATGAAAACAATCTCTGAAATGCAAGTCCACGGACGGTTTCAGCGAATGAAATGGAAGTCGTTTTAAAGGAATTAGTCTACTATTCCCTCCTTGCCTTTAACCCTCCCCGGAGATTGCAGTCAGTGATTGACAGGGAAGAGGAACTTTCGATAACCTTTACTTTTTATAGAGTCATAGGCCTAGAAATTGGGTATAGCCCCGCTTGCGGCGTTAGAATTGGCGCAGCGCAAAGTTTATAGCCAGACGCAACTTATCACCACCTGGCGCGATATTGGGTTGCATCGCCCCTAAAGGTGATTGAGACGCGAATTCAGGCGTTACACGGGACTCCTAAGGCGCTAAACTTCCAGCACAACCCAATATCGGAGCGGACGGGCGCAGCGCAGGTGCTCTCAATTACCGATGACCACGAGACTTCCAGGCACCGGCCAGCTCTTAAAGGGGTGGGTCAGTCAGCTTCAGCATCCACACTCTTCGCCTTGTAGGCCTCAGAATCGGTGCAGGCCCTTCTCTGGCGCTAAAAACTTGGACCAGATGGAGAAGGTGAGACAGAGAGCAGAGCGCTTCACCAATGAGGCTCTGGAGCAATTGGTGGCCGCAGTGGAGCGCCGGCGAGATGTTCTCTACCCAGACAATGGCAGGAGGCCGAATCATAAGGACTACCGACGAGCTTGAAGGGATGTATGCCAGACGGTCAATTCCAGCAGCATGGTGACCAGGAGCCCTGTCCAATGCAGAAAGAAATTCAACGACCTCACTCGGGTCGTGAGGGTGAGTATTGTTTCTGCAAACTTCTGCATCCCTTCATTTGCACCTGACTTTATGGCTGCAGGGTGGGCTGTGCCCCATTGGCCATCTGCCAGCAAGCACCCATGGCCCTTTCTGGGCACACACATGCACATTTGACTCAAGGCATCATGTAAGGACTCTTGCACCATGGGGGGCATGAGATGATCACTCAGGGCATCGTGTAAGGGCTCTTCCACCATGGGGGGCATGAGATGATCACTCAGGGCATCATGTAACATAACTTCCCCTCCTTTCCCCTGCAGTCCAAGCTGGCGAGGATTCGCAAAGACCAGCTTCGCACCGGTGGAGGACCTCCACAAGTGGTCACTCTCATGGATCTCGAGGAGAGAGTCCACCAGATTCTTGGAGGACGTCTGAGTGGTCCTGTAACCACTGCAGCTGCCGACCCCATTGTCGATAGTGATGGTAAGGTTCTCACCTTTTACAACTGTCTCCTTCCACTTGTTCCCCCCGCCAGCATGCTTTCTCACTGTGGACCCATGTCATAGCCTTGCCGCAATCTGGCATCCCTTGCTGCCAAGCTGTCCTTTTGCTAAAGCCACTCTTCCACCTCCCTGCTTTCAGATGCTGCATCACCAGCTCGGGAGCTGGGCCCTCAAGCTGCCAGTGCCAGTGCCTCCAAAGGCTCAATGAGAAAATTACTGTCCAACAGAAGGTCAGCAACTCTCTCCAGCAACAATCAGAATGGCCAGCCCAAATGGCTGCAGCTTTTATACTAGTGCTGTCACCTTTAAATAGCGCCCCCCCGAGTCCGAGAAGGGCCTGGGAACGCTCCATCCAACTGTCACTAATAGCGCCAGGCGGAAAGGTTGCAGGCGCCACCGAATATCCGGTCCGGGGCGCCAAAAAGGCATTGCACACTGAAATTACGTCATGATCTGCCTGCGCCCGCGGGCGTGTGCAGAGTGTTAGCGCCGGTGCTAAAAGGATACTCAATATGGGAGGTGGCGCTATATTCACTGCGCCCGCCTGAAAATTGGGTAACGCCCCAATTCTCAGGCTCTTTAGGTGCTAATTGCTGGCGCTACCAACCGGATTTCTAGGCCATTGAGTTATACAGCACAGAAAGAGGCCCTTCAGCCCATCGCGTCCGCGCCGGCCATCAAGCCCTGTCTAATCTAATTCCATTTTCCAGCATTTGGTCCGTAGCCTTGTATGCTATGGCATTTCAGGTGCTCATCCAAATGCTTCTTGAATGTTGTGAGGGTTCCTGCCTCTACCATCCTTTCAGGCAGTGAGTTCCAGATTCCAACCACCCTCTGGGTGAAAAAGTTTTTCCTCAAATCCCCTCTAAACCTCCTGCCCCTTACCTTGAATCTATGCCCCCTTGTTATTGACCCCTCTACTAAGGGGATAAGTTCCTTTCTATCCACCCTATCTATGCCCCTCATAATTTTGTATACCTCAATCAGGTCCCCCCTCAGCCTTCTCTGCTCCAAGGAAAACAACCCCAGCCTGTCCAGTCTTTCTTCATAGCTGACGCGCTCCAGCCCAGGTAACATCCTGGTAAATCTCCTCTGCACCCTCTCCAAAGCAATCACATCCTTCCTATAGTGTGGCGACCAGAACTGCACACAGTATTCCAGCTGTGGCCTTACCAGCATTTTGTACAGCTCCATCATAACCTCCCTGCTCTTATATTCTATGCCTCGGCTAATGAAGGCAAGTATCCCATATGCCTTTTTAACCACCTTATCCACCTGTTCTGCTGCCTTCAGGGATCTATGTACATGCACACCAAGGTCCCTCTGATCCTCTGTCTTTCCTAGGGTCTTAACATTCATTGTGTATTCCCTTGCTTGTTAGTCCGTCCAAAATGCATCACCTCACACTTTTCAGGGTTAAATTCCATTTGCCACTGTTCTGCCCATCTGACCAACCCATCTATATCGTCCTGTAGCCTGAGGCTTCCCGCCTCACTATTTACCACCCCACCAATTTTCGTGTCATCTGCGAACTTACTGATCATACCTTTTACATTCACATTCAAATCATTAATGTAGACCACAAACAGCAAGGGACCCAGCACCGATCCCTGCGGTACCCCACTGGACACAGGCTTCAAGTCACAAAAACAACCTTCCACCATCACCCTCTGCCTTCTGCCACTAAGCCAGTTTTGAATCCAATGTGCCTGGATGAGTGCAGCTCCAACAACACTCAAGAAGCTCGACACCATTCAGGATAAAGCAGCCCGCTTGATTGGCACTCCATCCACCACCTTCAACATTCACTCCCTCCACCACCGGCGCACTGTGGCTGCAGTGTGTACCATCTACAAGATGTACTGCAGCAACTCGCCAAAGCTCCTTCAACAGCACCTTCCAAACCCGCGACCTCTACCACTTAGAAGGACAAGGGCAGCAGACGCATGGGAACATCACCACCTACAAGTTCCCCTCCAAGCCACACACCATCCTGACTTGGACCTGTATCGCCATTCCTTCACTGTCGCTGGGCCAAAATCCTGGAACTCCCTTCCTAACAGCATTGTGGGTGTACCTACACCATATGGACTGCAGCGGTTCAAGAAGGCGGTTCACCGCCATCTTCTCAAGGGCAATTAGGGATGGGCACTAAATGCAGGCCTAGCCAGCGACGCCCACATCCCATCAGTGAATAAAAAAATTTTAAAAAAATTTAATCCCATGGGCTCTTACCTTCCTGACCAGTCTCCTATGCGGGACTTTATCAAAAGCCTTACTGAAATCCATGTAAACCACATCCACTGCACTACCCTCATCCACACACCTCGTCACCCCCTCGAAAAAGTCAATCAAATTGGTCAGACATGATCTTCCCTTGACAAAGCCATGCTGGCTATCTCTAATTAATCCCTGCCTCTCCAAGTGGAGACCAATTCTGTCCCTCAGAATTTTTTCCAATAATTTCCCTGTGATAGAATTCTTCATTAGGATGGAGAGTGAAGTAGTTGACTCGGAGACTAGGGTCCTGAATTTAAATAAAGGAAACTACGATGGTATGAGGCGCGAATTGGGTAGGATTGATTGGGGAATGTCACTCAAAGGGTTGACGGTGGATAGGCAATGGCAAACATTCAAAGACCGCATGGATGAACTACAGAAGTTGTTCATCCCAGTTTGGGATAAGAATAAAACAAAAAGGGTGACTCAACCGTGGCTAACAAGGGAAATTAGGGATAGCATAAGATCCAAGGAGAGGGCATATAAATTGGCCAGAAAAAGCAGTAACCCTGAGGATTGGGAGCAGTTTAGGATTCAACAAAGGAGGACAAAGGGATTAATTAAGAAGGGGAAAATAGAATATGAAAGTAAGCTTGCAGGGAACATAAAAACTGACTGTAAGAGCTTTTATAGATATGTGAAGAGAAAAAGATTAGTGAAATCAAGTGTAGGTCCCTTGCAGTCAGAAACAGGGGAAGTTATAATGGGGAACAAAGAAATGGCTGACCAATTAAATGCATATTTTGGTTCTGTCTTCACAAAGGAGGACACAAACAACCTCCCAGAGATGTTGGAGAACATAGGGTCTGATGAGAGGGAGGAACTGAAAGAAATCAGTATTTGTAGGGAAATGGTGTTAGGGAAATTGATGGGATTGAAGGCCGATAAATCCCCAGGGCCTGATAATCTACATCCTAGGGTACTTAAGGAGGTGGCCCTAGAAATAGTAGATGCATTGCTGATCATCTTCCAAAATTCACTGGAATCTGGAACTGTACCCATGGATTGGAGGGTAGCTAATGTTACCCCACTATTCAAAAAGGGTGGTAGAGAGAAAGCGGGGAATTACAGACCAGTAAGCCTGACATCGGTAGTGGGGAAAATGCTAGAGTCCATTATAAAGGATGTAATAGCTGAGCACTTGGAAAACAGTGACAGGATCGGACAAAGTCAACATGGATTTACAAAAGGTAAATCGTGCTTGACTAATCTACTGGAATTTTTTGAGGATGTAACTGGGAAAATAGATAAGGGAGAACCAGTAGATGTGGTGTATTTGGACTTTCAAAAGGCTTTCGATAAGGTCCTGCATAAGAGATTAGCATGTGAAGTTAAGGCACATGGGATTGGGGGCAAGGTATTGACTTGGATAGAGAACTGGTTGGCGGACAGAAAGCAGAGAGTAGGAATTAACGGGTCTTTTTCCGAGTGGCAGGCAGTGACTAGTGGGGTACTGCAGGGATCGGTCCTTGGACCCCAGCTATTCACAATATACATTAATGATCTAGATAAGGGAACTAGATGTAATATCTCTAAGTTTGCAGATGACACAAAGCTGGGTGGGCGTGTGTGCTGCGAGGAGGATACCGAGAAACTCCAGGATGATTTGGACAGGTTGGGTGATTGGGCAGGAGCGTGGCAGATGCAATATAACATGGATAAATGCGAGGTTATCCACTTTGGTGTCAAAAACAGAAAGGCAGACTATTATCTGAATGGCAATAGATTGGGAGAAGGGGAAGTGCAACGAGACCTGGGTGTCCTTGTGCACCAGTCGCTGAAGGTAAGCATGCAGGTGCAGCAGGCGGTGAAGAAGGCAAATGGTATGTTGGCCTTCATAGCGAAAGGGTTTGAGTACAGGAGCAAGGATGTCCTGCTGCAGTTATACAGGGCCTTGGTGAGACCACACCTTGAGTACTGTGTGCAGTTTTGGTCGCCTTATCTGAGGAAGGATGTTCTTGCCATAGAAGGAGTTCAGCGAAGATTCACAAGGCTGATCCCTGGGAGGGCAGGAATGACGTATGAGGAGAGATTGGGTCGATTGGGCTTATACTCGCTGGAGTTTAGAAGAATGAGAGGGGATCTCATCAAAACTTATAAAATTCTGACAGGTCTGGACAAACTAGATGCAGGTAGAATGTTCCCGATGGTCGGAGAGTCCAGAACCAGGGGTCATAGCCTAAGGATAAGGGGTAAGCCATTCAGGACAGAGATGAGGAAGAATTTCTTCACCCAGAGAGTGGTGAACCTGTGGAATTCTCTACCACAGAAGGCGGTTGAGGCCAAGTCTTTAAATATATTCAAGAATGAGTTAGATATATTTCTTAGAGCTAAAGGTATCAAGGGATATGGGGAGAAGGCAGGTACGGGGTACTGAGTTTGGATGATCAGCCATGATCTCATCGAATGGTGGAGCAGGCTCAAGGGGCCGAATGGCCTACTCCTGCTCCTATCTTCTATGTTTCTATGTTTCACTGATGTTAGGCTCACTGGCCTGTAATTCCCTGGTTTATCCCTACTACCCTTCTTGAATAATGGTACTACGTTAGCTGTTCTCCAGTCCTCTGGCACATCCCCTGTGGCCAGAGAGGTTCTGAAAATTTGTGTCAGAGCCCCTGCAATCTCCTCCTTTGCCTCACATAGTAGCCTGGGATACATCTCGTCTGGGCCTGGGGATTTATCCACTTTTAAGCCTGCTAAAACCGCTAGTACCTCCTCCCTCTCGATGCTAATATGCTCAAGTATATCACAGTCCCCCTGCCCAATTTCTATGTCCACATTGTCCTTCTCCATAGTGAACACAGATGCAAAAAATTCATTTAAAACCCCACCTACATCCTCTGGCTCTACACACAGTTTGCCACTTTGGTCCCTAATGGGCCTTACTCTTTCTCTAGTTATCCTCTTGCCCTTAATATACTTATAAAACACCTTAGGATTTTCCTTTATTTTGCTCGCCAGTATTATTTCATGGCCCCTCCTCGCTCTCCTAATTTCTTTTTTAAGTATTCCCCTGCACTTTTTATACTCCTCCAGGGCTTCCTCTGTCTTTAGTCCTTTGTATCTGCCAAAAGCCCCCCTTTTTTTCCTAATCCATTCTCGTATATCCCTTGACATCCAAGGTTCCCTGGGCTTGTTGGTCCCGCCCTTGACCTTTACGGGAACATGTTGCCATTGTACTCTCTCAATTTCCTTTCTGAAAGACTCCCATTGCTCCGATGTGGATTTTCCTTCAAGTAGCTGATCCCAGTCCACATTGGCCAGATCCTGCCTTATCATATTAAAATCGGCCTTCCCCCAATTTAGAACCTTTATTTCCGGTCCATCCTTGTCCTTTTCCATGACTACCTTAATCTCACCGAATTATGATCACTGTCACCAAAGTGCTCACCTACTAACACTTCTACCACTTGCCCAGCCACATTCCCTAGAATTAGGTCCAGTACCGCCCCCTCTCTTGTAGGACTTTCTACATGCTGGCTCAAAAAGCTCTCCTGGATGCACTTTAAGAATTCTGCACCCTCTAAGCCTTTCACACTCTGACTATCCCAGTTAATATTGGGGAAGTTGAAATCCCCCACTATAATTACCCTATTATTTGCACACTTCTCTGAGATTTGCCTACATATCTGTTCCTCTATCTCCCCCTGGCTGTTTGGGGGCCTATAGTACACTCCCAGCAAAGTGCTAGTCCCCTTATTGTTTTCTTTACAACAGAGATGGGATTCTTTTTGGAGATGTCCCCTAAACTAGTCCAGAGTCTGCCCACATTTAGGAGCCAGATATATCATTTAAAACCTCTCAACTTTCCCATAAACTGTGAGATGGTGTTTTATCTGATTGTAGGCTAATTTTGAAACACTTTTTCAACTTTGAAAAGTTAGAACAAAGGGGTTGATTATGCGGATGCTTAACTATAAAACACACCTTGATTGGCAGCAGGTTCCCTGGCACTGGTGGCACCTTTTTGCCCTCGCAGCCCAGGAGACTCCCCCAG
Source organism: Somniosus microcephalus (assembly GCF_052327205.1). Taxonomy (NCBI): domain Eukaryota; kingdom Metazoa; phylum Chordata; class Chondrichthyes; order Squaliformes; family Somniosidae; genus Somniosus; species Somniosus microcephalus. The sequence goes on along the minus strand of NC_140993.1, from coordinate 56,344,324 downwards.
TGATGACTGGCCGTCTTTAACTATGTTTAGAGAACGCAGGGTCCAACCAGCGGAGACTGTGCGGCCGCTTCGTCCCATCACTGTCCCGGCTCAAGGGCTTTTCAAAATCTTTTTTTACACCTCTACAATAATACTCTCTCCATTCTCTTTTCTTCTATGCAGGTCTCTTCTCATCTATTCACTTTCTCTCCGTTCTCTTTTCCTTTCCCGTTTTGTTCTCTTATCATTCTCCCCCTCATTTTCCATTCACTTTCTTTTCACTTTTCTTTACTTGATCGTTCCCTCCTTTTTTTTCTCGCCCACTCCCCATTCCATCTGCTTCCCTCTTTTCAATTTTTCAATTCAACGTTTCTTCTCCCAGCCTCATCCCTTCTTTTTTTTTCCCTTCCTACCTTGTATCCCACTACAAACTTCCCGGTCGGCACAAGGCTCTGCCACAAGCCACACTTTGATCCGCCTGGAAATACTCCGTTTGCATTAATGTGGGAATGGATGGGGCCGGTGCGTGCTTCCAGTCACGGCCGCCTGTCGCCTCCCTTCACTGCGGTGGGAGTCTCTCCACCGAAATGTATCAAAGGACTGAAATCCCCGCCGCCTAAACCAGGAGGAGACATGGCGAAACTGAAAGAGACATAACGTGTTCATTTAAATAAAATTGTGTGAGGTACATGGCCAATAACATATTCCAATAAATAAGGGGCAGCATTTGGGCATATCTAAATGTTTGTGTATATATATGTGTGAGTGTGAGTGTGTGTATATGCGTGTGTATAGAAAGAAAGACTTGCAGTTATATAGCGCCTTTCACGACCACCGGACGTCCCAAAGCGCTTTACAGCCAATGAAGTACTTTTTGAAGTGTAGTCACTGTTGTAATATATATATATAATATATGAAAAATGTGTGTGTGTATATGTATAATATGTATATTATTTTCGGATTTTTATAATTTCACGATTTTAACCCTTTGAAGTAATATATATAAATGTGTGTAAATATAAATGTGTGTGTGTGTATATATATATGTATGTATATATGCGCGTGTATATTACATATATATATGTATTATTTTCTGATTTTCATAATTTCATGATTTTAACCTTTTGGAGTAAGCAATGTATTTTAAATATTCAGTTTCTGACTATCTTCAGTTTTCCTCAATAAATGAAAGAAACAATTTCGATGTATTTCGCTGTGCAGTGGCTCTCTTGCCTGTGTCGCTTGTTCGGGGTTTTTCTGCTTTTAGTGAATTTGAGGATAAACCCACTTTAAATGCCAAGGAGAGTCTCTGGGGACAGCGATCTGGAAGCAGAGAACCGGAATTTTTATTTTTTTTAATTGTCCGCTGGGTGGATATCGTTTATCCTTTAAAGGAAATTTAACAGCAACTCCTGGCTTCGTAAATTGTGCTGAACATGTTTAAAAAATGGAGAAGTTTGGCACCGAGTCCATTCACTGGACCAAGAGCAGCAACAGTCCGTTCCCGTTGCACTGTTTGGTGGTTGCGCTGTCCCTTTAAGAACTCCTAGCTCAGCAATGCACTGAATGCGACAGTAGGTGGGTAGAATGGGATAGACACCCAGGGAAAAAAAAGGGGAAAAATATACTTGTCAGCTATCCTGACGTCACATGAGAATTAATAAAGGCTAAATTTACAGAGGGGAAATATAGGGAGGACTGCATTGCACTAACTGGGATTACGTGTTCAGTAATGCAAACTGGTGGAATTCTGAGTTTGTGAATCTGCAAAAGTCTGAACTTCAAGGTTCAATGAATTTTCAACCGTTGTACAGGAATGAAGCGGCTGCTGCTCTGGATTCTAGTGGCAAGCAACATACTTCAGGTGAATGGATGTCGGTTCTGGTTTTATTTTAGTGTGAAAAGCTTTTCTTTGTTAAAAAAAAACTGAAAGAAGCTTCTCCACAGAGAAGAGTTGTGTTTCAGTGATGGACGAGGATAACTGCGAGATTAGGTTAAAGGGGAAGAGGGAATTAAAAAAGAGTGAGCCCAAAACAAGGGGGAAAGTGAGAGAGCGAAGCGCTGAATTTAAAAAAAGGACACTTGTGTTATGAATGAGAATAAGACAGGGGGCAAGGATTTTTAGGGAGACAGCAGCAGATTGAAGAGGGAGAGGGACACATTCAACGCGGTTTGGGAATAAAAAAAAGGAAAGTAGGAAAAAAGAGAAAGGGATTTAATATCACTGGGAGAATCTGACCTGAGTGCAAGGTTGGGAAAATACAGCTGCGTTAGAACAGGCTGGCTGGAGTAATACTCCAACTCCACTAAACACGTGGCAACATTATTTGGAAAATGCTTAAATCAGGACAATTAACGAAATGACAATTCGTTTTAATGGGATTTCAAATTTAAATACTGTATCGTGAAAGCATTTGGATTCCTTGACTATTTGGGGGCTGGGGAGTGAGAGGAAGGGGGGATTTGGGGAACAAGTGTCTTGGAAACATCTGTAAAGATTTCTGTGAGGTGCCAAGTCGTGGCAGTCACAGCTGTGTACCAACTGTCTTGTTAAAACGGAAAGCCTGAACCTGCGTTTCTAATGTTTTAATGGGAATGATTTAATGTCTTAGTTACCGGGTTTGAAACGAGACTGACTTTAAAAAAAACTAATGGAAGATTCCATGGCAGGAAACAAAAGTACAGAGAAACCCCATGGAGAATAAATGATGTGGACTGTACATGCTGAGCAGATGAATTTAATCCTGATAGAGAGGGGCCTGAACACATTTTAAAGGGGCTTTGTCTTTAGTGGAAAAGCATGTATGGAAAAGTTCTGTTTTGGGAGGGACAAGAGCTTTGTGTCTTTTTATTCTGTCCCCAATGGGCTGAGGAGCTCTGAGACAAGTTGTCTAGTGATGGGCAATAAGTGGGACCTTGCCAGCCTCACCCACATCCCGAGAAGAAATATATTTGAAAAAATTATGCCGTGTTTGTAACATGATGAAAAGGGGGGGGGGTCATAAGGCATTTTTCAACAAACACGGTACCTCTTTAACAGAGTTTTGCAGTGAGTTTACTTTAGCTCGCTGCTACTGACGGTGGTGTTGCTATTGGTAACAGTGCAGTAAATAAACAAGGTGGCATAGTGCTTTTGTGGAGGGGGCGGGGGGGGGGTGTGAGTCAGAGACCCATCAAAATATCTGGTCTCTTAGGTCCCTCTTGAGGCAACATTGCCCAAAAGGAATCATAAAACTGAAGTCCTTAAACATATGCCGTGAGAATATTAGCACAATAATTGTCACGTTTGTATGAAATTCTTTTTTGTTCCTATTTGGGTTAATGGTTTTCTTTGTTAATTTTTCATATCTTCGCACTCTTCCTTTGGAGAATAGTGCAAAGTGGCGGAAAGATTCGCAGGCTGATTAGCAGTCTAACAGGCTGCAACGTGACCGCTTCTTTCGTGGCCGTGACCACCTTTTTGCCAGCCGATAGGGGGGCATAAAATGCGACGGGAGGGGCTTATGGGCTTCCACCACCCATACGATGGGGAGGGTGCCACTCACGCCCGCCAGACGGGAGTATCTCACTGGGTGCAAGCCCAGAATTCAGAGGCAGAGCTCTGGTCTCCACTCGCCAGGACTGTCTCGAGCAGGGTTCAAACCATGCACCTTCTGACTCAAAGGCTAGGAATGCTGCCACTAAGCCATGTTAAAAGAACACAGATATTTTATATGACTGCATTATTCTTTTCCTACGCTAATTTTCGTTCAGTGACATTTCAAGACCAAAAGATCATCAAAGATTGAGCAGCCGTGTTTGCTGTCTGACTACCAGCTTGTCCGAATTTTGCATCCCTGTTGGAGAAGGCATAGTGGCCATAAACAATTATCATCAATCGTAACTTAACAAGCAACTGCATGTGCATAAAACTGCTTATTCTAACTGCTGTGGGATCTGCAGTTAATATAAATAAGGTTTTTACAGCACCCAGGATGTGAGCGGGTACTGCAGAGCTGCTTCTTAAAGTGGCTCTGCATTACAAATAAACCACGCTACAAGAACAACTTGCATTTATATAGCAACTTCAATGTAGTAAAACGTCCCAAGACGCATCACAAGAGCGTTATCAAACAAAATTTGACACCGAGGCACATAAGGAGATATTGGAAAGGAGAGGGCGTTCTACTTAATACATTGGAGGCGGAGCTTAGCAATATGGACCCAGGAGAGCACATTGCCAGCTGGCAGATCACGCTAAGAGCTTTCATTTGCTTTTGATAGCACAGCATCAAAATATTTTGGTGTGCTATTTTTATTCCAACGCTTATTAAGTTTAGATTCTGAAAGACCAGTGTCTGTTAGCCTTCTCCTCGTGTTTACACAACTAAATCCGGATCCCTTATCCCAGCAGCAGAATTGTAAGCCCACAAAAAAACACCTGGACAATGCCAGGCTAAGAGCAATGTAAACATGAAGAGTTGGCTCATAAATGCCAGTCTTCCAGAGCCCAAACCAGATGAGCATCCGTATAAAAGTGGCTTTGATGTAGTTGTTGTCAATGAATTAATGATTTGACTAAAGTAGCTCACAAAGGAACTTTACACAAATGCATTTGCCATTGCACTACCAGAGGAAATCAACCCCCCAGAGTTAGTAAAACGACATTTATATAGTGCCTTTAACGTAGTAAAACAGCCTAAAGAGTTTCACAGACGTGTAGTCAGACAAAAATTGACACCAAGCCAAAGAAGGAGACATTAGGGCAGGTGACCAAAAGCTTGATCAAAGAGATAGGTTTTAAGGAGTATCTTAAAGGAGGAAAGAGATTAAATAAAGCGTAGTGATGCAATGTTATGTGCCACAAATTAAGCTTCAGCTAAATGCAAAATAAAACTCACTGGAAAAGTTTCACTGCAGGAGATGCAACTACTGCTGCAATACAATCTTACAGACCCCATCCCCATGGCAACAAGGCATCTAAGTTTTCAGTGTGGACTGTTTGAAGAATTAATTCCACCCAATTACCTCCCATTGAAGAGACAATTGGTTTTACAGTCTGATCTTTTTCTTTCTTTCAGTTGTGAGGGTTTTAAATAAAATTAAAGGCAATCCCAATACAGCTCCACAATACAAAGCTGATGTCAATTTGGCCCAAAATTGACAGTCTTATTAAGATAATAATCCATATGGCCAGTTGCTATGGAAAATGGAACAATTCCTACTGATGAGGTAGGGGCCGCTCTGCTGAGGTTATGGTTGAGGCACACTATTGGGACTTGTACAGAGAGCAAATGGTGTTCCCCAGCTCTTTTGGCATTGTTCAAACCACTCACCCATAGATTTCCCAGGGTTGAGCCACCACAATGACTTGATGTTTTTCTTGGAAAATGCTGATGATCAAATGAGCAAAGATCCTGCCAGTTCTTAAATCAAGAGGTGTACCTTCAGCTGGTTTTATGGGTCTCACTCTATCTGGCTACTTGGCCATAAATTATATTAAAGGTACCAAGAAACAGAAGGAAGATATTAGCTAGCAATTAGGCTAGTATGGTCAATAATGAAGAAGGCTTTGGTTTGGTTAATTTGCATTAGAAAACCCATGGATCTGTTCCCAATTTCATTCTGTGTCAAATTTCTTACTTTATTGTTGTGCATCAGTGTGACAGCTGCAAAATCAAGGAACTTGCAGATAATGGTGATAAAGGCATTAACTTTATTGAAAACAAGCCAAAATATGCAATCCCACAGTCTGAGGGAACTCAAGTGTATTGACTTTACTTGTGCCAACATAAACACTGGCATGGTCAATCTACTCACTGCACAGGCCCTCTCATTATTGCCTAACGATATCTAATTTCATGTATTTTTTAAACCATCTATTGTATTGCGTGTTCAAAATGTTAGGAAGATGCTTGTTGCTATTTCAATGAGATTGTATATCTAGATGGAAGCCCATTTTTTATGTAGTGGCCATATTTTGGTGAATCTTTGTGCTTTTCAAACTGAGGGATTTCAGTGCTATGAAATGGCTCTCCGTCCCACTTTTTGCACCTGGTGTCAACATGAAAGATTGTCCCGTGAGGTGTGGCATAGTTTTGGATACAGAGTACTAATCTAAAGAGGCCCACCTGATCACTGAATAACATTTGTTTTAAAGCATTCATTCCAGTTCACCTTCAGAAAGTAACTAGATTTAGGATTGAATTTTAAAGAAAAAAATAAGTAAAAGCATTTAATCTGGGAGCCTTTGAATTGCTATCAGATAACACCAGGTCAAACTGAGCTGGCTGTTCAAGTCAAGTTAGAACTGCTGTTTCTTGTTTTTGATGCAGCAAAATGCTGACAGCAAAGATTTTGAATGTAAAGGCCCAGAACGCCTTGAACAACAATTAACAATCGACCAATTGCGTTTAGGTGCTACATCATTTATTTCAACATTCCCGACTAGAGTAAATTCAGATGTACAATGTTTCCCCCAGAATTGTACTATTTGTTGATAGGGTTGTACATTTTGCTTACATTACATTTACAGTAGCGAGCTTTGATACAGTAAGCCTGTTGCCATACTTCATTTTTATTCATTCTCAGTATGTGGGTGTCACTGGCAGGGCCAGCATTTATTGGCCATCGCTGGTAGCCCTTGAGAAGGTGGTGGTAGGCCTTCTTCTTGAGCCGCTGCAGTTGTGAATACTGTTACAGTTGTACTGTTACACTACGGTCAGGGCATTTTATTGATGGTGGTCGTGGCATGCTCGGGTCACTATTCTTGTGATGTTTGGACTGGGTGGTTGTGTACTTCCATCATCCGTCTCGCATCAGCATATATCTCCGTCTGTCAGGGGGCACCACTGGTTCAGTTTATTGCGAAAAAAAACTGACACTTACTGGGCTTTTATACTTGAACACTTTTGGGAACTAATGCACCAAACCCAAGAATAGATCTAAGATCCAAGTACGGAATGCAACCAGATAATTGTGCAGTTCAGCTCACCGGGGATTGGAGATGTGATGGCATACGGTGTCTGGTTTTCAGCGCAGTACTGAGGGCAAGTTACGTTGCCAGAGGAGCTGTCCTTCGGTTGAGATATTAAACCAAGATCCCGTCTCCCTGTTCAGGCAGATGTTAAAAATCCCATCGCACTATTTGAAGAGTTCTCCCTGTATCCTGGTCAACATTCAGCCCTCTACAAAAAATGGGTTAACTGATCATTCATCACATTCTGTTTCTATGATCTTGTTGTACCATGGTTGCACTTCATTTTGTTTGTGAAACACTTTGAGATATGATAAGGTGCCATTTAAGTGCAAGTTCTTTCCTTCTTTATTTAACTATTCAATTACCAGTAAATAGAACACTAACAGAGAAGAGAGGGTTTTAAAATCCTGTAAATGAAATTTGTTGTCCATGGTTCCTTGTACTTTCACTTGGTCCAAACTAGATGTTTTAAAACACCACACTCAAAGTGGAGGTCACACCATAGACAGTAGCCCAGACTTTCTGCTTATGCAGAGTTGGGGCACGTCTTCGACATGGTGGGACCTCCGCCCACCACAAAGATGGGCCTCTTGATGGTCTTCCGTCCTTCAGGTCATTAACGTATCTTTGGCTCCACTTGCAAGTCCACCTGGATTGGAAACGGTGTTTTAATGTGGTAGTGCTCGAGGCGTTCAGCAGTGTAATGTTGCTGGTAACCTCCAAGGTACTTCAAAACCTATCATTTAAAAAACAAATTGAAATCTACCCTCTTGGCATATGAAGTTAATTTCTCTGCAATCTCAAAAGTTTTGAGATTTTAAAAATTCAAACCACTTCTCCGCTGCCAGGGCAACTTTTGGTTTGAGGAAAAAACAGTTGTGAGTATGATGTATTTCTGTAACTTACATGTATCGTATCCATGCTACTCCTTTTGACACTCCTCCATTCCGGTGGGAAATCCAAGGGTTATAGTTATTGTCAGTGATGTGGTGGAGTATTTCCATATCCGTTACCCTGCCCCTGCCCCTGCCTGTGCAAATTACACTCATAAATCATCGGATGGAGGGTGAGAAATCCCGGCCAATATGCCTGGGTAACTTCTACTGTATCTCTTTGAAGGAAGCAAAGTTATTGACCGATTATGTATTGATTAGGATGGATGGAAGAAAGAAGGTTGCTTGCTTTTTGATTGCAATTTGATCAGTTAAGTTAAAGGTGTGAATGGAACATGTTAACCATCTATTGAGAGTTGAAATTCATCAGAATTGTCAAACACAGACCATGTATGTTTACATTCCACATTAAACATCTTATGGCAATCTATCTCCCACACCAGCCAGCTTGTAGCTTTTCTGAGCGACGTTGCCAATCAGTATTGAACCACGGACAGTCTTGTACCACTAGGAACTGGATTGAGACTGCCAATACTCATTTAAGATGGGGCCATTATAGCCAACAGGCAGAGGAAACTTTCATCCAACTTGTCGAGGCTAGATTTGGAGCCAGGTCCTAGAGGTGAAAGGTCAATTTCTAACCCACCACAGCGCCCAGTTCCTTATTTATCTGGTATTTTTGCTATTTTGTTGTTGATGCTTCCTCAATACGCTTTATTTTTGTGCTTCTGTTGAGTTCCTCCTCCTGTTCAGCTGATACAAGGCAGGCATATGCTATACCCAGGCACACAGCAAATATTTACCAATTAGCCGAGGCATAGAATATAAGAGCAGGGAGGTTATGATGGAGCTGTACAAAACGCTGGTGAGGCCACAGCTGGAGTACTGTGTGCAGTTCTGGTCACCTCACTATAGGAAGGATGTGATTGCTTTGGAGAGGGTGCAGAGAAGATTCACCAGGATGTTACCTGGGATGGAGCGCCTCAGCTATGAAGAAAGACTAAACAGGCTGGGGTTGTTTTCCTTGGAGCAAAGAAGGCTGAGGGGGGACCTGATTGAGGTGTACAAAATGATGAGGGGCATAGATAGGGTAGACAAAGAGGAACTTTTCCCCTTAGTAGGGGGGTCAATAACAAGGGGGCATAGATTCAGGGTAAGGGGCAGGAGATTTAGAGGGGATTTGAGGAGGAACTTTTTCACCCAGAGGGTGGTTGGAATGTGGAACTCAATGCCTAAAAGGGTGGTAGAGGCAGGAACCCTCACAACATTCAAGAAGCATTTGGATGAGCACTTGAAATGCCATTGCATACAAGGTTATGGACCAAATGCTGGAAAATGGGATTAGACTGGACAGGGATGGATGGGCGGCGCAGACACGATGGGCCGAAGGGCCTCTTTCTGTGCTGTAAAACTCTATGACTCTATGACTCTATGACAAGAAGCATTTAAATGAACAAAGAGATCACAGAGATGTATTTGTATAAGATGAGACAGAACATGTATACATTGGATCTAAATTTGCCAGATGGTTGATGATGGAGCTGCTGAGGTTCAAGCCACACCCATTCATTGGGGATTACTTGTGGTCACTGGCAACATATTCCAAGTACTTCAGAAATGAAGACCAAAATTGGGAAGCATGTGATTCTTCTTTTATTTTCAAATTTTTGTTCATCCTCCTAAAGATGGGGGTGGTGTTTGGTTCTACAGCTGCCAGTAACACTCCTGAATGCTATTGAAACAGCCATTTTGAAATCGAGCAAGAAAAGACCATTCAATCCATCGAGCCCACCCTATTCAGAGTCCATATATGATTCTATCATAGACATCCCATCCATACCACCTGTTGATCTCCCTACTTTAGGGAATGCTAATTTCCTTCCTCAACATGCCCTGACAGTGTTCTTCATGTGCTATCCTTGACAGTGGGTGTCAGCGGGCTTTTCATCTGGGGGAGGAAAGAGGAGAGCATCAGAGTTGAACCTGATTTTGCCCTCACCTGCAATCCACATGTGGACTGTTCCAACACACAGCACTGGAATGTGATCAGGAACGGGAACCCTGCTTGATTTTGTTTTCTCCTCCTGGGCAACTTTAGCGCTACCCTGGCAGAGACTGAGATTGATAGATTTTTGTTAGGAAAGGGTATCGAAGCATATGGATTAAATGCGGACAAATGGAGTTGAGGTACAGTTCAGTCATGACCTGATTGAAAGATGGAACGGGCTCGAGGGGCTGAATGGCCTCCTCCTGTTCTTATATTCCTATATTAAAGTTGCAGAGAGCAAGCAGCTGTATCTTCTCATGGGCCAGCTGGCATCAGGGGGCGGGGGGGGCAGAAGAATATCTGCAGGGGGTTCTCCTGATCATCTGCCATTTACACTGTTCTTCCACTGAAGATACATTATATTTGCATCCTCTCGTTACCATCTCACTGACAGATAGAAACAATCTACCATTATTTATTTCATCATAAGCCCTCTTAATATTGAAAACCTCCATCAGGTCGCCCTTTCGTCTTCACAGCTCTAGTGAAAAAACCCTAACTTCACCATTCTTTCTTTATGACTGTAACCCCACATCACTACTGAATCTAACCTGCAATTTTTCTATTGCTTTGATATCCTTCCTATAATGGAATGCCCAAAACTGTATGCAATACTACAGCTGCAGCCTAACTAAGATCTTGTACAAGTTTTAAATTACCTCCTTACTTTTTCTTCTATGTCTCTAGGAAGAAAACCAAGGATTCCATTTGCCCTAGCTATGGCCTTGACTATTGCGCTCCCCTCCGAAAGAACCTGTGTCTCTGCACACAAAGCTCATCTAACTCCATTTAAAATCTTACCATTTGCAATGTATTCAAAAAGAAATCTCAAAAGAAAGATCTAAGATAGATAATGATGGTGTTATTTTAATATAACCAAAGCCCTGAGCAAGTAGGTCTTCTTCTTCTTATCGTGTCCACGGACAGTCTATACATAGCCCAGCCAGAACTGGACACATTTTTGCACCTTGTTGTTGAATTTGGCAAGATCTGCAACAGTGCAGGGTTCCTCTAACGATGGGCATTGCAGGAGATGTTGCATAGTCTGTGCCTCAGTTCCACATTCACAAGTTGTCGGGCTGGTTGAATATCCCCATTTGCTTAGTGACACCTTTGAGCAACCTACACTGGTCCTAAGTCTGTTAAGGCACTTCCAGGTTGCCCAGTTGCAATTAGCTCCTGGGGGAAGGCTTTCATCAAGTAAAATTTCCATCGCTGGGGGTTGTTCAAGACTGGCAAGCCGGTCTTTCCACAAGGCGATGCGGGCTTCAGATGAGGTTGATTGTAATGGAACAACACTCTTCATGAAGCTCTTTCTTGACTTTAAGCGGCTGGGTGTAGGTGTATGACAATGCAAAGGGTGTCTCTCATCTGATGTTTGACGGAGTCGCTCTTTCTTGCTGGCTACCGTTCTTCTTATATCAGGGGGAGCGATACCCGTCAGGATATATAGGCTGTTGGTGTTTGTTGGTTTTAAGCAACCTGTGATAAATCAGCAGCTTGCATTCAGAACGGCATCCATCTTCTTGGCATGAGTAGACCTTTCCCATGCAGGGCAGGCGTATTCGGCAGTGGAATAGCAAAGAGCAAGTGCACTGGTTCGCAATGTTTTCGGGCTTGTTCCCCATCTTGTGTTAGTAAGCTTATTCAGGATGTTGTTTCGTACGCTCACTTTTGTCTTTGTTTTCTCGATGTGGTTCTTGAAGGTGAGGCATCGGTCAAGGGTGACTCCTAAGTAGATAGGGTGCTCGCAATGCGTCAGTGTTGCTCCACACCAGGTTACTTTCAGCTGGCGTTTGGCTTCACGGTTTCTGAGGTGGAATGCACAAACTTGCGTCTTTGATGGGTTTGCGCGAAGGTGGTTTTCTTCATAGTAGGATTTTAGTCCCTCCAAGGCCTCAGAAAGCGTTTTCTCCACGGTGTTAAAATCAGTGCTTTGGGCAGTGACACATAAGTCATCAGCATATATAAAACGGCGTGTAACACCGTCTATAGGTTGGTCATTCGTGTAGATGTTGTACAGCAGCGGTGCAAGCATGCTTCCCTGAGGAAGACCATTCTTCTGAATACGCGACCTGCTGTGCTTCCCACCTAGTTCAACATAGAACCGGCGATTCTGAAGCATGCTTTCTAACAGCTCTGTTAAGTGAATCTCTTTTGTCATCTCTAGAATCTTGCAGAGGAGACGTCTATGGTTCACTGTATCGTATGCTGCTGACAGGTCTACAAAAACAGCACTTGTTACCATCCCTTGCTCAAAACCATCTTCGATGTGTTGTGTGAGGTTGAGCAGTTGGCTTGTTGTTGATTTGCCGGGGCGGAAACCTGCTTGCTCTGGAATGATCTTCTCATCTACAGTTGGTGCTATCCTATTGAGTATCAGGCGTTCAAACAGCTTATAGGTGTGGCAAATAGGTGAGTGGAGTTTATAACTTGGTTTAAACCAGCTCACCGTCTCCTGAGGGATTTGGTTTTCCTTTGTGTTTAATGTATAATGGGCAAGTTGTATTATCCATCTTTCTCATTCCAGGTCAAGTATTTTGGATCTCATCCCAAATTAGAATCTTGCAGAATGGTTTATATCACAATAGCCTGCATTATAGGGATGGGAGGCTGCGTTACAAGGAATGGGAGGCTGCATTACAGGGAATGGGAGGCTGCATTACAAGGAATGGGAGGCTGCATTACAAGGAATGGGAGGCTGCATTACAAGGAATGGGAGGCTGCATTACAAGGAATGGGAGGCTGCATTGCAAGGAATGGGAGGCTGCATTACAAGGAATGGGAGGCTGCATTACAGGGAATGGGAGGCTGCATTGCAAGGAATGGGAGGCTGCATTACAAGGAATGGGAGGCTGCATTACAAGGGATGGGAGGCTGCATTACAAGGAATGGGAGGCTGCATTACAAGGAATGGGAGGCTGCATTACAAGGAATGGGAGGCTGCATTGCAAGGAATGGGAGGCTGCATTACAGGGAATGGGAGGCTGCATTACAGGGAATGGGAGGCTGCATTACAAGGAATGGGAGGCTGCATTACAGGGAATGGGAGGCTGCATTACAGGGAATGGGAGGCTGCATTACAAGGAATGGGAGGCTGCATTGCAAGGAATGGGAGGCTGCATTGCAAGGAATGGGAGGCTGCATTACAAGGAATGGGAGGCTACATTACAAGAAATGAGAGGCTGCATTGCAAGGAATGGGAGGCTGCATTACAAGGAATGGGAGGCTACATTACAAGGAATGGGAGGCTGCAGTGCAGGGAATGGGAGGCTGTATTGCAGGGAATGGGAGGCTGTATTGCAGGGAATGGGAGGCTCCATTACAAAGGATGGGCGGCTACACTGCCCCATGGCTTAGTGAGCCATACCAGAACTCATGAGAGGAGACGCACCACGCAGTGGCCCAGGCTCCAATCTGATCTAGATATCATTATTGTTCTGATGGAAAGCCAATCAAATTCAACTCATGGATCGGAGGCACCATGGGCTAAAATGTTCCAACTGATTTTAAAGAAGAGAAAGAGGCACAGAAAATGATATGAGGAAAAACAGGGCTCATAGAGAGAAAGTGAGGGAGAGAGAGAGAGAAAGAGAGTACAGACTGACAGCCATGTTGAGACGCAGAGGGAGAGAATTTGTGAATAGTGTTTGCATGAACATTGAAATGAAAATAGAAAATAATGAAAGAGCACAGCAGGCTCATCAACAACAATAGACTACGATAGGTTAATGCTTCGATTGTGACCCTTCATCAATACCACAATCCAACTTATAGGACAGAGAAAACAATGTAAGTGGGGCCCACAGAGAGGAGTCGCTATGGGCAGGCAACACGCCAGCTTTGCACATGAGCTCAGCTTGTTTTTCTTTTAAAGTCACGATATTTTAATGGGGGCTATATTTTGCCAACAGTAGAGATATGACTGCAGTGCCTGAGCATTGCTAATGGATTATCAGACCCTGCCCCCACTGGAGTCTCCTGGTGCGACTATGAGGAAATGACCCTGGATGAGGGATCATCCCATGCTTGTTTTCCTAGGAATGATGAAACCACATCATCTGTAACATTAGACACGAAAATCTGATCACGTAGTAAAAGGTCAGTCTCTCTTCAATCCTTGAGAGATGAGTCACTGTACATGTTATGAAAGCCATTACATGATTCAGACAAGTATAGTTTAATCAATGGCTGGGACAGTGTTACATCTCATCATTAGTCTATTGCCGCAAATACTATATTGGGAACAATGGCAGTCAATATGGTCTATAATGAAGGCTTTCATGGAAAAACAAACTGAATCAGGGAATGCTCCCCACAACACTGGTACAATCCCAGAATGCCATGTAGTTTGACCTACTCAGGCACAATAAATAAGTGGCCCCATTTATAAAACCAATACACATTGACACAAGAATGGTAAACCTAGATTTTCTGATTGGTGTTATTTTAGCACCAGCTTTAACCAACAGGATGTGAAATTCATTGGAATAACACCAATAAGAAGATCCATGCCACAGAATCATAGAATGGTACAGCACAGAAACAGCCCATTCTGTGCCAGTGTTTTTTTTTTACATGACCCACCTGGTGTAATCCTTCTCTCCTGCTCGCTTTCCATTCCCTTTAATATTTCTCTTTTTGAAGCAACAGTCTAACATCATTTAGAATGTGGAATTCTCTGTCACAATAGTTTGTGTGATACTCTTAACTTAGCACTTCAAATTGCTCCAACTACCAGTGACAAACCTGTAAACTCCGGCACTCCACATTAGTATTATGTAATACAAAATACTGTCTGCAGACACAGCCAACGTTTGGGAAGAACAAATTCTATAAAGGTAGATTTTAATTACCAGGCATAGTGGAGAGGAAAGAAAAGGTGGAGGCTTATTGCTGCAGGTCTGTGCATCCACTACACTGCCCCAGAATTTCCTGGGCATCCCCAGATGGGGGCTACTGGGCCTGGAGCAGATGCAGGCCCAGTGTAAGGATTTATATTAGGCCGATGGAGTGTTCCCGGTGTTCCGCTTCAGTTTCCTCTATAACCATTGGATGCCCAAATAGAGATGGACTCAGGGAAATCTGGCATTGGGGCTTGTGCCGGGAACATCGTGGACCAGAGGATCTACAGGGGCCACAGTTTAAAGCAGGTACTAGTAAAGAGATTAATTTGGGATTCCAGGTTGATCAGTGGGCCTCAGGCAACAAAAACTACATTAATTTACCAGATAATTTGAATGAAATGACTTTGAATTAAGAGGAGTGGATTGTAATTGTTCTGTGGGATGATTTTTTTAATTAATTTGGATACTGTGATAACATTTCAACCATCTACCATTACTCATACCGAAATCCTCGTGATAATACTGCATTCTGTAATGCACTCTCTAGCCATTTGATGATGTCCTGAACTGGGGTATCCAAACTTTTTGTATGGGTGGGCTGCATAGGTGCTTCCATTGAGCCTTGGGGGCCACATACAAAATTTTAATCCATGTCCCCGCTAATTTAAATAATGGGTAATCATGTACCACTTAATTTACACAAGGGGTAATTCTACGAGTCCATCCTGCCAGCGGGGGACCACATCCATTGGCAGCGCATATCGGAAATTCGGGTAGACGCTGAACACAGTTACGATATAGACCCCGCTATCTGTGCAGGCTCATAAAATGGGCCCTTGTATCTCACATTGATGATCCCAACAAACCGTGGTGTTCTGATTTAGGATTTATCCATCACTGGCATAACAGCTAAGAACAGCCTTTCCCACAAAATTCAAACAGGTCAAAGCAGCGAGTAAGAACTGGGAGAGCAGATAGGACTCGAACTTCAGAAAATAACATTTTGGGATACAGTATATGAGTAATTTGAGACATGGCATGTGGTAAGTGTCGCATTCTTGGGAGGAACAGGTGACTTTGGTCCTATGGTTCCCAGGGCTCCTCACCACTGGGGGTTTTCCTCACATCACGTCTGAGTCTGCTGTAGACTAATTGTTAGAGATTGCTTGCTCTGATTAGCCAACAACTCCATTATTATTGTTGCATGTGACTATGGTAGAGGGTGAACTAGATAGATTTTCACATCTGCAATTCTTATGTTCCTATGAGTTGCCTGGGCTTTGAAGGCTATATTACAAGGGATGGGAGGCTGCATTACAAGGGGTGGGAGGCTGTATTACAAGGGATGGGAGGCTGTATTACAAGGGATGGGAGGCTACATTACAAGGGCTGGGAGGTTGAATTACAAGGGATGGGAGGCTGCATTACAAGGGATGGGAGGCTGTATTACAAGGGATGGGAGGCTGTATTACAAGGGATGGGAGGCTACATTACAAGGGATGGGAGGCTGCTTTACAAGGGATGGGAGGCTGTATTACAAGGGATGGGAGGCTACATTACAAGGGATGGGAGGCTGCTTTACAAGGGATGGGAGGCTACATTACAAGGGATGGGAGGCTGCTTTACAAGGGATGGGAGGCTGTATTACAAGGGATGGGAGGCTACATTACAAGGGATGGGAGGCTGCTTTACAAGGGATGGGAGGCTGTATTACAAGGGATGGGAGGCTACATTACAAGGGATGGGAGGCTGCTTTACAAGGGATGGGAGGCTATATTACAAGGGATGGGAGGCTGTATTACAAGGGATGGGAGGCTACATTACAAGGGCTGGGAGGCTGCTTTACAAGGGATGGGAGGCTACATTACAAGGGCTGGGAGGCTGCATTACAAGGGATGGGAGGCTGCATTACAAGGGATGGGAGGCTGCATTACAAGGGATGGGAGGCTGAATTACAAGGGATGGGAGGCGGAATTACAAGGGATGGGAGGCTACATTACAAGGGATGGGAGGCTACATTACAAGGGATGGGAGGCTGCTTTACAAGGGATGGGAGGCTGAATTACAAGGGATGGGAGGCTGAATTACAAGGGATGGGAGGCGGAATTACAAGGGATGGGAGGCTGAATTACAAGGGATGGGAGGCTACATTACAAGGGATGGGAGGCTACATTACAAGGGATGGGAGGCTGCTTTACAAGGGATGGGAGGCTACATTACAAGGGATGGGAGGCTACATTACAAGGGATGGGAGGCTACATTACAAGGGATGGGAGGCTACATTACAAGGGATGGGAGGCTACATTACAAGGGATGGGAGGCTGCATTACAAGGGATGGGAGGCTACATTACAAGGGATGGGAGGCTACATTACAAGGGATGGGAGGCTGCATTACAAGGGATGGGAGGCTGCATTACAAGGGATGGGAGGCTGCATTACAAGGGATGGGAGGCTACATTACAAGGGATGGGAGGCTGAATTACAAGGGATGGGAGGCTGCATTACAAGGGATGGGAGGCTGCATTACAAGGGATGGGAAGCTGCATTACAAGGGATGGGAGGCTGAATTACAAGGGATGGGAGGCTGCATTACAAGGGATGGGAGGCTGAATTACAAGGGATGAGAGGCTGCATTATAAGGGATGGGAGGCTGCATTACAAGGGATGGGAGGCTGCATTACAAGGGATGGGAGGCTGCATTATAAGGGATGGGAGGCTGCATTACAAGGGATGGGAGGCTGCATTACAAGGGAATGGGATGCTGCATTACAAGGAATGGGAGGCTACATCTACAAGGGACGGGAAGCTGCATTACAAGGGATGGGAGGCTGCATTACAGGGAATGGGAGGCTACATTACAAGGGATGGGAGGCTACATTACAAGGAATGGGAGGCTGCATTACAAGGAATGGGAGGCTACATTACAAGAGATGGGAGGCTGCATTACAAGAGATGGGAGGCTGCATTACAAGGGATGGGAGGCTACATTACAAGGAATGGGAGGCTACATTACAAGGGATGGGAGGCTGCATTACAAGGGATGGGAGGCTGCATTACAAGGGAAGGAAAGCTGAATTACAAGAGCTGCAGACAGTGGGCGAAAAATTTGTGCCCGCCAACAGAATTGCTGGTGTCACCGGTAACTCAAGTTAACGGCCACCAAAAGTGTCCGCAGCGCTAATGGTGCAAAATTGGCTCTGGAGGGTGGCGATTTGGAGCGCAGCACTAACTTACCATGCAACGCCCTCCTGGTGGCGTTAATATAGGCCTCCAACCCGAAGTTCCCGTGCACAGTTGGCATTGCTGCTTCTCACCGCCTCTGGGAGCGAGGCTGTGGAGTTCACAAGGCATTGTGGGCAATTTAAAGGAGCTATGAATTAAAGAGGCAATGCATTCAAAACTAATTAAAATTAAAATCAAGTGAAAACATGCATTTTCAGCCCTTACTGCCTTTCAAAATAAACATAAACATAAACATTAAAAAGAATTCCCATGTGGCAGTCTTCAGCTCTTAACACTGAATTGCCTTCCTCGCCTAAAAAAATGGTAAAAGTGCTTCAGCGCTAACACAAATGGCTAAGCAAGCCAGGGAAGGGGCACCCAGGGTCTCGCGCACAGCACTCCAGCTTTGTGCAGGAGAGGTCCTCTACCCACAGGGGCCAGGAGGCCCTCCAGAAAGAACGATATGGGACCACATCAACGAGGCTGTCACTGCCAACAGTGTCGCCCCCACCACCTGGCTCCAGTGCCCAATGAAGCTTCATGACCTCAGACCACTGGTCAAGGTCAGTGAATGCATCTTCAAAAGCCGTCTCCTACCAACTGCATCACTAACCTCACACGCTGCTCAATGCATGACTCCCCCGCAAGCACTCACCTACCAACAGTCTGTACCAATCACGAGGCACATCTCCCATTCCTAGCCTCACCTCACCCCCTTGGAGGAGACGGTGCAGGCCATTCTTGGCAGGGGCATGACTCAGCACTTGGGCAGTGGCGGGGCTGAAAGAATACAAGATGCCAGTATCCTCATACGTTATCCTCCTTCTCGCATGCACCCCATGCTTTCCCGCCCTCCCCCCAGCACAACTGCACCCTTGAGCCTTCCTCATTTCATACACCCAAGAAATGCAGCCTGCCCAGCCAGTGGTTGACCAAGAAGAGGGAGAGGAGAGTGAAGAAGAAGAGGATTGATTTGACACTCCCAGCCACCTCTGCCAGCAGATGCTGTAAATCTGAAGTGCCAGCATAAAATGCTGGAAATACTCAGCATGTCAGGCAACATCTCGACCTGAGACTTGAACTCTGTTTCTCTCTCCACGGATGTTGCCTGACCTGCTGAGTATTTGCAGCATTTCTGTCTTCTCAGAGGCTTTCCTTTACCATCCGAGGCTTTTCAAGCATCCAGCAGCAATCCCTACACACTTAAAAAACTTTTAACATCTATTACTGCAAGCCACTACTTCAATAAAATCATAAAAACCCAGTCCAAAAGCTTAAATCCAAATTTACCTGAATGATGCATGTGTCCCTTTAAGAGATGCTGTCATCGCCACTGTCAGCCTGCTTGAATGCTAAGTTTACCTGACATGCTTAGGACCCAGCACTGAATTCAGCGCTAGGGTCGAAGTTCGGATTGGTGGCGTTAAGTTGGCATTGCATGCCGATTGACATCACCACGCTGCCATTTTGTTCTCCAGGGCGTTGCCAATTACCGGGAGCGCAAAGGGAACGTCAAAAATGGAGGACACCACGGGACCCGCCACCAGCTGGCAAAAGAGCAACGGCCGCCGCTCTTTTGCCACTTTTTGCCAGTAACGGGTGGCGTAAAGCCCCCGAATTTTACGCTTAGTTTGTATACCCATGTTCTAAATCATGTAATCAAACTGAGGGAATGTGCTTAAAAGAAGAAAGCAATACTTGAATTTATATAACAGGTCTCAAAGTGTACTTAGTATTGTTACATGGGCCTGAAACATTTGCAGCTTTTTTTCTCTTATTGGAAATGCTACAGTACTGTTGCCTCATTGCTCCTTCCTATTGCTCCTTCCTGCTGGGCTTTCATGCTGGTGCTCACCTGGCCCCTTTTTGGCATGACCCAGATCTACACCACGCAAAAAACAACCATAGGCAATTACTTCGACAGCAAAATACTGCGGATGCTGTATTCCTCAACTGAGGATTCCCCTCTACTGTGGTTGACACGGCCCTCGACCGTGTCCATTCTATCTCCCGCACTTCTGCCCTCACTCCTGCCCCTCCCTCCCAGAACCACGATAGAGTTCCCCTTGTCCTCACCTTTCACCCCACCAGCCTCCATATTCAACGGATCATCCTCTGCCATTTCCACCACCTCCAGCATGATCCCACCACCAAACGCATCTTCCCCTCACCTCCCCTTTCAGCATTCCGTAGGGACCGCTCCCTCTGTGACACCCTAGTCCACTCCTCTACCACCCCCAGCACCCCTTCCCCTTCGCCCGGCACCTTCCCATGCAAGCACAGGAGATGCAACACATGCCCTTATACCTCCCTCCTTCCCACTGTCCAGGGCCCCAAACACCCCTTCCAGGTGAAACAGTGATTTACTTGTACTTCTTGCAATCTAGTATACTGTATTCGCTGCTCATGATGTGGTCTCCTCTACATTGGGGAGACCAAACGCAGATTGGGTGACCGCTTTGCGGAACACCTCTGTTCAGTCCGTAAGGGGGACCCCGAGCTCCCGGTGGCCTGTCACTTTAATTCTCCGCTCCATTCCCACTCAGACCTCACCGTCCTCGGCCTCTTGCATTGTTCCACGGAAGCTCAGCGTAAGCTCGAGGAACAGCACCTCATCTTCCGATTAGGCACTCTACAGCCCTCTGGATTCAACATAGAGTTCAATAATTTCAGATCATAACCTCGGCCCCTATCACATATAGATATTTTCTTTTTTTTATCCACACTTTCTGTTTGTGCCTTTTGTTCTTCCCTTCCACATGGCAGCTGTCCTTCATTCTGCCAGCGCAATTCACACCTCATCTAGAGCCATCCTTTGTTCCTTAACCTGTCCCATTACCACCTCCTCTTGCCTTGTATATCTCTTAATGTCTCTCAATGTCTCTCAATCTCTCCTGCTTTCTATCCAATCACTGACCTTCCCTTTTGTTCTTTCATCCCCTCCTCCTTTTCCCAGTCCCTAAACTTGCTTTAAAATCTATTTCATTTCCTGCTTTTTTCCAGTTCTGATGAAAGGTCATCGACCTGAAACGTTAACTCTGTTTCTCTCTCCACGGATGCTGCCTGGCCTGCTGAGCTTTTCCAGCATTTTCTGTTGTTATACAGGCAATTACTTCATTTGTTGTGTTTTTGAAATTGCCTTCCAGAAAATCGCAAAATTGTTCTGTTTACAGTGTTCGGTGCAGGAAGTTCACCTCAATCCGCAGACAGTTAATAGTTTGTTATAGAGATGGGTACATTTAGCTACATAGGATTACATAGGATATATGGCACAGAAACAGGCCATTCAGCCGAACAAGCCCATGCCGGCATTTATGCTCCACTCGAGCCTCTTCCCATCTTTCCTCATCTAAATATATCAGCATAACCCTCTATTCCCTTCTCCCTCATATGCTTGTCTAGCCTCCCCTTAAATGCATCCCTATTCGCTTCAACCACTCTCGGCAGCAGCGACTTCCACATTCTCACCACTCTTTGGGTAAAGACGTTTCTTCTGAATTCCCCATTGGATTTCTTGGTGACTATTATATTGATGGCCTCTACTTATGCTCTTCCCCACAAGTGGAAACACTCTCTCTGTATCCACTCTATCAAAACCTTTCATGATTTTAAAGACCTCTACTAGGTCACCCCTCAGCCTTCTTTTTTCAAGAGAAAAGAGACCCAGCCTGTTCATCCTTTCCTGATAGGTATAACCTCGCATTTCTAGTATAATCCTTATAAATCTTCTCTGCACCCTCTCCAGTGCCTCTATATCCTTTTTATAATATGGCGACCAGAACTGTACGCAGTACTCTAAGCGCGGTCTAACCAAGGTTCGATACAGGTTTAGCATAACTGTAAAGTCTGTGGGTTGTGCAGTTAATAAATACACAGACTTCAGAAGTAACAAACAAACAGGTCTTTACTATTCGAAGGTCAGGGCGAATCTGCCCCAGCAATCCTGCCACAACACTTATATACTGGTGTGGTCACTATCGGTATTACAGTATACAGAAGCCAACAAGTAGTGCCACCCCTAAAGTAGTTCTCTTAAAGGTGAACGGTTACATACAATAGTTTCCTTAAAGGTAGACGGGTACATACACTACAATCCTCCCTTTTTAGCTTTCAACATACTAAGTCCATAGTGAACATACATTCTAACATATATACAGGTTTATGTAAGACAGTTCATAGATTCAGTCTTTCTGGGGGTTTCCGGATTCTGTCCGGATAACACCGCAGTGGTGTCGTCATTTCAGGCGGGCTAGGAGGTGCTTCTGGCAAGTTCGATTCGGCTTGAAAAGCCGTGTCAGGTTCAGCTGACTCCAGTATCACTAGATCGGAAGTAGGTGTTCTGGGTATCTCAGTCTCAACCTTACCCGGAGAAAGTGGTGAAGTCGGTTGCCCATTTGTGGCGGACCCTATGATTTGGTCAACATGACGCCTTATTATATTGTCTCCAATGTCCACGGTGTACATCAACGGCCCCAGCCTTTTCCCAATAGTTCCAGGCTGCCATTTCTCAGTACGGTAGTCCCGGGCCAAAACTCGTTGACCGATCTGGAAAGATCTAGTGACCCTGTCGTTCATGCCCTGGAATTGCCGGTTCTCTACGTCTCTTCTGACGTTTGGTTTTAGTAAATCCAGCCGGCATCTTAGGCGTCTATTACAAAACATCATTGCGGGAGTTTGATTTGTGACCGCATGTGTTGCATTTCGGTATGCCAACAAAAAGCTATCCACCTTATGTTGTAGACTTATGTTTTCATTACTCATGGCCTTTACGGCCTTCTTGAAGGTCTGGACAAACCTTTCAGCCAATCCATTGGAGGCGGGATGGTATGGGGCTGACGTGTAATGTTTAACCCCATTGCTCTTTAAGAACTTCTTGAATTCTTCGGACACAAATTGTGGTCCATTATCAGAACAGATCTGTTCCGGCAGGCCATTCCGAGCAAACATAGTCCTTAACACTGTGGTGGTTTTTTCCGTTGTGGTGGTGGTCATCTTAATTACTTCCGGCCACTTGGAGTGGGCATCCACCGCTATTAGAAACATCGAGTCCATAAATGGACCAGCAAAGTCGATGTGTACTCTTTGCCAAGGCGATGAGGGCCACTCCCATGGATGCAGAGGAGCCTGGGGTGGCGCGTTCTGAACCCTCTGACATCCTAGGCAGTTCTTCGTGATCTCCTCTATGTCTCCATCAATGCCTGGCCACCACACAAACGCTCTTGCTAGATTCTTCATCTTTACTCCACCCAGATGTCCTTCGTGCAGCTCCTTTAGCACTTTCTTTTGGAGTTTGGGTGGAATCACCACTCTAGATCCACACATCAGGGTTCCTCGACACACTGACAGTTGTTCTTTCCTCTGTGCAAATGCTTGCAGTGTTGGTTCGCTCTGTGCTGGCCATCCCTCCACCGTTACATCATAGACTCGTGAAAGAGTCGGGTCATTCCTTGTCTCATTCTCAATCATTGAGTTTGTTATCGGTAGACACTCCACTATGGATGAGTGGAACAACTCTACTGGGTCCACTATACTCGCTTCTTCTACCATCGGCAATGGCAAGCGGGACAACCCATCAGCATTTCCATGCTGTTTAGACCTTTTGTACTCAATTTCGTATTGGTGTGCCCCAAGTAACACGGACCACCTTTGTAACCTTTGTGCTGTCATGGTGGAAACGGCCTTATTTGGGTTGAATATGGACACCAACGGCTGGTGGTCTGTCAGCAATGTGAACTTTTTACATTGTAGGTAATGGTTGAATTTCTTCACGCCCCACACAAGACTGAGGGCCTCCCTATCTATTTGGGCGTAATTTCGCTCCGCGGGTGTCAATGATCGGGACGCGAAAGCCACTGGCCTTTCCGAGCCATTTGGTAGCCTGTGCGAGAGTACTGCCCCAATTCCGTACGGGGAAGCATCGCAAGCTAGACGAAGGGGTAATGCCGGGTTGAAATGAGCCAACACTTCTTCAGAGGTAATCAACTCCTTGCTTCTGCGAAAAGCCTTTTTGCATTCTTCACTCCACTTCCATGGTGTTTCTTTCCGCAACAGGTCATTCAGCGGATGCAGCACCGTGGATAAATTTGGCAGAAACTTGTGATAGTAATTAATCAACCCCAAGAATGATCTTAACTGTGATACGTTTCCTGGAGCGGGGGCCTTCACGACCGCTTCTATCTTTTCAGGTGACTTATGCAGTCCCTCTCGGTCAATGACATGACCGCAGTATGAGATCCGTTTTTGGAAGAACTCACACTTCTTGCGATTAACCCGAAGGCCATACTCCTTCAACCTGGTGAGTACCAGTTTCAAATTCGTGAGGTGTTCTTCCTCATCTTTTCCCGTGATTAAAATGTCATCTAAGTAGCACTGCGTGCTTGGAATTCCTTGTAACACCTGTTCCATGGCCCTCTGCCAAATTGCTGGCGCCGAAGCTACCCCAAAGACCAGTCTATTGTAGCGATACAAGCCTCTGTGGGTGTTGATGGTGGGGTACTGGCGTGACTCTTCCTTGACCTCCATCTGTAGATATGCTTGAGCCAGATCTATTTTCGTGAAATGCTTCCCTCCAGCCAACGAAGCAAAGATATCTTCAATCCGCGGAAGCGGGTATTGTACCGTGTGAAGCACCGGATTCACAGTGATCTTGAAATCTCCGCAGATACGGACCTTCCCCGGTCCCCCTGGCTTATTACTTGGTGAGGACTTCATGACGGGAACAATGGGCGTGGCCCACTCACTCCAGTCCACTTTTGACAGAACCCCTGATCGTTCAAGTTCTTCCAGTTCTGCCTCCACAGCTGGTCGTATTGCGTAAGGTACCGATCTGGCCTTAAAAAACTTTGGGCTTGCATTTTCTGCAATCTTAACCTTTGCTTTAATTCCTCGCAGTGTTCCCAGTCCTTGCTGGAATACCTCCTTAGCTTCGTCCAATATTCTGGACAACCGTTCAGGTTTGACATCCTCTTTTCCGGAATCCACCGTCATGGTGTTTAGTGACTGCCAGTCCAACTTTATTTTTCGGATCCACTCCCGTCCCAGAAGTGATGGTCCTCCCTCAGGCAATACATACAGGTCCAACCGGTGATGATCTTTATCCTTGTATCTCACCTTGACTTCTATCTTTCCGATGGGGAATACTTTGTGCCCCGTGTATGTCTGTAGTACTAGTTCCGTATCCCGTAGTGGAATATGCTTGAAATTTTTTTTATAGTCATGCTTATTCATGACCGTCAACGCCGATCCGGTGTCCACTTCCATTTTTACTTGGACCTTTGCAATCTGTAGCGTTATCCAGATAGTTTGTCGGTCAGCTTCATTGCTCACGTTGTGAATTCTCAGACTGTCCAGTCCTTTGCATTTGGAGTGTGAGACCGACTTCTGTTCCCTCAGACTCTTCTTAGTCACCTCTTGCACCTTCCCGTACCATTTTTGTGGTGACTCCTTATTGTTGTGCGTTGCTCCTGACCGGCATACCTTAGCTATGTGCCCGATCTTGCCACATTTCCTGCATTCTTGGTTTTTAAACCAGCATTGATTCTGGTCGTGTGTTGTCTTCCCACAACGGTAGCATTTTATTGTGCTCGAAGTAACTTGGTCCACCCCTAGTGCCGCCGCCTTTAGCTGCATTTCCGCCGTTCCTTTCGCTGCGGCTTCGTGCGATGCAGCTATGAGGACAGCCCTGTCCAGTGTGAGGTCATTTTCTTCCAGTAGTCGCTTCTGCGTTCCTTCTTTGGACAATCCGCATACGAACTTGTCACGCAGTGCCTCTGTCAGATTCCCTCCGAACTGGCAGTATTTCGCTAGCCTACGCAGTTCGACCAAGTATTCCGCATTGCTTTCGTCTTTTCTCTGCGTTCTTGCGTAGAATTTGAATCGTTCAGCCAGCATCAACGGTGTGGGGTTCAAGTGATCCTTCAGCGCTGCTACAATATCATCGAAAGTCTGATCTGCCGGTTTAGCTGGTGAGAGAAGATGCTTCAACAACCCGAATGTTTTCGCCCCCATCATGTTAAGTAAGGTTAAAGCTTTTTCATCCTTAGCTATTTTGTTAGCCTTACAATGTATCTCAATACGTTCTACGTACGTGGCCCAGTCTTCTATCTCCGAATTTAACTCGTTGATGTCCGCCCGCTTAGGCATCTTCCTTTCCTTGGGTACAACACAAGTATTTCTTTAAGTATTCTTATTTATTTGTTTATTTCTAAGATGGCGGTTTTCCCCGCGAAAATGGCGGTTTCCCGCTCTTTCCTTCTCGCCCCGCCCACTTCACTGGCGGTTTCCCGCTTCTGTCGTCTTCTCCGCCTAATGGCGGCTTCCCGCGTTTCTTCCCTGGTGGAAGGGGTACGCTTTCCCCACAGCGGACAGGTTCAGCCGCTGGGCTGGCTTCCGCACAGCTCCCCTTACTCGGCTCTGTCTTTTCCTCCCGCCCGCACGGCTCTACCGGCGCTGGGTACACCCCGTTAACGGAGGACAGTTCAGCCGCTGGACTGGCTCTCGCGCAGTCTCTCTCTCCGTACCCGGCTCTGTCGCTCTCTCTCCCGCACGTTCGGTTCCACCAGCTCTGGGTACCCCGTTGGTGGAGAACAGCTCAGCCGCTGGACTGGCTCTCGCGCAGTCTCTCTCTCCTTGCTCAGCTCTGTCTCTCTCTCCCACCTGCACGGTTCCTGTTCGCCTCCCAGCCCTCTCGCAGACCGGTATTTCCCTCCCCGGCTGCGGCTGGGTTTCTCTTCCCGCGCCTACTCCCAGTCTCAGCGCTTCGTGGCTGCGGTCGCTGCCCGGCTTTTCCCGCCGATCGAGGTCCGACTGTCTCACGACGCCGTTGGACCCGACTTTCTGACCGGCTCCGTTCCCCCTCGACCGTGGTCGAGTGCACAGCCCTTATCCTCCGGATATTCTCTACACCTTCCCCTACTCACAGTCTCCGCGGCCGCCTTGTTTCCAGCTGATCGGCTCACTCCGCACCGTGGTAGAAGGGTAGTCAGTGCCTGTTGCTAATGGAAGCTTTTGTTGCTAAAGTCTTCCTCCTTCCTCCTGCTGCAGCCTCGTGTTTTCTTTCAGCAGCATGCCGAGGGCGGTTGCCTCTCTTCGATGCTCTTCGTTGCTTTGGTAGTCTTGCCGCAGGGTACGATCGGACTCGTCGCCACTGTAAAGTCTGTGGGTTGTGCAGTTAATAAATACACAGACTTCAGAAGTAACAAACAAACAGGTCTTTACTATTCGAAGGTCAGGGCGAATCTGCCCCAGCAATCCTGCTACAACACTTATATACTGGTGTGGTCACTATCGGTATTACAGTATACAGAAGCCAACAAGTAGTGCCACCCCTAAAGTAGTTCTCTTAAAGGTGAACGGTTACATTCAATAGTTCCCTTAAAGGTAGACGGGTACATACACTACAATAACTAACTTACTTTTCAATTCTATACCTCTAGAAATAAACCCTAGTGCTTGGTTTACTTTTTTTATGGCCTTGCTAACCTATGTCGCAACTTTTAGTGATTTGTGTATTTGTACTCCGAGATCCCTTTGTTCCTCTGCACCACCAAGGCTGACACCCTCCAAGTGATAAGTGACCTCCCTATTTTTCCTACCAAAATGTAATACCTCTCATTTATCTGTGTTGAACTTCATTTGCCAATTATATGCCCACTCTGCAATGTTTACTTTACCGAAAAAGTCGCTAAGTGTAACGTGGTATTACCTGCTTTATACCCACATTAAATTGGTGAACAGATGAAAATATAGTCCTAAATCCAATTAAAATGTTTGGCTCTTGGATCCCATTCAGCGCTAAGTCAACATCGCCCTCTGCTGGCACAATCTGCAAGTTAGGTCTAGAATTCGAGAGCGGGAAACGAATGAATGAGTGATTGATTCCTCTTCTGAAATCATCCTTTAATTATATTTTCCCACTTTTCCTCCCTTTCTTTTTTTGCCACAATGCTGTAATTCTGTAAGCCTGAACAGCCCTCTGATACCGCTCCCAAGTGGCCATTCCACATTTGTCATTGAATGCCGGCAGACTATTCAACTGCCGGTGACATCACAGCCGAGACTGATTCTCTTCCCGCCCACACCCACAATCAAGCCTGGAGTTTCCGCTTTGGGGAACATTTCCGGTGTAGCGCCACTCCTAGTTGCCCCAATGATGCTCCCCTTGACCCCAGAAGTTCTTCCAGACTTGAGGTCATTAACATATTTTCAGCGGGGTCCTTGGAGTCCGCCGAGAAGTGCGGCTAGAGTGGGGGCAGAGTTTTTTTGCTGCAGCCCTCAGTGGCCAGAACTGGAAGGGGGGGAAAATGTGGTGATTGATTCCGCAGGCTTCTGGACCATTTGAATTTTAAATGGCCCCAGCACCATCCACAGTAACACTAGGGCATTCTTCAATACAGAACAGTGAGGATTACCAGGAGTGCTGCATGTTGCCTAACTTTGCCCACAACCAGGCATCATTATGGAGGCAGTGAAGTAAGAAGGCCCCAAGTGCAGCAAGGAGACCATCAGGCGGAGCTGGATGAACATCAAGAAGTAGCAGGAGAGAACCTTTTGCCAATAGCTAGAGAAATTCGTGCAGCTCTTGTACAGGAGACCTGCGCACAGCCTGATAATATGCTGACTGTATTGACATCTTTCCCCTGTCCTCTGCATGTCTTCAGTGACAGTCGCCTCCTTTTTCAGCTCAACTCACAACCCTGCTGCTCATACCACCTGCTGAAACCTGATCAGCAACCTTGTCACAAATCTGTCTACTATTTGCCACTACGGTGCTTCCCCTTGGGTGACAGTGTGTGAAGTAAAAGGAAAGTAAGACTTGCATTTATACATCACAACCTCAGGACATTGCAAAACGCTTTACAGCCAATGAAATACTTTTGAAGTGTAGTCACTATTGTAAAGTACGAAAACGCAGCGGCCAATTTGCACACAAGTTCCCACAAACAGCAAGGAGATAATGACAAGATACTCTTTTTGCTGTGATATTGGCTGAAGGGTGCACAGGAACAACATAGGAACAGAAGTAGGCCATTCAGCTCCTTGAGCCTGTTTTAAGTTGATCGTGGCTGATCTGTATCTTAACTCTGTGGTGTATGTGCCTTTAAGAGCAATTGGGGTGTATGTGCCTTGAAGAGCCCCAGGTGTGCGTAATGCCGGTAATTGCCACTTGGGCTATATAAGCCTGTGTATTGTGTATACCCTTTAGCACCCCCCCCCGCAGACTTGCTTAGTAAATACCTATGAACCAACTCCTGTCTTCAGTGTCTTTATCTACACATGGACACTACAAACTCCATCTACCCGTCTTGGTTCCATAATCCTTAATACTCTTGCCCAACAAAAATCCATTAACCTCGGTTTTGAAATTTTCAATTGACCCAGCCTCATTCGCTTTTTGGGAGAGAAAATTCCAAGTTTTCACTACCCTTTGTATGAAGAAGTGCTTCCAACATCGCCCCTGAACTGCCTAGCTCTAATTTTAAGGTTATTCTCCTTTGAGCTGGACTCCTCCATTAGGAGAAATAGTTTCCCTCTATCTACCCTATCAAATTCTTTAATCATCTTAAACACTTAGAACACCCCTTAATCTCCTATATACAAAGGAATACAAGCCTCTTCTATGCAACATGTCCTCATAATTTGACTCTTTTATCCCAGGTATCATTCTGTTGCATTTGCTCTGCACTCCCTCCAAGGCCAATATATTCTTCCTGAGTTGCCGTGCCCAGAACTGAATGCAGTACACCAGATGTGTTCAAACCAAACCTCTGAACAGCTGTAACATATCTTCTACCTTTTGTAGCCAAGCCCTCTTAAGATAAAGGCCAACATTCCATTAGCCTTTTAAATGATTTTTTGTAACTGTCCACTAAGTGAATTCTGTACTTGGACCCCTCTGCTCCTCCACAGTTCCACAGTTCTCGCCATTTAGAAAATCTATCTTTCTTAGGTCCAAAGTGGATGACCTCACACTTTCCCACATTGAACTCCAGCTGCCGCTAGTCACATCCTGCCAATTTGAGTACATAGCCATTATCCCTACTTTCTGTCTCCTAACCAATTCCCTATCCAAGCCAATAGGTTGCCTCCAATTCCATGTGCTCTCATTTGGTAAATGTTGACCAAGACACCAGGGAGAACTTCCTTGTTCTTCTTTGAATAGTGTCATGGGATTTTGTACGTCCACCTGAGAGGGCAGATGGGGTCTCGATTTAATGTCTCATCTGAAAAACAGCTCCTCCAACAGTGCAGTACCCTCTCGGTACCAAAGTGTCAGCCTTCGTGTTCAATTCTCTGGAGTGGCATTTGAACCTACATGCCTCTGACTCAGAAGCGACAGTGCTAGGCTGATAATGACCCTAATTTGGAGCTTTTTCTAAGTGCTACCTCCTGGCAGGAGTATGTGAGGAGGCTGCCTGCTGGGCATTGGGATTGAGGTGGCATCTGAGCCCTAAGATGGACGCTGTAGAATTCAGCAGTTCCATGATTTCTTTCTACTACCTATACGGGCATTGGAGGGGCTGATGGGAGAGATCAGATGTGCTCTTGTCTTGAAAGACATCACCATTATTGATGCCCCATTTCCTTTGGGCAGCTCATTTTGGGGCCCTTCGTCTGTCTGTGCCAACAATGGCCCCCCTACTTTGTCTAACTTCTAGTACAACCCCATCAGGAAACTTGGCTGATCTTGGGCACCTTCCAGGCACTATCAATATGAACTAATGTGATGTCTGCCCCTTTCAGCTGGCTGCTGCAGGGCTTACAGCAGCATGCAATATCCTCCTGCCATTGGACTATCTTCCAATCAGGGGCATTTCTTGTGTCTGAAGTTTTCCATAAAATATTTTAGTGAGGCTGACCCCGTAAACTCCGTGGGACCAGCGCTCAAAGTGTTGAGCAGTTTCAAATCCTGTATTGCTCTGCTTCCAGTCAGACTCACGCGATTGATAAATCAAGGCTAGCGTCTTTGAAATGTTGAATGTAACAAGATATTTCCTGTTGAATTGAAGGGCATGGAGGAGATCAAGAAATAGTGATCCAGTCAGCGCACTTAGAGTGTCTGAAGGTTGTGGGCACTGAGGGTCTGTGAGTGAGCACAATTAGATGATAAGTGGCGGGAGTTATTGATATGAAGAAGGAACAGAGTGCGAGAGGGGAGAAAGTCCTGCGGAACCCTTAAGTTAATGGAAAAAGAGACAAGAGAGAACGATCCATCAACTTATTTCGAAGTGCAATGTCCTCACCCAACATCGACATAGCTGCACTTTTCCAGCAAGAATCACTAGACTACGATCAAGTGCAGGCAGCCTGGATGAGTTTTGCAGTCCCTAGCCTAGGGGCACTGAGGCCAACTGTAATGCCATTACTTCCATCCTGACTTGGATGAGCTTACTCAACACAGATCAAACCTATTCCATTTTATTTTAAACATAGAGTATTGAGTTATGGTTCTGACTAAGGACAACACACCAAAATAGCCAGATATTTTTAGTTAGTGTACATTTATTTGACTGAAGCCACAACAGAAAGTCCAAGCTACTTTCCAAGAATGCTTTATTCATTGAGCAATTTGAACCTTACATCAACCAATTTAAAACATACTGTGCTTCTTTCTTTAAATTTGAAACGTTTACTTGGTGCATTCCTAAACTGATATTTACCTCTTTAATATTCAATAAACACAGACAGAGCAGAGTTTAGGACACATGGTATAAGTAAAGTATGTTACAATTATAAACAAATAAATATTTTGTATGCAATAATTCCTGAAAGAGATCACACCAAAATTCCAGAAACTATTCGGGGCTCTGTTTTCCTCTCTTTCTTGCTCACTACTTCCACTAGGGAGGTCTCTTTGTCATCACTTCCACTTAAGCAGATATTCTTGAGCTCAACCAAGCTCCAACTGAAACCTTTCTAAGTGGAAATGATGATGAGATGACTTCCCTAAGTGGGGTAGATGATAAAAGGATCTGGTAAAGTGGGAGTAGTGATGAGAAGACCTCTCAAAGTGGGATAGGCATTAAGAGGTCTGTCTAAATGGGAGTGTTGATAAGAAGACCTGCCTAAATGGGAGTGGTGATCTTGAGTAGGTGAAAATATTTAACAAAAACCCACAAAGAGAAGCAACTGAACCCTGCTGGACCAACATTCTATTTCTTTAATTTTTGCCCTAAATTTCCCCTTCCTCTCCAGAACACACTGACTGACAATGGGATATGGTTTCATAGGAGCCTGTAGCTTTCCAGGACATCACCCGAGTTGAATATTGTGAATATTGCACAAAAGATTAACCCACCTCCACTTTAAAATGCCCCAATGTCCTTAGGAACAGAAGACTTCACAGGACCAGGAAAGATAGCCGCTGTCCATTGGGCCAGTTCCAAAAGAATTAGATTTCCTAACCCACTTTCTCTCTCATACTCTCGATAGCCCCAGCTGCCAAAAATCTCCTTCTTGAAAATGATAACATTCTTTGCTTCCTTTACATTCCAGGGTAGGTTATTCCACATATTCACT
Source organism: Somniosus microcephalus (assembly GCF_052327205.1). NCBI lineage: Eukaryota > Metazoa > Chordata > Chondrichthyes > Squaliformes > Somniosidae > Somniosus > Somniosus microcephalus. Next base: position 56,311,860 of record NC_140993.1, on the reverse strand, counting down.
TTTGCGTGAAGTTATATTTCATATTTTATTAGGAAAGTACGGTCTCCTCAGTGGGAACCCAGCTCCCAGTAACACACAGACAAGAACAAAAACACAAGCCCACTGCAGTGTTTCCAATTGACACACGGGGGGTGAAATTCCTCTTTTAATAAAAAGCAAGAGAATGTACTATAACTAATACCCTGTTAATAAAATTGCATTCTTACGAATCATCCATTCCAAAGCCCCTCATTCTTGCAATTTTGTGAGTAAACTTTTAATAATGGAGAAATAACGGGCACTCTCTTGTTTGTCATTAAAAGAATCTCATCCCCTTTAATTACCTTGTTGGTCTGACTGAATTTATGTGCATAACTAATGCCAATGTACTGTTAAATTATGGAATGTTTTGTTGAACTGAGGCCTTTAGGGTCCCAAACTCAATAACTAGTCTCCCAAGAACCCTTTCATCTCGCCAATGGGTTGGATTCAAACCAAGCTTATTTCATGTATTTTCCTTGGACTCTTCAAATCTTCATTGGCTTCCATCTATTTCAGCTATAACTTTAAAACCAAGCAATAGGGATTTGGAACAGAAATTAAACTGTATTGGATCTTTGTGGGAATGAGCCCAAAAAGTAAAAAGGCCCCTAATTCAACATTAATTGGTATTCATTTCAAACTGATTGGATAAAAATTTCCTGTCTGCCAGCTTTAAGAATCTGAAGTAAAGTAAATGAATTTGGCCAGTCTTAAATCCAGTCCCCTTGTTTGTGCAGCACTGTCCATAATTAAATACTAATGGGCACAGGATTGTCAATCTCACACAGAAAAGCCACTAAGAAATATGCAGAGCGGGGGGTGGGGGGGGGGCGGCTGTTTATTCCATACTGCTGGTGCTCTTTGTGGATCTAGGATAAGTTTTTGCCATCAGATATTTTCACATTTTCACTAGCAGTAGCATATGAAGGAATTCTTCCCACTTTGTTGCGAACAGATAGCATTCTGAGGTCAAAGCTTTTTTAGCAATCATGGACCAGAGCTTCACATACCAGAAGCACGTTTCACCATTTGGTGGCACACCTCACAGTCTGCCATCCAAACATTTTAAAAAGACAGGCACATGCCCAGCCACCACCTTAAATATCCACTCCCTCCCCCATAGGCGTATTGTGGCGGTAGTGTGTATTATCTGCAGGGTGCGTTGCAGCAAGTCGCCAAGTCCTCTTCGACAGCACCTCCCAAACTCGTGACCTCCCCCACCTAGAAGGACAAGGTATAGAGTATAAGAGCAGGGAGGTTATGATGGAGCTGTACAAAACTCTGGTAAGGCCACAGCTGGAGTACTGTGTGCAGTTCTGGTCGCCTCACTATAGGAAGGATGTGATTGCATTGGAGAGGGTGCAGAGGAGATTTACCAGGATGTTACCTGGGCTGGAGTGCCTCAGCTATGAAGAAAGACTGAACAGGCTGGGGTTGTTTTCCTTGGAGCAAAGAAGGCTGAGGGGGGACCTGATTGAGGTGTACAAAATGATGAGGGGCATAGATAGGGTAGATAAAGAGGAACTTTTCCCCTTAGTAGGGGTGTCAATAACAAGGGGGCATAGATTCAAGGTAAGGGGCAGGAGGTTTAGAGGGGATTTGAGGAGGAACTTTTTCACCCAGAGGGTGGTTGGAGTCTGGAACTCACTGCCTGAAAGGGTGGTAGAGGCAGGAACCCTCACAACATTCAAGAAGCATTTGGATGAGCACTTGAAATGCCATTGCATACAAGGCTATGGACCAAATGCTGGAAAATGGGATTAGATTGGACAGGGCTTGATGGATGGCGCAGACACGATGGGCCGAAGGGCCTCTTTCTGTGCTGTATAATTCTATGACTCTATGACTCTAAGGGCAGCAGATATATGGGAACATCGTCACCTGCAAGTTCACCTCCAAGTCACATACTATCCCGATATGGATATATGTCATTGTTCCTTCATCGTCGCTGGGTCAAAATCCTTCAACTCTCTACCTAACAGCATTGTGGGAGTACCTTCACTGCATGGACTGCAGTGGTTCAAGAAGAATGCACCTTTAAAAGGACAACTAGGGATGGGCAATAAATGCTGGCCTTGTAGCAATGCCCACAACCCCAAGAATGAATTCGAAAAAATGCGAAGGTGGCGAAGCTTGGTGCCGGGGGCGCTAAAGACAAAATTTTACCTCATGGGTACCAGAAAGAATCTTCCTACATCTCTGTGCCACAATATAGGAAGCTTCACTTTGAAGATACTCGGTGCCCTACCCTATCCGAAGCTGCTTGATGCTGATATTAGGAACAAAAACTGTAAAAATAAAAACGTCTCACTTGTGAAATCTTTTGCGCGGACCTGCAATCTGCGGTCATTTCACCGTTGAAACTGACCACAACTTCAGGATGTAGCGCACGTGCAGCCTAACGTGGAAATCCTGAAGTTGCGGTCTGTCATTCACTGCTCCGCCACAGGCTGCGCTCTGTGACCCACACCATCGCCACCCCCCACCCAGCCCCACTCCCCCCACCCCCCACACAGAGCCAGCAATCAGTGAAATCTCTCAAATCATGGAAACTGAAGACAACTTTGGCTCCTTCGCAGTAATTACGCTGTTAAATACCCCATTAAAAGTTAAACCCAAAGGGATCAGGTGTAACTGGGGTTTTAACAACGTATTATCTGGTAAACAAAGGTTATGGTCATGAAAAAATGAATTTTAATTTTGTGCAGTGTCAAATTTATTCATTTTAATAAAAATTTTAATTTTTAAGAAACTGTTTTAAAAACGAATTATTCTTTATTTCAGGTTTGCCTTTTCCCCATGTGAGAGCCCTAATCTTTGTTTTGCTCGCTCTAATATTTAGAATTTTTGGAGCTTACCCACTTCCTGGTTCACTGTCTGTGAGAATTCTGCATTTTGATTGGCTGCTTAGACAGCTTGTTTACATCGTGGCAGTTCTTCGCTGGGAATCCCCATTAACTTTCGTCAGTTTGAATTACGTGTCGGAAAGCCCAAAATTCTCAGCACAGAGGTCACAAGATCTTTATGCAAAGCTGACCACAAATTCCAGGCCATAACTCAGCAACAAATAGGTTTCCTTTTTTCAAAGGTGTGATGCACTATTAGATGAAACCTTAAATATATAGCCGCAGAAAATACTGGAAACACGCAGCAGGTCAGGCACAATCTGTGGCGAGAGGACCCAAGGTAATGTTTCAGGTCAATGGCCTCTCATCAGAACTGGTCATTAGAAAGGTCATCTTCGCTCAGGCTTTACTATCATTTAATTAAAAGCAAATTATCTCACGTCGATACAATGTGATGTAAAGCAGCTGTGATGGGAGAAGCTCCAGGTGAATTGTAAAGGGTTCAGCTGGTGATTTGACAGGAATGTCTGACGAGAGAGCCAGGCAGAAACCATAAATGTCAAGTCCTGTAGTTAATATGGGGAGCAGATGAGTCAGTTCTGTGCAAGCAAGCAGTGAGGGAAAGGACAGCATGAGATTCCTTGGAATTTTTTTTAACTGATTTGTTATTTTAATTGAGGTCTTCACTTCTACTTTCCTGAGAAAACATAGATGATTTGCGTGATACTGTATCTTTTTCCAATTTGCTGTCCTGCTGTTCTTCATTCTGCTCTCAAGACCTTTGATCCCCAGCTACTATAAAAATGTAAGAGTTTGTCATATTTTATACGTTCTATTTTGGAAAAGAAAAGCCAGAATTTAGAGAGATAATTTATTATACTTTTGTTTTTTCCAAGACAGATTCAATCCTTGGCTTAACAATGCAGAAAACTCTTCACTAACGTAGGCTAACAGAGAAGCTACATTTAAAAAATTTTTGTACTCGAGTCTCTTAAAGGCAGGCTGGGCCCAGGGCACAGAGGGAGCGGGGGCTGGGCCCAGGGCAATGTAACCGGTTTTTGCGGTGGCCAACTTCCTATGGCCCCTGCCGCAATCGCCAATTATTGTAAGTGGTTTTGCCCCGCCCGTAGCGAGCACGCAAACCCCCTTACTACAAGTTCTGGACGATAGGGATTACTGAGGACAGATTTGAACATGGACAGTGTTTTCGGGCTCACCCGTACAGTGTTTATTAAGGTTGTCAAAAACCACTCCACTCGCATACAGTACGAGCAGTGTGAACACTACAGTACAGTTTAAAACAGTACAACCCTGAATTGTCCAACAAACCCCTGCCATGCTGATTTACCACAGCCTAAAAACACCCTCCCGTGAACTAAACTTTCACAGGACCCTTCCAACGCTAAATCCCCTCTGGTTTGGTAGGAACATACAGGCACCCCCTCATACAGCTAAGTGATCTTGTGGGTGTGTAGGCTTGGCAATGCTCACCTAGCTTGCCCTTTTGATCTTGCTTGCAGCTTTCTCCCATATGTTTCGGCTACCTGGTTCCGTACCGGCCTTGCGGAATGCGAGTCCCAGCCTTAGGCGAAGTCCGTCTCGGTTGGAAGAGCAAGGCTCTGCTTCTCTTGATGTTCCATTGTGTGGAGGGGAGGAGAGAGAGAGAGACCTATTCAAACTGTTCTCTAAATATACCCCTCCAATACACAGACCGCTGTCTGTGGGTTTAATGGACATAAGGCCTCAGGGAATGGTCCTCAAGCTTCCTTAATGGTTTTTGATCGCATTTCGATTTTCCAGCCGATTAACTTAACGAGTTCATCTTGACCAGAACAATGAATCGTTAGCCTTGTTAATCATAGAAACATAGAAACATAGCAGATAGGAGCAGGAGTAGGCCATTCGGCCCTTCGAGCCTGCTCCGCCATTCAATGAGATCATGGCTGATCATCCAAATTCAGTACCCTGTCCCTGCCTTCTCCCCATATCCCTTGATCCCTTTAGCCTTAAGAAATATATCCAACTCTCTCTTGAATATATTAAATGAACTGGCCTCCACCGCCCTCTGTGGCAGAGAATTCCACAGGTTCACCACTCTCTGGGTGAAGAAATTCCTCCTCATTTCAGTCCTAAATGTCCTACCCCTTATCCTTAGACTATGAACATAAGAACATAAGAAGTAGGAGCAGGAGTAGGCCATACGGCCCCTCGGGCCTGCTCCGCCATTCAATAGGATCATGGCTGATCTGAATCTAGACTCACGTCCACTTCCCTGCCCTCTCCCCGTAACCCCTAATTCCTTTATCTGCTAGGAAACTGTCTATCTCCATTTTAAATTTATTTAATGTTGCAGCTTCCACAGCTCTCTGGGGTAGCAAATTCCATAGATTTACTACCCTCTGAGTGAAGAAGTTTCTCCTCATCTCAGTTTTGAAAGGGCAGCCCCTTATTCTTAGATTATGCCCCCTAGTTCTAGTCTCACCCATCAGTGGAAACATCCTCCCCGCATCCACCCGATCAAGCCCCCTCACAATCTTATATGTTTCGATAAGATCACCTCTCACCCCTGGTTCTGGACTCCCCAACCATCGGGAACATCCTTCCAGCATCTAGTCTGTCCAGGCCTGACAGAATTTTATAGGTTTCGATGAGATCCCCTCTCAATCTTCTAAACTCCAGTGAGTATAAGCCCAATCGACACAATCTCTCCTCATACGTCATTCCTGCCATCCCAGGTATCAGCCTGGTGAATCTTCGCTGCACTCCTTCCATGGCAAGAACGTCCTTCCTCAGATAAGGCGACCAAAACTGCACACAATACTCAAGGTGCGGTCTCACCAAGGCCCTGTACAACTGTAGCAAGACATCCTTGTTCCTGTACTCGAACCCTCTTGCTACGAAGGCCAACATACCATTTGCTTTCTTAACCGCCTGCTGCACCTGCATGCTTACCTTCAGCGACTGGTGCACAAGAACACCCAGGTCTCTTTGCACTTCCCCTTCTCCCAATCTATTGCCATTCAAATAATAATCTGCCTTCCTGTTTTTGCCACCAAAGTGGATAACCTCACATTTATCCACATTATAGTGCATTTGCCATGTTTCTGCCCAATCACCTAACCTGTCCAAATCGTACTGGAGTTTCATGACATCCTCCTCACAGCATACCCTCCCACCCAGCTTTGTGTCATCTGCAAATTTGGAGATATTACATCCAATTCCCTCGTCCAGATCATTAATATATATTGTGAACAGCTGGGGTCCTAGGACCGATCCTTGCGGTACCCCACTAGTCACTGCCTGCCACTCGGAAAATGACCCGTTTATTCCAACTCTTTGCTTTCTGTCCGCCAACCAGTTCTCTATCCAAGTCAATACCTTGCCCCCAATCCCATGTGCCTTAATTTTGCATGATAATCTCTTATGCGGGACCTTATCGAAAGCCTTCTGAAAGTCCAAATACACCACATCCACTGGTTCTCCCTTATCTATTTTACCAGTTACATCCTCAAAAAATTCCAGTAGATTAGTCAAGCATGATTTACCTTTTGCAAATCCATGTTGACTTTGTCCGATCCTGTCACTGCTTTCCAAGTGCTCTGCTATTACATCTTTTATAATGGACTCCAGCATTTTCCCCACTACCAATGTCAGGCTTACCTGTCTATAATTCCCCGCTTTTTCTCTGCCACCTTTTTTGAATAGTGGGGTAACATTAGCTACCCTCCAATCCATGGGTGCTGTTCCAGAGTCTATTGAGTTCTGGAAGATGACCAGCAATGCATCTACTATTTCTAGGGCCACTTCCTTAAGTACCCTGGGATGTAGATTATCAGGCCCTGGGGATTTATCGGCCTTCAGTCCCATCAATTTTCCTAACACCATTTCCCTACAACTACTGATTTCTTTCAGTTCCACCCTTTCATCAGACCCTATGTTCCCCGGCATCTCTGGGAGGTTATTTGTGTCCTCCTTTGTGAAGACAGAACCAAAATATATATTTAATTGGTCTGCCGTTTCTTTGTTCCCCATTATAAATTCCCCCGATTCTGACTGCAAGGGACCTACGCTTGACTTCACCAATCTTTTTCTTTTCACATATCTATAAAAGCTTTTACTGTCAGTTTTAATGTTCCCTGCAAACTTACTCTCATATTCTATTTTCCCTTTCTTAATTAATCCCTTTGTCCTCCTTTGTTGAATCCTAAACTGCTCCCAATCCTCAGGATTGTTGCTTTTTCTGGCCAATTTGTATTTCCTCTCCTTGGACCTTATGCTATCCCTAATTTCCCTTGTTAGCCACGGTTGAGTCACCTTTTTTGTTTTATTTTTATGCCAAACTGGAATGAACAACTTCTGTAGTTCATCCATTCGGTCTTTGAATGTTTGCCATTGCCTATCCACCGTCAACCCTTTGAGTGCCATTCCCCAATCAATCCTACCGAACTCGCTCCTCAGGCCATCGTAGTTCCCTTTATTTAAATTGAGGACCCTAGTTTCTGAGTCAACTACTTCATTCTCCATCTTAATGAAGAATTCGATCATATTATGATCGCTCCGACCCAAGGGGCCTCTTACAACAAGATTGCTAATTAATCCTTTCTCGTTACATAATACCCAGTCTAAGATGGCCTGATCTCTGGTTGGTTCCTCGACATATTGGTCCAGGAAACCATCCCGTAAACACTCCAGGAGTTCCTCCTCCACAGTATTGTTACTAAATTGGTTAGCCCAATCTATATGTAGATTAAAGTCACCCATGATGACTGCTGTGCCCTTATTGCAAGACTTGGGAGTGGGCCTCTAGGGCCATTGTTCCCAAGGACAGTTCATTTCCATACGAATGAGTCATCTCCAGCTTGAGTGTTTTTTCACTGCTTCCCCTGTCGGGGGTGGTGTTTGGGGTCAGCTTCGCCTCTGACTTATGAGCGGTTCGAATCGCTCCTACTCCCTTGGTCCTAGACCTTGGACTTATTTGGGGGTTGTAATGAAATTGCAGCAGACAACTGAATTTTGGTGAAGGAACTTTGATCTTTATTTGAGAAAGAAAATACACAACACAATAATCTTAACACTCTAAATTGGGGGAACACTTCGGAATATATGAGGGAAAATAACAACAGACAGAATACTTCACCCCTCCCAATCCCACTTCACTAGCTAAGTTGGGCTCCAGAGGACCAGGGATAATGCTCACCAAAATGACTTCTTTTGACAGTTGTAGATGTTCACGATTTCAGGGTTCTCTAGATGTGGCAGTTGGGGCCTGCCGTACCCCGGACGCGGTAGAGGACTTCACCTACGTTGCTGGTCAGTCTTCGCGTGTCTGCTGATGCGGTCGGGTGCGTATTGGATCTATCAGTACCCAATTTCTTTTGGTTAGAAGTAGGGTTTAGAGTCTTTTCAGTAAAATCTTACCCAGGGGTAAGTCAGGATAGTTTGTAGAGTGGAAAAACTTGCGGATCTTCGGTTTCTTCCAAGTTGGTTTCTTGTTGGTCACGGTGGCCCAATATTACCCGGTTGCTGGTAATATTTTTGGTTGTTTGTTTCTTGGGGCCCTGGTCTGCCGCGATGGTGTGTTACTTCTTCGAGAGGGAGAACTGCTTCAAGATGGGCTTCTTGATCCCGATGTTGGTGGATCTCTTCTGGGTCGACGAATCTTCTTACTCGAACTTGAACCCTTTCCAACTGGACCCTGGACTCCCTAACAAACAGACCCCAGTCTGTCAAATTAGGTAACCACACCTCCCCTCCCCTGACCCTGAACATGGGGGCCCCACAAGGTTGTGTGCTGAGCCCCCTCCTCTACTCCCTCTTCACCCACGACTGTGTGGCTGTTCATGGTTCCAACACCATCATCAAGTTTGCGGATGATACCACAGTGGTAGGCCAGATCACCAACAACGATGAGTCAGCCTACAGGGAGGAGGTCCAGCATCTCGTGAAGTGGTGCGCCGATAACAACCTGGCCCTTAACATCAAGAAAACCAAGGAAATCATTGTGAACTTCAGGAAGTCTAAAGGCGGAAGTCACACCCCCATCCACATCCATGGGGCTGTGGTGGAAAGGGTGGACAGCTTTAAGTTCCTCGGAGTCCACATCACGGAAGACCTCTCCTGGTCCCTCAATACCTCCTCTTTGGTGAAGAAGGCCCAGCAGCGCCTACATTTCCTAAGGAGGCTGAAGGGATGTAACCTGTCACCCCTGATCCTCTCTAACTTTTACCGCTGCACAATAGAGAGCATCCTGACGAGCTGTATCACAGTGTGGTATGGCAGCTGTAGCTCCTATGACCGGAAAGCCCTGCAGCGGGTAGTCAAAACTGCCCAACGCATTACCGGCACCCGGCTACCGACCATAGAGAACATCTACCAGAAACGCTGTTTACGGAGGTCACTGACCATCATCAAAGACCCTACCCATCCCAGCCACAGTTTGTTCACCCCCCTGCCATCTGGGAGACGCTACAGATGCATTCGCACCCGAACGACCAGATTTAGGAACAGCTTCTTTCCCAGGGCTGTCATCCTACTGAACTCCACAAATAAACTCTAAAGCCTGCACATCTGCCAATGCACTTTATTATGTTTATGTTTATGTATTACAAGCCAAATGAATGTTGAATGTTAAATGTCTTAATCAAAATGTACACTCTCGGGAGCTGCAAGCCTACATTTTGTTGTACTGCACTTGTGCACTAACAATGACAATAAAGTTGATTATTATTATTATTATTATTATTAACTAACGTCCTCTTGGACTGCTTTCTTGAACTCTTTTCTGTGAGAAACAGGCCTTCAATTATACTGATTGAGGCCTGCTAATCTGCACGCCAAATCAGTTCTGGCTTATTGTTAGTTTTGGCGGGCTCGTTAATTTTGATTGGTTTGAATTGTTTAATTGGTTTCGGGATGGTCCCATCGATCTTAAGTTGTTTTAAGAACGTGTGAAGTGGTTTCAGGATGGTCCCATCGATTGTTTAACATCTTGTTTAATTGCAGTAAAGTTGTCTTTTCCTGTGGGGCCAAGGCTCCTTTGTTGGTTGGTGGCATGTTTTGCATTATGCAAGGTTTTGGATGGTTCTGTAATTTTGGCAGGAACTGCTTTTCCATTGGACTATTGTCAGTATGTAAAATGACTGAGGCAGTCTAGATAGTCCCCAGACAGCTCGGTTAATGCCAATACCCAAAACTGTCCATTTACAGAGGCCAATCCCAATTCCTTTGCTGCAGCCTTTTTCCCTTCCACAGGCTCGAACATGCCTTTTTAAAAATACCAAAATGCTGGGGCTTTTGATTTTAAATCTCCCTTAGGCCCAATATTCTTATACCATTCTGACATGGTTTATTAACAGTCCAAAAATCCCTTCTTTAGGGTAATATTCTTGGTTTTGGGGGGGATCTGCTGAATTTTGCGAATCTTACACTCCCCCTCCAAGCAGCCTGTCCAGTTTTTAATAGGGGTTAAAAATTCAAAAATCCATGGAGTCTGTGCCGACTGCTATAGGCCCTCCTTTGATATTTCAACTTTTCCCAAACAGAAATATCATCAAAAGTTCTGTCGTCTTCCGCTGCGGGAGGCGCACTGTATATCCCAACCAAACCGTACATCAACTTTTACCCCAGGGTCCTGTATCTCACACTTCATATAACAAATCACATCACAGTTACAGGTATATATACAAACAGACAGTCAACTCCGGGCTATTCCTTAATCAAAGCTGCCACCGGTTTCAGAGTGTTTTACTTCACTTTCTGCATGATAACCGGAGAAGGTAAAACAGTAACACACATTGCACGACTACAATCACATGAGAAATCATATGAATTCATGGGGGAATCTCGATATTCAGACCGATGTCCCACCATGGTGGAGAAAACAGTTCTTTTATCTCCCGTTTCCCTGTTTTAGTTTGGGCAACTCTGCTACCATGGCTTGCAACTGCGGGGTGGTGAATGGGACCATGTAACCGCTCTGCAGTGGGCCCTGGTCGCCGTTTGGTGTGGGTGGACCATACTTTTGCTGCCCCAGAGGATACATTGGTCTCGGTGGCGCTACCGGCGCTGGTGGGACTTCCCTGTCCTGAACCTTCTCCTCTGCTTTTTGACCCTCCTCGTCCCACTCCACCCGGGTTTCCCCTGGTGCCATTAAACAGACCATGCCTCTGGCCCCTGACAAGGCTTGGGTCAATTTTTTAATCCTTCGCAGGGACAGTGATCAGAGTCTTCATAGCCCCTACTTCTAGCTACCTTATGAGCTATTTTAATGTCCCTTAGCTGACCCTCCAAACCGTCAGCTCTCGTTGTTAATCTTGCGTTCTCCTCCTGTAAGGCCTGCTCATTTAACCTGGCCTCCGTAACCTGGCACCGCAGGTATTCCCCCATATTACGGGAGGTCTCCTCCTGTGCACGTCTTTCCTGTCTTTCCTCGCGCAACTCCTCCACTAGTCTACTCCCGACTAGCCCCCTCGCGTCTGACTTGTCTTCAGACTCCTTCAGCTCGTTTTTGAGCTTTTCAACCTGCGCCCGGAGTATTGAACTTGCTTTTGGAAGCACAGGAGCTAAATCTCCTTCTCTTTGGACTTCCTGTGCTCCTTGCTCCCTGCCCACTCTGCGGCCCTATCCTGGGGACTCTCAGAGCGCAACATCTCCAGCACCCATTGCTGGGATACGTTAACCATTTTAAACACATAGGAGGAAGTTCTGTCTTCCATTCCGGATCTCTTGCCCTCCAAACTGTCCATATCTAATCCACAACCTATCGTCCTGCCAGCGGTCACCAATTCTGTAACCGGTTTTTGTGATGGCCAATTTCCTATGGCCCCTGCCGCAATCGCCAATTATTGTAAGTGGTTTCGCCCCGCCCGTAGCGAGCACGCTGCGATAGAACAAAAGAAGTAAAGAGACATTAAGAGGTATTCAAAACCAGACGAGATGGTAATAGGACAGTGGAGACAAAAGACGGCTCAGATTAGGTGTGAAGTGTACTGGCAGAATGAGAGACAGCTGCCATGTGGGAGAGAGAAAAAAAAGGAAAGGGGGGGGGAAGGTATCGCAGCCCTGCCTTTGACCTATTTCATTTCCTTTCCAGTTTTGAAAAAGGGTTCACCCGAAACGTCAACTCTAATTTCTCTCCACGGATGTTGCCTGGCCTGCTGAGTTTTTCCAGCATTTTCTGTTGTTATTTCGGATTTCCAGCATCTGCAGTATTTTGCTATCGTACAATGAGTCGTCAGCCTGTTAATCAAAACTTGGGAGTGGGCCTCTCGGGCCATTGTTCCCAGGACAGTTCATTTCCATACGAAAGAGTCATCTCCAGCTTGAGTGGGTTTTCACTGCTCCCCCACGCCCCACCCCCCCGCACCCCCCACCACCTCCCCCCCCCCCCATTCTAAGCAGCCTGTCCAGTTTTTAATAGGGGTTAAAAATCCAAAAATCCATGGAGTCTGCGCGCCGACTGCTACAGCACAGAGTGAGAGGAGGCTGGGCCCAGGGCACAGGGGGAGAGGAGGCTGAGTCCAGGGCACAGGGGGAGAGAGGGCTGGGTCCAGGGTAGAGAGGGAGAGGGGGCTGGGTCCAGGGCAGAGAGGGAGAGGGGACTGGGTCCAGGGCACAGGGGGAGAGAGGGCTGGGTCCAGGGTAGAGAGGGAGAGGGGGCTGGGTCCAGGGCAGAGAGGGAGAGGGGGCTGGGCCCAGGGCACAGGGGGAGAGGGGGCTGGGCCCAGGGCACAGGGGGAGAGGGGGCTGGGCCTAGGGCAGAGAGGGAGAGGAGGCTCGGCCCAGGGCACAGGGGGAGAGAGGGCTGGGTCCAGGGCAGAGAGGGAGAGGAGGCTGGGCCCAGGGCACAGGGGGAGAGGGGGCTGGGCCCAGGGCACAGGGGGAGAGGGGGCTGGGCCTAGGGCAGAGAGGGAGAGGGGGCTGGGCCCAGGGCACAGGGGGAGAGGGGGCTGGGCCTAGGGCAGAGAGGGAGAGGAGGCTCGGCCCAGGGCACAGGGGGAGAGGGGGCTGGGCCCAGGGCACAGGGGGAGAGAGGGCTGGGTCCAGGGTAGAGAGGGAGAGGAGGCTGGGTCCAGGGCAGAGAGGGAGAGGGGGCTGGGTCCAGGGCAGAGAGGGAGAGGGGGCTGGGCCCAGGAGGAGAGGGGGCTGGGCCCAGGGCAGAGAGGGAGAGGAGGCTCGGCCCAGGGCACAGGGGGAGAGGAGGCTCGGCCCAGGGCACAGAGGGAGAGAGGGCTGGGCCCAGGGCACAGGGGGAGAGGGGGCTGGGCCCAGGGCACAGGGGGAGAAGGGGCTGGGCCCAGGGCACAGAGGGAGAGAGGGCTGGGTCCAGGGTAGAGAGGGAGAGGGGGCTGGGTCCAGGGCAGAGAGGGAGAGGGGGCTGGGCCCAGGGCACAGGGGGAGTGAAGGGCTGGGTCCAGGGCACAGAGGGAGAGGGGGCTGGGCCCAGGTCACAGGGGGAGAGGGGGCTGGGCCCAAGTCAAAGGGGGAGAGGGGGCTGGGCCCAGGTCACAGGGGGAGAGGGGGCTGGGCCCAGGTCACAGGGGGAGAGGGGGCTGGGCCCAGGTCACAGGGGGAGAGAGGGCTGGGCCCAGGGCAGAAAGGGAGAGAGGGAGAGAGAGCTGGGCCCAGCCCTCACTCCCTCTGTGCCCTGGGCCCAGCCTCCTCTCCCGCTCTGCCCTGGACCCAGCCCCCTCTCCCCCTGTGACCTGGGCCCAGCACGCTCTCCCTCTCTGCCCTGGACCCAGCCCTTCACTCCCTCGGTGCCCTGGGCCCAGCCCCCTCTCCCCCTGTGACCTGGGCCCAGCCCCCTCTCCTCCTGTGACCTGGGCCCAGCCCCCTCTCCCTCTCTGCCCTGGACCCAGCCCCTTCACTCTCTCTGTGCCCTGGGCCCAGCCCCCGCTCCACCTGCCCAGGGCACAGAGCGATCGGGGTCTGGGCCCAGGGTGCAAAGGGAGCAAAGGCTGGGTGGGGGTGGGGGTGAGGGGATGCTTGCTGGGTGTGACGTTTTTCAGCACTCGGCTCGCTCAGGTTGGTTGTCGACCCTGAAGGAGAAGTTGGCTGGGTACCATAATAGCCTTTTTCTCTTTGCCAGTCTGGTTGGTCCCTGCTAAGCAAATGACCAATAATGTCATGTAGTTACCATGGACCGAAAGAAGGAAACACGGACTCTGTTATGCTACATTAATTCATAGAGACACAAATGCCCCGAATTTCCAGGGAGTTCCACTGGATTTCATGACAGGAGACCAGCAGAACCCACCAGAAAACTGTGGGAACATAGAAATTGCTAGACAAAAAAGATTCAAGTCCATCTGGTTTGCTGTCCTGGTAGTCACATGATATAACAATAATGAAGTTGTCGACTAATCAGAGCAATCAATCTCTATCAATTAATCTACAACAGACTCAGGCTTGAGGTGCGGAAAATTCCCAGTGGTGGAGAGCTTTGGGAACCATAGATCCAAAGTCATCCTTTTCCTCACAAGCATTACCACATGTCAGGTCTCAAATTACTCATATACAGTATCCCAAAAAGTTATTTTCTGAAAGAAGCCTGCCTAATTTGCATTTGAATTAATCAATACAAACTGATTTCACCGCCTTCCTAGGGATTTCCTGAGTTGCCTTTTATTTTATTTGTTCATGGAATGTGGGTGTCACTGGCATAAATTCATAGAATCAGAGAAATTTATAGCACAGTAGGAGGCCATTCGACCGGTCAAAAAAGTGCTATCCAGCCTAAACCCACTTTCCAGCTCTTGGCTCGGAGCCTTGTAGGTTACGGCAGTTCAAGGGCATTTCCAAGTACTTTTTAAATGTGTTGAGAGTTTCTACCTCTACCACCCTTTCAGGCAGTGAGTTCGAGACCCCCACCACCCTCTGGGTGAAAAAAATTCTCCTCAACTCCCCTCTAATCCTTCTACCAGTTACTTTAAATCTAGGCTCCCTGGTTATTGACCTCTCTGCTAGGAGAAATAGGTCCTTCCTATCCACTCTATCCAGGCCCCTCATAATTTTATACACCTCAATCAAGTCTCCCCTCAGCCTCCTCTGTTCCAAAAAAAAACAACCCCAGCCTATCCAATCTTTCCTCATAGATAAAATTCTCCAGACCTGGCAACACCCCCATAAATCTCCTCTGTACCCTCTCCAGAGCAATCACATCTTTCCTGTAATGTGGTGACCAGAACTGTACACAGTACATTAGGTGTGGCCTGACTAGTGTTTTATAAAGTTCAAGCATAACCTCCCTGCTCTTATATTCTATGCCTCGGCTAATAAAGGAAAGTGTTCCGTATGCCTCCTTAACCACCTTATCTACCTGTCCTGCTACCTTCAGGGATCTGTGGACATGCACTCCAAGGTCCCTCTGTTCCTCTACACTTTTCAGTATACTACCATTTATTGTGTAGTCCCCAAATGCATTACCTCACACTTCTCTGGATTGAATTCCATTTGCCACTTTTCTGCCCACCTGACCAGTCCATTGATATCTTCTTGCAGTCTACTTCTTTCTTCCTCACTATCAACCACATGGCTAATTTTTGTATCATCTACAAACTTCATCATTATGCCTCCTACATTAAAGTCTAAATCATTGATATATACCACAAAAAGCAAGGGACCTAGTACTGAGCCTCGCAGAACCCCATTGGAACAGCTTTCCAGTCACCAAAACATTTGCCAACCATTATCCTTTGCTTCCTGCCACTGAGCCAATTTTGGATCCAACTTGCCACTTTCCCTTGGATCCCATGGGCTTTTACTTTCCTGACCAATCTGCCATGTGGGACCTTATCAAAAGCCTTGCTAAAATCCATATAGACTACATCAAATGCACTACCCTCATCAATCCTCCTTGTTACCTCTTCAAAAAATTCAATCAAGTTAGTCAGACATGACCTTCCCTTAACAAATCCATGCTGACTGTCCTTGATTAATCCATGCCTTTCTAAATGATGATTAATACTGTCCCTCAGAATGTTTTCCGATAATTTGCCCACCACCAAGGTTAGACTGACTGGCCTGTAATTACTCGGTCTATCCTTTTCTCCCTTTTTAAACAATGGTACAACGTTAGCAGTCCTGCAGTCCTCCGGCACCACACCTGTAGCCAGAGAGGATTGAACAATGATGGTCGGAGCTGCTGCTATTTCCTCCCTTGCTTCTCTTAACAGCCTGGGATACATTTTATCTGGGCCTGGTGATTTATCTACTTTCAAAAATGCTAAACCCATTAATACTTCCTCTCTCACTATTACAATAGCAAAATACTGCGGATGCTGGAAATCCGAAATAACAACAGAAAACGCTGGAAAAACTCAGCAGGCCAGGGCAGCATCCATGGAAAGAGAAACAGGGTCAACGTTTCAGGTCAAAGACCCTTTGTCAGAACTGGAAAAAAAGGCAGGAAAAGGGATAGATTTTAAAGCAAATGGGGGCTGGGAAAAGGGGGAGGGGATGAAAGAACAAAAGGGAAGGTCAGAGATAGAATAGAAAGCAGGAGAGATTAAGATCAGGAGAGATTAATCTTTCCATTAGGCACCCTACAGCCCTCTGGACTCAACATAGAGTTCAACAATTTCAAATCATAACCTTGGCCCCTATCATATATATATTTTCCCTTTCTTTTTTTTTTAATCCCCACTTTTGTCTGAGCTTTTTTCTTCCCCCCCACATGGCAGCGGTCCTTCATTCTGCCAGAGCCATTCACACTTCATCTAGAGCCATCCTTTATTCCTTGAATATCTCTTAATGTCTCTCAATGTCTCTCAATCTCTCCTGCTTTCTATCCTATCACTGATCTTCCCTTTTGTTCTTTCATCCCCTCCCCCTTTTCCCAGCCCCCACTTGCTTTAAAATCTATCCCTTTTCCTGCTTTTTTTTCCAGTTCTGACGAAGGGTCTTCGACCTGAAACGTTGACTCCGTTTCTCTCTCCACGGATGCTACCCTGGCCTGCTGAGTTTTTCCAGCATTTTCTGTTGTTATTTCCTCTCTCACTATGTTTATCTCATCTAATATTTCACACTCCTGCACGGTGGCATAGTGGTTAGCACCATAGTGGTTCAAATCCAGCCTCGGGTGACTGTCTGTGTGGAGTTTGCACATTCTCCCCGTGTTTGCGTGGGTTTCCTCCGGGTGCTCCGATTTCCTCCCACAGTCCAAAGATGTGCGGGTTAGGTTGATTGGCCATGATAAAAATTGACGCTTAGTGTTAGGGGGGATTAAATACGTGGGGTTACGGGGATAGGGCTTGGGTGGGATGGCTGTCGGTGTAGGGACCGGGTGCTAGGGTTTGGATGATCAGCCATGATCTCATTGAATGGCGGAGAATGGCCTACTCCTGCTCCTATCTTCTATGTTTCTTAACTGCATTGTCCCTCTATTTTGTGAAGACAGACGCAAAATATTCTGCCTCCACACCTAAGCTACCTATTTGGTCTCTAATAGGCCCGACTCTTTCTTTAGTTATCCTCTTGCTCTTTATGTATTTATCAAACATCTTTGGGTTTTCCTTGATTTTACTTGCCAATCTTTTTTCATGCCCTTTTTCAATGCTTTCCTAATTTCCTTTTTAATTTCACCTCTGCACTTTATATACTCCTCTAGACTTTCTGCAGTATTTCGCTCTCAGTATCTGACAGCATTTATTGCCCATCCCTAATTGCCCTTGAGAAGGTGGTGGTTAGCCGCCTCCTTGAACCGCTGCAGTGCGTGTGCCTTGTAAGAGATAGAACCTCTGCCTGTCCCTCATAAGACAGACGTTGTCAGTGGGGCAGAACTGGGGATATGGGTTCCCTATTCTGGGGGTTCCCTCTTCTTTGGCTCATTCTTAACCCAATGCTGGAGTCGGTACACATAGTGAGATGAAGGGTACTAGCCTCTAGAAGGGTGTGGGTGGGTCCCTTGGGGGACGAGGGGGGGACGGGGGTGTCCAGACCAATCAAATGGACTGAACCTCAGAAGAATGGATAAATGAATTGATAACCTTACACAGGGGCCTGTAGGGGTGTATTCTGGGAGGAGCCTGGGCAAGTCCACCACCTCCCCAATGGTGAGCAGGCACCAGATTTTCCAGCTGCATGGGCCAGCTGGGCATTGGAGTGGTGGGGTGCCCTTCTATGGAAATTAGGTGCCCTCCCATTGATGGAACTGCCAGGAATTCAGCTAGCAGATTGTCAGTGGCAAACCTTTTAATAGTTGCCCATAGTTGATTTGATGAATATAATTCATTTTACACACATGGAGTAGAGAAAGACTCCAGAAACTTGCAGTACAACACCACCCATTGGCCAGAGCCTGCAACAGCATTATCACAAGCAACTGTTAACATATATAGGGACCGCTAAATCTGGCCTATTTTCAGGCGCTAACTGGCCTACTAAGCCCCAATATGGTGGGGACGAAAGTGCGCCACCAGCCACATTGGAACAGGACAATAAAGATGTTGTGCGGTGACCACGCCTAAGACAGGCATTCGGCGCTTTGCATATGAAAATAAGGGGCTGCCCGTTTCAGGCCTCCACTGCAAGACTGGTTTGTTCTGAGGCAGTGGGTTGGGCCTTTTTATCCATGCATTGGCCCTCAATGAGGAGCTTGATTTTAATAACAGTATACTTTCTAGGTCCTAGCAAAGAGTTCCATCAGCGAAGAGCCCATCCCGATATAAATTATTAAATATATAATTAATTTTTTTTAAATTAGTGTGTGTATGTATTATAGTTTAGAATGCGGTCTTAGAACATTATTCTTCCTGACCCAGTTCTCAATTCTGGCAGCCAGAAGCTGCACCCCTCAAATGTAACACAATCTGACAACTCCTCCCCACCAAAATAAATGTGGACCAAACACCTAGAGGACATCTACTAATCTGAGCAAGTTAAAAATTAGTGCTGCGTAGAACTAAGGAAATCACATGAAACTTGAGATGCCTTTCTGTTGTTTCTCACCTTGGTCAAAGCAATCCCTGGTTCATCAAATGACCAGATCTCAGATGACCTTATGATGAAGGAAAGGCCATTGATACAGCAGCTGAAGATAGCTGTGCTGATTGCGCTGCCTGAGGAACCTTCGCAGTGATGTCCTGGGCCTGTGATGACTGGCCTCTAACAACTACAGTCATCTTGTGTGTCAGTCGTGGCTCAGTGGTAGCACTCTCATCTCTGAGTCAGAAGATGTGGGTTCTCAAGCTCCCCTTTCCAGGCTTAAGCACATAATCTAGGCTGACACTTCAGTGCAGTACTATACTGTCGGAAGGGCAGTCTTTTGGATCAGTTGTTAAACTGAGGCCCCACCTGTTCTTTCAGGTGGACGTGAAATATCCCATGGATATAATGAAGAAGAGCAGGAACATTATCTTGGTGACTTGGCCAACATTCATCCCACACCCAATATCACTATCTGATCATTTATCTCAAATCTGTTTGTGGGAATACCAACGTGACTGTACTTCATTGGCTGTCTATTGCTTTGGGACATTTTGAGGGTGTCAGAGGTGCTATATAAATGCAATCTCTTTCTTTATCTTCCTTTGTGTCAGGTAAGACTCCAGCCACTGGAGGGTTTTCCCTTTGGCCCCCATTGACTTCCAATTTTGCTAGGGCCCCTGAGATCCATATTTGGTCGAATGCTGGCTTGACATCAAGTGCTGTGACTCTCACCTCACCTCTTGTGATTCAGCTCTTGTGTCCATGTTTGGATCAAGGTCTGGAGCCAGGTAGTTCTAGCAGAACCAGAACTGTGCTTCGGTGAGCAGATTATTGGTGTATAGGTGTCGCTTCATGGCACTATTGATAACTGCTTCTATTACATTACTAATGATTGGGAGGAGGCAGATAGGGTGGTTATTGGTCTGTTTAGATTTATCATGTGTTGATAGGAAACATCATCAGAGCAATTCCACTGAGCCACTTTTAGTAGCGGATGCGTAAGTCCCTTATCCAGAATACATTCTGTGCCTTTACTTCCTGCTGAGCTTCCTTCAAGTAATGTGCAACATGGAAGAGTACTAATTCATCAATTGAAGGGGGAGAGGGGTAGGTTTCTTTGACTTTGTTTGACCTGATCCATAAGACTTCATTGGGTCCGGAGTCAATGTTGAGGACTCCTAGAGCCACTCTCAGACTACCATATATCATTGTGCCCTGCCTATGGTGGGTCTTCCTGTCAGTGTGACGGGACATATTCTGATACAAGGCCTGGATCTGACTGATTTTCATCTTATTATTGAATTTTGTAGTGATTGTTTACAAATGAGGACACTAAAAGTCAACCATGTAGCATTTGACTGAAGTGAACCAGTTCGGCTTTTACAACAATCTATGGTGGAGTTTAAACCATCTGGGTCTTTAGTCCACCAGGCTACAATTTTCTCTGTATCTGCTTTATAAACATTTAATTACAAAGGAATCCTTTTCCCAATATCCTTTCACCTATGAGGCCTAAGTTTGAATCATGCAGACTAATGTGATGAAACTCTCTATTGGATAGTTGTAAGGCTTTTCAGTGAAATGGGGCAGTTTCAATTCACTCCTTAATGAACATGAATCCACAGAGCACAAAGTTGCCCTTAGTCCAACGCAGCTCCTCCTGAGCCAATAATCTATCTGAGAGGAATTCCTAAAATTGGGCAGCTAAGCATTAAGTAACACTTACTAGAACGCAGAGAATTGCCTCGTACTTTCCATCCACAACAACTGGAATTAATTTATCATAAGTTGCAAAGCCCTCATGTCTAATTCTGGTAAATTGATGTTTCTAGCTGGCAGGATCCAAGCCTTGACCTGATGTGTTTGAGGGGAAGGTGGGGAGAGAGGGATTTCACACGGCCCTGATTTATACACTTTTCTGATGCTAAGAAATTTAGCCAAACACCCGAACCACATCAATCACTGTGAACACTAAAACAGCTGTTTATCTGGGCAAGCTGTCAAGCCTTCATTTACACCACACCTGCATTAACCACAAAATTGTGGGTCCAAGCCTGATTAGGCCAATTTGGTTAAAGCAGAATTCAAGTTCAATTTTGATGTTTCAGTCACTTTGTGGCATTGTTTTTTGCCATCATCTTCAAGGGCAGTTTCAACCATGGCTCAATAGTAGTACTCTGGCCTCTGAGTCGGAAAGTTGTTGTAGTGTATGTACTTTGCAGAAGGAACTATATTCTGCAGCCCCTGTATACTGCAGTACCAGTAGTGACCACCCCTGTATATAAGCCTGTGTAGTAACTTTTGCATAGTAGTTCCAGGTTGTCTCCACTCAGTAAAGACCTGTTATAATCAACTCCTGTAGTCCGTGTCTCAATTACACACGGACATAATACTGGCGACGAGCAGATCCGAACTTACCTACAGTCTGCACCTCCTCATGGGGATCCATCCCTGAAGCGAAGTTATCAGAGGTCGAGGCCAGAAGAAAGAAAAAAAAAGAAAAAAATCAAACGAACAGAAGAAACGGGCGTCGACCATGGGCATCCGCCTCTGATTCATCGGAGTTGAAGATTTGCAGGAGAGGCTGTCAAGAGCGGGGCTTGGTTATCCTGTTGATGGTGTTTCAGCTAATCGGGCTGGTGGCAGGTAGTACACTGATCCTTCCTGGGCTGCGGCGGTCTAGAGCTCGATCGGGTGGCTTTTCAACGGGGCCGAGCAGCGTTGTCGGGAAGAGGAGAGAGAGAGAGGGTGGAGCACACAGGACGCGGCCGGTGCTACGAAGCCGGGCAGCGTACAGACCTGAGAAGAGGGAGGCAAGTGTTCCACAGGGTTGCTCCGACGACGGGGAAATAATTTTTAAAAATTAGAAGCGCAGAAAGCCGCGAGGAGCTGCAGTTTGCTACGGGAACCGCAGAGAGCGGCGTTAGCAGCAGCGCAGGGGGAAGTGCGCGATGACCATAGGGCGTCGCCATCAAGGCATAAAACGCCAGCAACAGCGCTAGCAGCAGCGGAGAAGGCAGAAAGTGCGGGAGGCACCATCTTAATCCAGCGGGGAAGAAGGCAAAGTGCGGGAGGCGCCATTTTGTAAATCGGGGAAGAAGGCAAAGCGCGGGAGGCGCCATCTTAGTTTTCCAAGTTGCCAAAGACTGGCAATATCACTGCCTTCGATAATGCAATGGAAGACTGGACCACGTATGTGGAAAGAGTCGAGGTATATTGCGAGGCAAACGAAGTAGCCGATGAGAAAAAGGCATCGGTACTACTAAACTTAATGGGCGCAAGAACGTACGGCCTATTGCGGAACCTGATTACTCCAGCCAAACCGAAGGCGAAGAGTTTTAACGAAATTTTTGATATCCTACAGGAACACCTAAATCCTACACCGCTGCTGATAGCAGAAAGATTTAAATTCCACAGGAGAAATCAGCATAAAGATGAGAGCAATGCTGATTACCTTACGGACCTACGCAAGCTATCAAAGCACTGCCAGTTCGGAGCAGGACTGGCAGATACCCTACGGGACAAATTTGTCTGTGAACTCCTGAGTGAAGGAACCCAGAAGAGGTTACTCTCAGAGAAAGAGCTGACGCTAGATAAGGCTTTCAGCGTGGCAGTATCGTACGAAGCAGCAGCAAGGGGAGCTGCGGAAATACAGCAAAAGCC
Source organism: Somniosus microcephalus (assembly GCF_052327205.1). Taxonomy (NCBI): domain Eukaryota; kingdom Metazoa; phylum Chordata; class Chondrichthyes; order Squaliformes; family Somniosidae; genus Somniosus; species Somniosus microcephalus. The sequence goes on along the minus strand of NC_140993.1, from coordinate 56,289,403 downwards.
ACAGGAATACGGCACCCACGAAAAGACACGGGGATCTGAAAAATGTTATCGCTGTGGCAGAACAACCCATGTCCAAGGACAAAATATGCAGGCAATGCGGAAAGATGGGACACATTGCACGAGTTTGCAGGTCTGGGAAGAAGACTAACGACAACAAAAAGGCTACTAAGGAACAGTACAGGAAAGTACAAAAGATGACGGACAGTAGTTCCGAAGACCAGATGAGCGATAGTGAATCCGGGAACAAGAGACTAAGCTGTCTCAAACTTCACAACGTAATCGCAAAAGAGGATCACCGAACCATTTGGGTCACCCTCACGATAGCAGGGTCCCAAGTCAAAATGGAATTGGATACAGGATCAGCTCTGACCGTCATGAATCGACGAGACTACGAGCGGCTATTCTCACACATACCCTTGAAAGGGACATCCATTGTCATGAAGACGTATACGGGGCAAAAAGTATACTCCAGAGGAAAAATAAGGGTGCCTGTCGAATACAACGGCAAGGAAACTCAGAAATTGTATCTGTACATACTGCAAGATGGTGGACCACTGTTATTGGGACGTGAATGGATCAGAAAGATAAGTTTAGACTGGCACTCCATTCAGGCACTGACGGTGGCTGGTAAAAAGGATGATGACGTCACTCCTGGACGATTGTCAACAATCTTAGCTAACGCCAAAGAGGTATTTCAACAAGAACTGGGAACTCTTAAAGGCGTAACCGCCTCGATAAAAATAGAAGAGAATGCAATTCCCAAGTTTTTTAAAGCAAGACCGGTACCATATGCAATTCGCCCAGCAGTCGAGGCAGAGCTGGAGAATCTGGAGAATGCAGGCGTGTTATCTAAGGTAGACTGGAGCGAGTGGGCGACACCCATTGTTCCTGTCATGAAGAAAACGTTGAACAATAAGTCTGAGGAGCCAAGGAAGGTTCGCATCTGTGGGGACTTCAAGGTGACGGTGAACCCAGTCCTTCACACAGTACAATATCCTCTTCCGAGGATAGAAGATATTTTCGCCTCACTATCTGGAGGGAAGCGTTTTACAAAAATTGACCTAGCACAAGCATATTTGCAGATGGAGGTTGATGAATCCTCTAGGAAGTATCTCACGATAAACACTCACAAAGGTCTTTACCAGTATAATCGACTGGTATTCGGAGTAGCATCAGCTCCGGCGATATGGCAAAGAGCGATGGAACAAGTCCTGCAAGGGATTCCGGGGACTCAGTGTTACTTGGACGATATCCTAGTGACAGGTGAAAATAACAGTGAACACCTTGCCAACCTAGAGCAGGTGCTCACTAGACTAAGAGAACATGAGCTACGAGCCAATCGCCCCAAGTGCGAGTTTTTTAAGAAACAGATATCGTATTGTGGCCACGTGATTGATGAAGAGGGGTTACATAAGTCCCCTGACAAAATTGAAGCGGTAGTTAAGGCTCCAGCGCCTGAAAATGTGTCGCAACTGAGGTCATTCCTCGGATTGGTGAATTACTACCATAAATTTTTGCCGAATTTGTCCACAATTCTGCACCCACTGAACGCCCTACCACAAACCGGAGTAGCATGGAAATGGAGCGATGAATGTAAGCGGGCCTTTCAGAAGAGTAAGGACCTCATCACTTCAAGGGAAGTATTGGCTCACTACAACCCATCACTACCAATAAGACTGGTGTGATGCGTCTCCCTACGGCATTGGAGCGGTACTGTCACGTAAATTCCTTGATGGTTCAGAGAGGCCGATAGGTTTTGCGTCACGCTCGTTAACTTCAGCCGAGCGTAACTACGCCCAGATTGACAGAGAGGTGAAGAAGTTCAATCACTACCTGCACGGTCAGAAATTTACTCTAGTAACTGATCATCAACCTCTTGTCTCCATTTTCAACCCTCAGAAGGGCGTACCGATAATGACAGTACAACGGCTACAGAGGTGGTCCCTTTTCCTAGGGCACACCAATATGACATCGAGTACAAAGGAACTAAACAGCATGGGAATGCTGATGGATTGTCGTGCCTACCGTTGCAGACGGTGGAAGAAGCACCTGCAGTGGATCCGGTGGAGATATTCCACTCGACCATAGTCGAATGTCTCCCTGTGACGAATGCAAACATAGAAAAGTTAACACGAAATGACCCGACACTCTCCTGGGTCTATGATTTAACGGTGAAGGGATGGCCAGCACATGGCGAACCACTGCTGCCAGCATTCTCGCCGAGAAGAGAACAGCTGTCAGTGTGCAGAGGAACCTTGATGTGTGGATCCAGAGTAGTAATTCCACCCAAATTGAAGGATAGAGTGCTCAATGAGCTTCATGAGGGTCATCTGGGAGGGGTAAAAATGAAGAACTTAGCCAGAGCGTTTGTGTGGTGGCCGGGAATCGATAGAGAAATCGAAGAGATGACCAAGAGCTGTACAGGATGCCAGAAGGTCCAAAACGCCCCACCACAAGCCCCTCTACATCCATGGGAGTGGCCCTCATCTCCATTGCAAAGGGTGCACATTGATTTTGCTGTTCCATTTATGGACTCGATGTTTTTAATTGCGGTGGATGCACATTCAAAGTGGCCAGAGGTAATAAAAATGTCCTCAACCACCACAGAAAAAACTATCACAGTCTTACGAACCATATTCACCAGAAATGGGCTGCCTGAACAGATTTGCTCCGACAATGGACCACAGTTTGTGTCTGAAGAGTTCCGGAGGTTCTTAAAGAACAATGGTGTTAAACATTACACATCCACCCCATATCATCCAGCCACCAATGGATTGGCTGAGAGGTTTGTTCAAACATTCAAGAAGGCTATCAAGGCAATGTGTAATGAAGACATACCCCTACAACACAAGGTGGACAACTTCTTTTTTGCCTACCGGAATGTGACACATGCGGTTACCAACCAAACTCCAGCCATGATGTTCTTCAATCGAAGACTACGGTGCCGCTTGGATTTGGTTAAGCCAAACATCAGAAGAGATGTGGAGAACAGGCAGTTTCAGAATATGAATGAAAGGCCGACCAGGAGTTTTAAGATAGGTCAACCAGTTTTGGCCCGGGACTACCGCACAGAGAAATGGCAGCCAGGAACGATCTGTACACGGCAAGGACCTCTAATGTATACAGTGGACATTGGAGAGAGCATTGTAAGACGCCATGCTGACCAGATTCTAGAGTCACTGGAAAACTTCAACTCCACACCACGATCCGATACACCTGGTGATGAAACCGAAGTACCAATTGCATCTACCTCAGAATCGGTGACATTGGAAGCAGACGAACCAAACAACGACGTTGATTCCGAATCAACTTTGCCAGAAGAACCCGATACCCTAAAGAGGCGTTATCCAGACAGAATCAGGAAGCCTCCTCAAAGACTGAACTTATAATTGCTTAACTTCAACTAATGTATCTAGCAACTGTAATTGTAAATATGTTATTTAATTATGAATCGAATGTTATGTACTGTTTAGCTAAAAGGGGAGGAATTGTAGTGTATGTACTTTGCAGAAGGAACTATATTCTGCAGCCCCTGTATACTGCATTACCAGTAGTGACCACCCCTCTATATAAGCATGTGTAGTAACTTTTACATAGATACATAGAAGATAGGAGCAGGAGTAGGCCATTCGGCCCTTCGAGCCTGCTCCGCCATTCAATGAGATCATGGCTGATCATCCAAATTCAGTACCTGGTCCCTGCCTTCTCCCCATATCCCTTGATCCCTTTAGCCTTAAGAAATATATCCAACTCTTTCTTGAATATACTTAATGAACTGGCCTCCACCACCCTCTGTGGCAGAGAATTCCACAGGTTCACCACTCTCTGGGTGAAGAAATTCCTCCTCATTTCAGTCCTAAATGGCTTACCCCTTATCCTTAGACTATGACCCCTGGTTCTGGACTCCCCAGCCATCGGAAACATCCTTCCTGCATCTAGTCTGTCCAGGCCTGACAGAATTGTATAGGTTTCGATGAGATCCCCTCTCAATCTTCTAAACTCCAGTGAGTATAAGCCCAATCAACACAATCTCTCCCCATACGTCATTACTGCAATCCCAGGTATCAGCCTGGTGAATCTTCGCTGCACTCCTTCCATGGCAAGAACGTCCTTCCTCAGGTAAGGCGACTAAAACTGCACACAATACTCAAGGTGTGGTCTCACCAAGGCCCTGTACAACTGCAGCAAGACATCCTTGTTCTTGTACTCGAACCCTCTTGCTACGAAGGCCAACATACCATTTGCCTTCTTAACCGCCTGCTGCACCTGCATGCTTACCTTCAGCGACTGGTGTACAAGAACACCCAGGTCTCTTTGCACTTCCCCTTCTCCCAATCTATTACCATTCAAATAATAATCTGCCTCCCTGTTTTTGCCACCAAAGTGGATAACCTCACATTTATCCACATTATAGTGCATTTGCCATGTTTCTGCCCAATCAACCAACCTGCCCAAATCGTGCTGGAGTTTCACGACATCCTCCTCACAGCATATCCTCCCCCCAGCTTTGTGTCGTCTGCAAATTTGGAGATATTACATCCAATTCCCTCGTCCAGATCATTAATATATATTGTGAACAGCTGGGGTCCTAGGACCGATCCTTGCGGTACCCCACTAGTCACTGCCTGCCACTCAGAAAATGACCCGTTTATTCCAACTCTTTGCTTTCTGTCCGCCAACCAGTTCTCTATCCAAGTCAATACCTTGCCCCCAATCCCATGTACCTTAATTTTGCATGCTAATCTCTTATGCGGGACCTTATCAAAAGCCTTCTGAAAGTCCAAATACACCACATCCACTGGTTCTCCCTTATCTATTTTACCAGTTACATCCTCAAAAAATTCCAGTAGATTAGTCAAGCATGATTTACCTTTTGCAAATCCATGTTGACTTTGTCCGATCCTGTCACTGCTTTCCAAGTGCTCTGCTATTACATCTTTTATAATGGACTCCAGCATTTTCCCCACTACCGATGTCAAGCTTACCGGTCTATAATTCCCCGCCTTTTCTCTACCACCTTTTTTGAATAGTGGGGTAACATTAGCTACCCGCCAATCCATGGGTACCGTTCCAGAGTCTATCGAGTTCTGGAAGATGACCAGCAATGCATCTACTATTTCTAGGGCCACTTCCTTAAGTACCCTGGGATGTAGATTATCAGGCCCTGGGGATTTATCGGCCTTCAGTCCCATCAATTTTCCTAACACCATTTCCCTACAAATACTGATTTCTTTCAGTTCCACACTTTCATCAGACCCTATGTTCCCCAGCATCTCTGGGAGGTTATTTGTGTCCTCCTTTGTGAAGACAGAACCAAAATATGTATTTAGTTGGTCTGCCATTTCTTTGTTCCCCATTATAAATTCCCCCGATTCTGACTGCAAGGGAGCTACGCTTGACTTCACCAATCTTTTTCTCTTCACATATCTATAAAAGCTTTTACAGTCAGTTTTTATGTTCTCTGCAAGCTTACTCTCATATTCTATTTTCCCTTTCTTAATTAATCCCTTTGTCCTCCTTTGTGGAATCCTAAACTGCTCCCAATCCTCAGGATTATTGCTTTTTCTGGCCAATTTATATGTCCTCTCCTTGGACCTTATGCTATCCCTAATTTCCCTTGTTAGCCGCGGTTGGGTCACCTTTTTTGTTTTATTTTTATGCCAAACTGGGATGTACAAATTCTGTAGTTCATCCATTCGGCCTTTGAATGTTTGCCATTGCCTATCCACCGTCAACCCTTTGAGTGCCATTCCCCAATCAATCCTACCCAACTCGCTCCTCAGACCATCATAGTTTCCTTTATTTAAATTGAGGACCCTAGTCTCCGAGTCAACTACTTCATTCTCCATCTTAATGAAGAATTCGATCATATTATGATCGCTTCGACCCAAGGGGCCCCTTACAACAAGATTGCTAATTAATCCTTTCTCGTTACATAATACCCAGTCTAAGATGGCCTGATCTCTGGTTGGTTCCTCGACATATTGGTCCAGGAAACCATCCCGTAAACACTCCAGGAATTCCTCCTCCACAGTATTGTTACTCATTTGGTTGGCCCAATCTATATGTAGATTAAAGTCACCCATGATGACTGCTGTGCCCTTATTGCACGCTTCTTTAATTTCTCTTTTAATGCCATCCCCAACCTCCGCCTTACTGTTTGGAGGTCTATAAACCACTGCCACTAACGTTTTTTTCCCCTTAGTATTTCTCAATTCTACCCATACAGATTCCACCTCATCAGAGCTAATATCCTTCATTACAATTGTGTTAATCCCTTCTTTAACCAGCAATGCTACCCCACCTCCCTTTCCTTTTTGCCTATCTTTCCTGAATATCGAATACCCCTGGATGTTGAGTTCCCAGTCCTGGCCTTCCTTGAGCCACGTTTCCGTAATCCCAGCCAAATTGTATTTGTTTACTTCTATTTGCGCAGCCAATTCATCCACCTTATTACAAATGCTCCGCGCATTAAGACACAAAACCTTCAGGCTTGTTTTTTTAACGCTCTTAGACCTATTAGAATTATTATTTACTGTGGCCATGTTTGATTTAAACTGTTGTTTTCTCTGACTGCCACTTTTGTTTTTCTCCTTCCTATCTTTTGCTTTTATCCTTGTTTCCCTTTCCTCTGTCTCCCTGCTCAGGTTCCCAACCCCCTGCCATTTTAGTTTAAACCCTCCCCCACAGCACTAGCAAACACTCCCCCTAGGACATTGGTTCCAGCCCTGCCCAGGTGCAAACCGTCCGGTTTGAACTGGTCCCACCTCCCCCAGAACCGGTTCCAATGTCCCAGGAACTTGAATCCCTCCCCCTGGCACCATTCCTCTAGCCACGTATTCATCTGAAGTATCCTTCTATTTCTACTCTGACTAGCACGTGGCACTGGTAGCAATCCTGAGATTACTACCTTTGAGTTCGTGTTTTTTAATTTATCTCCTAACTCCCTATACTCCGCTTTTAGGACCTCATCCCGCTTTTTACCTATATCGTTGGTGCCTATATGCACCATGACAACTGGCTGTTCACCCTCCCCTTCCAAGATGTTCTGGAGTCGCTCGGAGACATCCTTGATCTTGCACCAGGGAGGCAACACACCATCCTGGAGTCTCGTTTGCGGCCGCAGAACCGCCTATCTATTCCCCTTACAATTGAATCCCCTATTACTATAGCTCTACCCCTCTTTTTCCTCCCATTCTGTGCAGCAGAGCCACCCCTGGTGCCAGGAAGTTGGCTGCTGCTGCCTTCCTCTGATAAGCCATCCCCCCCAACAGTACTCAAAGTGGTGTATCTGTTGGAGAGGGGGATGGCCACAGGGGACCCCTGCACTACCTGCCTGCGCCTAGTACTCTGCCTGTTGGTCACCCGTTCCCTTTCTTCCTGTCCAGCCTCTACCTGCGGTGTGTCCAACTCCGTAAATGTGCTATTCACATTGTCCTGAGCATTGTGAACACTCCAGTATGTGTCCAATCGCAGCTCCAGTGCCGCAATGCGGTCTGTCAGTAGCTGCAGCTGGACGCACTTCCTGCACATGTAGTTGTCAGGGACACAGGAAGTGTCCCTGAGTTCCCACATATCGCAGGAGGAGCAGATCACGGGGCCCGGCTGTCCTGCCATGACTTACCCTTTAATTAATTGAATTTAAATTAAATCAATCAATCCCACTAATTACACTACAGTTAACTGGTTTACCAACAGTCTCTGCTACACCAGAGAGACCTTAGAAACTATAAACCAGAGTTAAAGTTTAAAAAAAAAGAGAAGAGAAATACTCACCAACCAAATACTCACCAATCAATCACTTGCCTGCTTCCTGGTGACGTCACACTTTGATTACTTTTTACCTCTCTCCCCTGCTGTTGAACTAGTCGGGCTTCGCCTCGCTCACTGCCGCCGATGCTGTGTACCCACACAGGCCCGCTCTAGTCGGGCTGCTCGCTGACTCGCTGCCGCCGATGCTGTGTTCCCACACAGGCCCGCTCTAGTCGGGCTGCTCCTGACTCACTGCCGCCGATGCTGTGTTCCCACACAGGCCCGCTCTAGTCGGGCTGCTTGCTGACTCACTGCCGCCGATGCTGTGTTCCCACACAGGCCCGCTCTAGTCGGGCTGCTCGCTGACTCACTGCCGCCGATACTGTGTTCCCACACAGGCCCGCTCTAGTCGGGCTGCTCGCTGACTCACTGCCGCCGATGCTGTGTTCCCACACAGGCCCGCTCTAGTCGGGCTGCTCGCTGACTCACTGCCGCCGATGCTGTGTTCCCACACAGGCCCGCTCTAGTCGGGCTGCTCGTTGCATAGTAGTTCCAGGTTGTCTCCACTCAGTAAAGACCTGTTATAATCAACTCCTGTAGTCCGTGTCTCAATTACACACGGACATAATAGTTGTGAGCTCAAGTCCTGCTCCAGAGACCTGAGCAAAACAATCTAGGCTGACACTCCGATGTAGTACTAAGGGACAGCTGAACTGTCAGAGGTGCCGTCTTTCGGATGAGACAGTAAACTGAGGTCTCGTCTGCCCTCTCAGCTGGGCGTAAGAGAGCCCATGGCACTGTTCAAAGAAAAGCAAGGGAGTTCTCCATGGTGTCCTGGCCAATATTAATCCCTCAATCAACATCACTAGAACAGACTATCTGGTCATTGCTTTTTGTGGGACCTTACTGTGAGCAAATTGGCTACTGCTTTTCCTACATTACACCAGTGACTACATTTCAAAAGTACTTAAGTAAAAGACTTTGGAAAATCCTGAGATGTGTAAGTTCCTTCTTTGAAGGTCAATCCCCCTCCCTGTTGATAGTTATAATAAGTCACAGAGCTGATAGTGCCGTTAAAACAAAGCTGCTACAGTCCACCAGTGGCTCAGTGAGTTTACCCGGTGAGTTGATAAACCCTTCAGATCAGTAAGGACCCAGTTTCAGTTGTGCTAAGCTAGCTGATTTCAGCCAGAGTGGTTAAAGGTTCTACGATTGACCACAGCCTGTGTGTGTTAGCAAGAGGGGAATTGGCCACAGTTCCTGCTCCTAATCTCTGCACAGTGATCCCTGCTGGAAAGAGGTTATGTATAGACATAAAATATGGTTTGCCCACCAAAGCTGCATGCCTGCTGATACTCACTGTCTCACACAGGAAGAATGTGTGAAATATTAGACAACAGCTGGTTCCTGTGGAACCATACTGCAGCAAGGCGTTAGCAACTTCAAGAAGGGGAGAATACTGGAGGAAAACGTGACCTTGTGGCGGAGCCACCAAAGGACTCAGAGCGGTTGTACATAATTCCTTTAACAGCAATGTAGTTACTGTCTGTGCCTGTACCTTTAATTACACTGTTTGACTGTACAATGCCAGTTACCTTTACAGCACGTGAAGACATCATGCCGTTAGTCACGTGATGCCCCAACGGCGGGAAGAACCTGATGACGTCATGACGTCACTCTCCTGATCAGGGGATAAGTCCTCATGGAGTCCTCAGAGAGAATAGACCTGTTATTGATGTGTCCTAGCAGTTTCCAGTTTAAACTCGTTTGTTTTCATTAAAGTTCATTAATTTAATTATCTGAGTCGAACTCAGTCTTTTGATAGGATCCTCTGTTCCTACATTGGTGACCCCGATTTCTACGAACGATTTTCATGGAAGATTCGACATGGACATGAACGCCGTCACGCTGAAGCTGCCACAGTTCTGGGAGCAACAACCAGACACCTGGTTCATCCAGGCTGAAGCCCAGTTCGCCATCCGGAACATCAACGTGGATCAGACCCGTTATTATTGCGTGGTCTCATCCCTCGACAGCGCAACTGCATCTCAGATCATCAGCCTCATCGGTAGTCCTCCTACTGACAGCAAGCATGATGCAATTAAGGCGCGGTTGCTTCAGGTTTTTGGGCTATCAAAGTCGGAGCGTGCTCGCCGGCTCATCACGCTGCCCGGCCTCGGGGATTCCAAACCGTCCGAGCTCATGATCCAAATGCTCACGCTCTTGGGTGTTGAACCGGAATGTTTCATCTTCAGGAGCTTTTCCTCTACCAACTGCCTGAACAGGTTCAGGCTGCCCTGGCCAGCTCCGACATTACTGACTGCGCCAAGCTTGCGGCCAAAGCCGATAAGATTTTCACAGTTACCCAGCAGTGTTGTGCGGCCATGAGGTGCCCACCCCCCACAGATGCGGTCCCGGCTTCTTCTACAGCGGGCTGGTGCTCCTAACACACCCGTTTTGGCGCGAAAGCACGATGCTGCCGTTCCCCGTGCAGTTTTTCGCCAAAAAAAAAAACAAGAAGGCGCAGGCGGCGTCCCTGGCGACGGATGACCAAATCTAACGGGCGTTCCGCGGTGGCGATGGCCGTTGGTTCTACGGGGAAACTCCGCTATATCACCGATTCCCTCTCGGGCCGCCGTTTCCTTTGTGACACCGGGGCGCAGTGTAGCATTCTACCTGCGTCGAAGCTCGACACGCAGACTGGGAACCTCGGTTTTTCCCTCATAGCGGCTAATGGCGCAGCTATTCGAACATTCCGAAAGCGGCAGGTCGAAGTCTGTTTCGGCGGTCAGCGCTTCTTTTGGGATTTCGTCACAGCTACAGTCTCACAGCCTATCCTAGGGGCAGATTTTCTGTGTGCCAACAGCCTGCTAATCGATGTCCGACACCGCCAGCTGATCAACGCGGCCACCTTCCACTCAATCCCGTGCTTCCACGGTACCTCCGTGGCCCGTTCCATTGCCTGTGCTTTTCCTCCTCCAGATGATTTCACGCGGCTGCTCGGGGAGTTTCCGGAGCTGACAAAGCCCACCTTCTCCTCTTCAGCGACGAAACATGGTGTTGAACATCACATCACCACTACTGGCACCCCGGTTTATGCACGGGCTAGAAGGCTCGAACCCGGCACACTTGCAGCTGCGAAGGCGGAGTTCGCCACAATGGAGCGGCTCGGCATCATTAGGCGATCGAACAGTCCCTGGTCTTCGCCTCTCCACATCGTGCCGAAACCAGGCGGCGGCTGGCGGCCATGCGGTGACTACCGACGCCTCAACGACGCCACCACTCCGGATCGGTACCCGATCCTGCATATCCAGGACTTCTCGGCCCACTTGGCGGGAAATACTATCTTCTCTAAAGTCGACCTCACCTGTGGATATCACCAGGTTCCAGTGCACCCACAAGACGTTCCGAAAACCGCGATCATCACCCCTTTTGGCCTCTTTGAGTTCCTGCGGATGCCGTTTGGCTTAAAGAACGCAGCATAGACGTTCCAGCGTTTAATGGACTCCGTTCTACGGGACCTGCGTTTCCTTTTCGTCTACCTGGATGACATACTCATCGCCAGTGCCAGCAAGGAGGAGCACATCTCCCATTTGCATTCCCTCTTTACGCGGCTCAGCCAGCACGGGTTAATCATCAACCCGGCCAAGTGCCAGTTCGGCCTGCAACAAATCGACTTCCTGGGACACCGCACAACATCGGATGGCGCCGTCCCTTTGGCGACGAAGGTTGAGGCGGTTACTTCTTTCCCGCGGCCGTCGACAGTCAAGGCCTTGCAGGAGTTCCTGGGGATGGTCAATTTCTACCACCGTTTCGTCCCCAAGGCGGCTCAACTCATGCGACCCTTGTTCAGGGCCCTCAAGGGCAAGTCCGGTAAAGACCCAATCAGCTGGACAGCTGAAATGATCCAGGCATTCGGTGACACCAAGAATGCTTTGGCCAACGCAACCATGCTGGCACACCCACTTCCAGGTGCTACCATCGCCCTTACCACCGACGCGTCAGACTACGCCATTGGTGTAAAGTCTGTGGGTTGTTTAGTTAATTAATACACAGACTACCAGAGTAACTTAAAACAGGACTTTACTATTCGAAGGTCCGGGCGAATCTGCCCAATAAATCCTGACACAGCACTTATATACCGGTGTGGTCACCGTCGGTATTACAGTATACAGAAGCCAACAAAGTAGTGCAACACCTAAAGTAGTTCTCTTAAAGGTGGACGGGTACATACACTACAATCCTCCCTTTTTAGCTTACAACATACTGATTCCCCATTAAACATACATTATAACATATATACAACTTTATGCAAGACAGTTCACAGATTCAGTCTCTCTGGAGGTTTCCGGACTCTGTCCGGATAACGCCTCGGTGGTGTCGTAACTCCCGGCGGGGTAGTAGGTGCTTCTGGCAAGGTCGATTCGGCTTGAAGGACAGTGTCAGGTTCATCTGATTCCAGTATTACCAGATCGGAGGTAGGTGTTCTGGGTATCTCTGTCTCAACATTAACCGTGTAAGGTGGTGGAGTAGGTTGGCCATTTGTGGCTGACCCTATGATCTGGTCAACATGGCGCCTTATTATACTGTCCCCAATGTCCACCGTATACATCAACAGCCCTAGCCTTTTTCCAATAGTTCCAGGCTGCCATTTCTCGGTACGGTAGTCCCGGGCCAAAACTTGTTGACCTATCTGAAAAGATCTAGTTGGCCTTTCATTCATGCCCTGGAATTGCCGGTTCTCTACGTCCCTTCTGACGTTTGGCTTAAGCAAATCCAGCCGGCATCTTAGTCGTCTATTAAAAAACATCATGGCGGGAGTTTGATTTGTGACCGCATGTGTTGCATTCCTGTACGCCAACAAGAAGCTATCCACCTTATGTTGTAAGTTAATGGCTTCATTACCCATGGCCTTTATGGCCTTCTTGAAGGTCTGGACAAACCTTTCAGCCAATCCATTGGAGGCGGGATGGTATGGGGCTGACGTGTAGTGCTTAACCCCATTGCTCTTTAAGAATTTCTTGAATTCTTCGGACACAAATTGCGGTCCATTATCAGAACAGATCTGTTCCGGCAGCCCATTCCTAGCAAACATGGTCCTTAACACTGTGATGGTTTTTTCCGTGGTGGTGGTGGACATCTTTATTACCTCCGGCCACTTGGAGTGTGCATCCACCGCTATTAGAAACATTGAGTCCATAAATGGACCAGCAAAGTCGATGTGTACCCTTTGCCAAGGAGATGAGGGCCACTCCCATGGATGCAGAGGAGCCTGTGGTGGCGCGTTTTGGACCTTCTGGCATCCTAGACAGCTCTTAGTGATTTCTTCGATGTCCCCATCAATGCCTGGCCACCACACAAACGCTCTTGCTAGGTTCTTCATTTTCACTCCACCCAGATGTCCCTCGTGCAGCTCCTTTAACACCTTCTGTTGAAGTTTGGGTGGAATCGCCACTCTAGATCCACACATCAGGGTTCCTCGACACACTGACAGCTGTTCTTTTCTCTGCGAAAATGCTGGCAGCGTTGGTTCGCCCTGTGCTGGCCATCCCTCCACCGTTAAATCATAGACTCGTGAGAGAGTCGGGTCATTTCTTGTTTTGTTTTCGATCATCGAATTTGTTACTGGTAGACATTCCACTATGGATGAGTGGAACATCTCTACCGGGTCCACTGTAGTCGCTTCTTCTACTATCGGCAACGGCAAGCGCGATAACCCATCAGCATTTCCATGCTGTTTGGACCTTTTGTATTCGATGTCATATTGGTGTGCCCCAAGTAACACGGACCACCTCTGTAACCTTTGCGCTGTCATGGTGGAAACGGCCTTGTTAGGGTTGAATATGGACACCAACGGCTGGTGGTCTGTCAGTAATGTGAACTTCTTGCCCTGCAGGTAATGATTGAATTTCTTTACGCCCCACACAAGGCTGAGGGCCTCCCTATCTATTTGAGCATAATTTCACTCCGCGGAGGCCAATGATCGGGACGCGAATGCCACTGGCCTTTCCGAGCCATTTGGTAACTTGTGTGAAAGTACTGCTCCAATTCCATAGGGGGAAGCATCACAAGCTAGACGAAGGGGTAACGTTGGGTTGAAATGAGCCAACACTTCTTCAGAGGTAATCAACGCCTTGCTTCTGCGAAAGGCCTTTTTACATTCCTCACTCCACTTCCATGGTACTTCTTTCCGCAACAGAGCGTTCAGCGGATGCAGCACCGTGGATAGATTCGGAAGAAACTTGTGATAATAATTAATCAACCCCAAGAATGATCTTAACTGTGATACGTTTTCCGGAGCGGGGCCCTTCACGACAGCTTCTATCTTGTCAGGTGACTTGTGCAGCCCCTCTCGGTCAATGACATGACCGCAGTACGAGATCCATTTTTGGAAGAACTCACATTTCTTGCGATTAACTCGAAGGCCATATTCCTTCAACCTAGTGAGCACCAGTTTCAAATTTGTGAGGTGTTCTTCCTCGTCTTCTCCCGTAATCAGGATATCGTCTAAGTAACACTGCGTGCTTGGAACTCCTTGTAATACCTGCTCCATGGCCCTCTGCCAAATTGCTGGAGCCGAAGCTACCCCAAAAACCAGTCTATTATAACGATACAAGCCTCTGTGTGTGTTGATGGTGAGGTACTGACGCGACTCTTCCTCGACTTCCATTTGTAAGTATGCCTGTGCCAGGTCTATCTTGGTGAAGTGTTTCCCTCCAGCCAACGAAGCAAAGATGTCTTCAATCCGCGGAAGCGGGTATTGTACCGTGTGAAGCACCGGATTCACTGTGATCTTGAAGTCTCCGCAGGTGCGGACCTTCCCCGGTCCCCCTGGCTTGTTACTTGGTGAAGACTTCATGACGGGAACAATGGGCGTGGCCCACTCACTCCAGTCCACTTTTGACAGTACCCCTGGTCGTTCAAGTTCTTCCAGTTCTGCCTCCACAGCAGGTCGTATCGCGTAAGGTACCGATCTGGCTTTGAAAAATTTTGGGCTTGCATGTTCTGCAATCTTAACCTTTGCTTTAATTCCTCGCAGTGTTCCCAGTCCTTGCTGGAATACCTCTTTAGCTTCGTCCAATATTCTGGACAACCGTTCAGGTTTGACATCTTCCTTTCCGGAATCTACCGTCATGGTGTTTAGTGAATGCCAGTCTATCTTTATTTTCCTGATCCACTCCCGTCCCAGAAGTGGTGGACCTCCCTCAGGCAACACATACAGGTCCATCCTTTGGTGATCTTTGTCCTTGTATCTCACCTTGACTTCTATCTTTCCGATGGGGTATACTTTGTGCCCCGTGTATGTCTGCAATACTAGTTCCGTATCCCGTAGGGGAATATGCTTGAATAACTTTTTATAATCATGCTTATTCATGACCGTCAACGCCGATCCGGTGTCCACTTCCATTTTCACTTGGACTTTTGCAATCTGTAGTGTGATCCAGATAGCTTGTCGGTCAGCTTCTTTACTCACATTATGACTGCTCAGACTACCCAGTGCCTTGCTGTTGGAGTCTGAGTCCGAATTCTGTTCATCTGGACTCTTCCTAGTCACCTCATGTACCTTCCTGTACCTCTTTTGTGGTGACTCATTATTGTTGGTCTTCTTTCCTGACCGGCATACCTTAGCTATGTGACCGAGCTTGCCACATTTCCTACATTCCTGGTTTTTAAACCAGCATTGGTTCTGGTCGTGTGTTGTCTTCCCACAACGATAGCATTTCGTTGTACCCGAAGTAATTTGCTGCACACTGAGTGCCGCTGCCTTTAGCTGCATTTCCGCCATTCCTTTCGCTGTGGCTTCGTTCGATGCAGCAATAAGGACAGCCTTGTCAAGTGTAAGGTCGTTCTCTTCGAGTAGTCGCTTTTGCGTTCCTTCCTTTGACAACCCGCACACGAACTTGTCTCGCAATGCCTCTGTCAGATTCCCTCCAAACTGGCAGTGTTTCGCTAGTCTACGCAGTTCGACCAAGTATTCTGCGTTGCTTTCGTCTTTCCTTTGCGTTCTCGCATAGAATTTGAATCGTTCCGCCAACATCAACGGTGTGGGGTTCAAGTGATCCTTCAGAACAGTCACAATATCATCGAAAGTCTGATCCGCCGGTTTAGCTGGTGCTAGTAGATGCTTCAAGAGCCCGTATGTCTTCGCGCCCATCGAGTTTAGCAAGGTTATAGCTTTGTCATCTTCTTCTATTTTATTGGCCTCACCATAGATCTCAATGCGTTCCACGTACGTGGCCCAGTCTTCTACCTCGGAATTAAAATCGTTGATGTTACCACGCTTAGGCATCTTCCTCTCTTCCTGATAACACCACGGATTATTTCTTTAAATTTTCTTTTTTTTTTTCAAGATGGCGGTTCCCGCGAAAAATGGCGGTTTCCCGCGCTTATCGTCTAAGTAACACTGCGTGCTTGGAACTCCTTGTAATACCTGCTCCATGGCCCTCTGCCAAATTGCTGGAGCCGAAGCTACCCCAAAAACCAGTCTATTATAACGATACAAGCCTCTGTGTGTGTTGATGGTGAGGTACTGACGCGACTCTTCCTCGACTTCCATTTGTAAGTATGCCTGTGCCAGGTCTATCTTGGTGAAGTGTTTCCCTCCAGCCAACGAAGCAAAGATGTCTTCAATCCGCGGAAGCGGGTATTGTACCGTGTGAAGCACCGGATTCACTGTGATCTTGAAGTCTCCGCAGGTGCGGACCTTCCCCGGTCCCCCTGGCTTGTTACTTGGTGAAGACTTCATGACAGGAACAATGGGCGTGGCCCACTCACTCCAGTCCACTTTTGACAGTACCCCTGGTCGTTCAAGTTCTTCCAGTTCTGCCTCCACAGCAGGTCGTATCGCGTAAGGTACCGATCTGGCTTTGAAAAATTTTGGGCTTGCATGTTCTGCAATCTTAACCTTTGCTTTAATTCCTCGCAGTGTTCCCAGTCCTTGCTGGAATACCTCTTTAGCTTCGTCCAATATTCTGGACAACCGTTCAGGTTTGACATCTTCCTTTCCGGAATCTACCGTCATGGTGTTTAGTGAATGCCAGTCTATCTTTATTTTCCTGATCCACTCCCGTCCCAGAAGTGGTGGACCTCCCTCAGGCAACACATACAGGTCCATCCTTTGGTGATCTTTGTCCTTGTATCTCACCTTGACTTCTATCTTTCCGATGGGGTATACTTTGTGCCCCGTGTATGTCTGCAATACTAGTTCCGTATCCCGTAGGGGAATATGCTTGAATAACTTTTTATAATCATGCTTATTCATGACCGTCAACGCCGATCCGGTGTCCACTTCCATTTTCACTTGGACTTTTGCAATCTGTAGTGTGATCCAGATAGCTTGTCGGTCAGCTTCTTTACTCACATTATGACTGCTCAGACTACCCAGTGCCTTGCTGTTGGAGTCTGAGTCCGAATTCTGTTCATCTGGACTCTTCCTAGTCACCTCATGTACCTTCCTGTACCTCTTTTGTGGTGACTCATTATTGTTGGTCTTCTTTCCTGACCGGCATACCTTAGCTATGTGACCGAGCTTGCCACATTTCCTACATTCCTGGTTTTTAAACCAGCATTGGTTCTGGTCGTGTGTTGTCTTCCCACAACGATAGCATTTTGTTGTACCCGAAGTAATTTGCTGCACACTGAGTGCCGCTGCCTTTAGCTGCATTTCCGCCATTCCTTTCGCTGTGGCTTCGTTCGATGCAGCAATAAGGACAGCCTTGTCAAGTGTAAGGTCGTTCTCTTCGAGTAGTCGCTTTTGCGTTCCTTCCTTTGACAACCCGCACACGAACTTGTCTCGCAATGCCTCTGTCAGATTCCCTCCAAACTGGCAGTGTTTCGCTAGTCTACGCAGTTCGACCAAGTATTCTGCGTTGCTTTCGTCTTTCCTTTGCGTTCTCGCATAGAATTTGAATCGTTCCGCCAACATCAACGGTGTGGGGTTCAAGTGATCCTTCAGAACAGTCACAATATCATCGAAAGTCTGATCCGCCGGTTTAGCTGGTGCTAGTAGATGCTTCAAGAGCCCGTATGTCTTCGCGCCCATCGAGTTTAGCAAGGTTATAGCTTTGTCATCTTCTTCTATTTTATTGGCCTCACCATAGATCTCAATGCGTTCCACATACGTGGCCCAGTCTTCTACCTCAGAATTAAAATCGTTGATGTTACCACACTTAGGCATCTTCCTCTCTTCCTGATAACACCACGGATTATTTCTTTAAATTTTCTTTTTTTTTTTCAAGATGGCGGTTCCCGCGAAAAATGGCGGTTTCCCGCGCTTATCTTCTCTCCCCGCCCACTTCAATGGCGGTTCCCCGCTTCTGTCTTCTTCTCCGCCTAATGGCGGCTTCCCGCGTTTCATCCCCTGGCGGGAGGGGTACACTTTCCCCACGGGCGACGGCCGCTGGCTTTCAGGTTCACAGCCTGCGCGTCGGCTTCAGTGCTTTCCCTTTTCTCAGCAGGGCAACCGGCGCTGGGTACACCCCGTTGACGGCGAACAGTTTCAGCCGCTGGGCTGGCTCTCGCTCAGTTCCCCTTGCTCGGGCTCTGTCTCTCTCCCGCTCGCTCGGCTCTACCGGCGCTGGGTACACCCCGTTGACGGAGAACAGTTTCAGCCGCTGGACTGGCTCTCGCTCAGCCTCCCTTGCTCGGGCTCTGTCTCTCTCCCGCTCGCTCGGCTCTACCGGCGCTGGGTACACCCCGTTGACGGAGAACAGTTTCAGCCGCTGGACTGGCTCTCGCTCAGTCTCCCTTGGTCGGCTCTGCCTCTCCCGCTCGCTCGGCTCCCAATCGCGCCTCCCAGCCCTCTCACAGTCCGGTGCTTCCCTCCCCGGCTGCGGCTGAGTTTTTATATCTTCCCGCGCCTACGCTCCCGGTCGCAGCGCTTCGTGGCTTCGGTCGCTGCCCGGCCTTTTTCGCCGGTCGCGGTCTAGCTGTCTCACGACGCCGTTGCCTCCCCAGCCTGTCTGTACCGCGGCTTCCTTGCTCCACGCTGCCCCAGTCTCAGCACCTCTGGGCCCGACTTCTGTCCGGCTCCTTTCCCCCTCGACCGTGGTCGAGTGCACCGCCCTTATCCTCCGGTTATTCTTTTTACTTTTCCCTTACTCACAGTCACCGTGGCCGGCTTGCTTCTCGTGCTGATCGGCTCACTCCTCACTGTGGCAGAAGGGACAGTCAGTGCCTGTTGCTGATGGAAGTCTTTGTCTCTGAATTCTTCCTCCTTTCCAGCTCTGCAGACTCGAGTTTTCTCCCAGCAGAATGACGAGGGCGGTTGCCTCTTCTCGACGCTCGTTAACTGCTTCGGAAGTATTGTTGCCGCAGGGTACGATCGGACTCATCGCCACTGTAAAGTCTGTGGGTTGTTTAGTTAATTAATACACAGACTACCAGAGTAACTTAAAACAGGACTTTACTATTCGAAGGTCCGGGCGAATCTGCCCAATTAATCCTGACACAGCACTTATATACCGGTGTGGTCACCGTCGGTATTACAGTATACAGAAGCCAACAAAGTAGTGCAACACCTAAAGTAGTTCTCTTAAAGGTGGACGGGTACATACACTACAATTGGTGCGGTGCAAGAGCAATGGGTCAACGGCACGTGGCAACCGCTGGCGTTTTTCAGCCGTCAATTGCGAACAAATGAGAAAAAGTACAGCACCTTTGATAGGGAACTACTGGCCCTTTTCCTCGCCATTCGCCATTTCCGGTTTTTATTGGAGGGGCGCCCCTTCACGGCTTTTGTCGACCACAAACCTTTTACGTTCGCTATGGCCAAGACCACTGAACCGTGGTCCACTCGTTAACAACGTCACTTGACGTTCATTTCCGAATTTACTACGGACATTCAACATGTGTCTGGTAAGGACAACCTGGTGGCAGATTGCCTCTCCCGTGCGACGGGGATCGACTACGCCCTCATGGTGAAAGATCAGGTTTCGGATTCGGAGGTCCAATCATATCGAACCATTCCCTCCAGCTTCCAAGCGACCGACGTCGTCTTCCAGGACGCAGGTGCCACGCTCCTTTGCGACGTTTCCATGGGAGTCCCTCGTCCCATAGTGCCAGTCGAATGGCGCCGGAAGGTTTTTGATGCCACACACGGGTTGTCGCACCCAGGGATGAAGGCTTCGCAATGGCTTATGTCAGCCAAGTTCGTCTGGAAGGGGATGCACATCGATGTCCGTGACTGGGCTAATACCTGCGTCATATGCCAGAAGGCCAAAGTCCAGCGTCATGTCAAGGCTCCAGTAGCTGCGTTCACTGTTCCGGAGCGTCGTTTCGACCACGTGCATGTGGACCTCATGGGGCCGCTTCCGCCTTCTCAGGGTTATACTCACCTCCTTACCATAGTGGACTGCACCACTAGGTGGCCAGAGGCAATTCCTTTGGTTTCCACCACGTCAGCAGACATCGCTAGAGCTTTCATCTCCTGTTGGGTCGCCCGTTTCAGAGTACTGGCGGACATTTCCTCTGACCGCGGGCCGCAGTTTTCCTCGGATCGTTGGAATGCTGTGGCTCAGGGGCTCGGTACCAAGCTTCATCGCACCACCGCCTACCATCCTCAGGCAAACGGCCTTTGCGAGCGATCCCACAGGTCACTTAAAGCCTCTCTGCGGGCCAGTCTTCAAGGCGCAGGATGGGTGGACAGACCCTCATGGGTCCTGTTGGGTCTCCGTACGGCGCCCAAAGATGATCTACAATCGTCTTCAGCTGAACTCGTCTATGGCCAGCCGCTCCGGGTACCAGGAGATTTCCTCCCTTCGCCCACAGAGCCATGGTCCACCTCCCGGCAACTTGTTCGCCACCAAGAAGCGGCCAGATGCTTTGCCCCGATCCCTACGTCCAATCACGGTTTGCAGACCTCTTACGTGCCACCAGGGCTGAAGACTGTGGAGTATGTATTCATCCGACACGACACTCACTGGGACCCGCTCAAGCCTCCTTACACTGATCCTTTCCGTGTCATCGAACCGGGTGACAAATCCTTTTTGGTCGACGTCGGAGGGAAACCGGATCACATCTCAGTGGACTGCTTGAAGCCGGCTCACCTGGACCTGGATCACCCTGTCGTAGTCGCTCAACCACCCAAGCGTGGCCGACCGCCCATGGCCGCCGCACCTGATCAACCAAAGCCGCCTGACATCCCGCCTGCGCTCGCCGCGCCTGCTCAGCCGCCACCGTCTGCCAACACGTCCACCGGTCGTCAGCTTCCTCTACCAGGGTATCGAAGTCGATCGGACAGGCTCATCAGGCCTCCTCCTCGCCTCACCTTTTCTGTTAAAGACAATTCTGGGGGGGGCGCATGTGGCGGAGCCACCAAAGGACTCAGAGCAGTTGTACATAATTCCTTTAACAGCAATGTAGTTACTGTCTGTGCCTGTACCTTTAATTACACTGTTTGATTGTACAATGCCAGTTACCTTTACAGCACGTGATGACGTCATGCCGTTAGTCACGTGATGCCCCAATGGCAGGAAGAACGTGATGACGTCATGACGTCACTCTCCTGATCAGGGGATCAGTCCTCGTGGAGTCCTCAGAGAGAATAGACCTGTTATTGATGTGTCCTAGCAGTTTCCAGTTTAAACTCGTTTGTTTTCATTAAAGTTCATTAATTTAATTATCTGAGTCGAACTCAGTCTTTTGATAGGAACCTCCATTCCTACAATCTGCAGAATTTTATTTTGAAATTTAATTTCTTTCACTATGAGAGCCAGATGTACTGCTTCACCTATTTTTTAGTACTGGTGTTTGTTATTAATTTTCTCAGAAAGTCAGATGAAAAAAAAGACACATTGCGAAAGTTCACGCTATAGGAGGTGCTGCATTGGGCACAACACAAACTCTCCCCAACAGATCAATACAGTGGATGTTAAACAGAGTTTTCAAGGCAGATAACTGAACTTGTCCAAAAGCTCTCCAATCAAAGAAAAGGACCCACTGAGGGAGCAACCAGAACCTAAACCGAGTCCTGATCTAGCGCAGAAGAATCCAGAAAGCCTTTGTGGGGTTGGAGCCTCTGCCCACCCCTTTCAAGACCATAATTGTAAGGGAAGGCGGAGCTGGAGGCGGGGACTTTGTATGGTATGCCTCCAGATAGAAAGGCTGATGCGACTACACCTCAAGGCGCACGTACACACTCACTTGACTTGTAATTACTGACCCAGATAGTCCTTCCTGGGTTTGTCAAAGAAGGTTTGCCTTTGGCACTTTTACTTCATGAGGGAGGCTGTCACATAGCTAAGACATCTCCTGGAGTCTGACCTGCAGACAACTTTTACCTCAAGGCGGGCTCATCCTGTGCTGATGAAGAGCACTAGTACATTAACCTTTCACACCATCAGATCTATCCAAAGAGCCACCCAAGGCATATGCCAAGTCAATTGGTCAGCTGTCCACAGGTGCAGCAGTTTTATTTGCAAGGGGCAGCACATTCATCACTTCACCCTAGGGAATGTTGCCATTAATGCAACAGGGGATAGGATGTCTTGTAGTCGTAGGGTACCCTAGAGTGTAGAGAATTTACATAGCAACCATTGTGGTCATCCAGGCACTAATCCGATGGCCTACATGAACTGAAGGGGCTTCTACTCTATCATTACCATCTGTTGTACAACTTTGCAATACGAGTTACCACGTAGCATCAGGGTGAGGAATCTTAGAGCCAACTAGTGCCAGAGAAGTGAATTGGAGTAGGAAGAAATGGGTGGAAACTCAGAGCTTGATGGCTGTGTTGCACGTTGATGTTGTGGGAGAAATAAACTTGGGGGCAGTGGGCAAGTTTAATCAGCATTGGGTTGCAGGGTCTGATAGAAAGTGCGCTCAGTGATGACCACTTGCACACATTTTCACGTTTTTTTTATGTAATATAGGTTGATCTGAATAAACTACCATTTCAGTCTTCAGAATCAGCTTTAAAGCCCAGTTTTCCAGCCTATCAGAATTTGATTGGCTAGAAAACTAGCCTTTAAATCCAGTTTTCAACCAATGAAAGCCTTTCGTTTAAAATAAAAATGCCTCCACCGCTAAAACAGATATTGGGAGGGGAGAGGCAGATAATAAATACCCATTAAAGCTAACAGAGGGGCAGTTCAAAATTGGTAAAAATAGCGAATATTAATTAGAATTAAAGTGATAATTAAAACTAGGAGAGAGAATTGAGAACAGAAGGAAAAAGAGATAAAGTGAACATATACAGTATGTATATACTGTAGTTTTATTTCAGTTTGGTAAAATCATGTGCTGGGTGTTTACTTTAGTAGTTCAGTGTTAATATTAAGGCAAGGTTATTCCTGATACCTGAATGTTACTGTAATATTTGAGTAGTCTTATTAGTGTTTATTTTGAGTGTTTTTACCAATGTAATATTAATGTTGAGTAGTTTTATTACTGTAATATTGACATTTGAGTATTTTAAATTGCTGTAATAGTGGTTAAGTAGTTTTATTACTGTAGTATTAGTGTTGGTTTATGTCATCTCTGTTAAGTCCGTGAATGATTGAGACACGGACTAGCAGGAGAGAAACAAACAAGTCTTTACTGGTGAAAGGCATAAACGAAACTAACCAACAGAGGCTCTCTAGCGCCTTTTATACAGGGGTGGTCACTGCCGGTACTGCAGTCTGAGACCAGTTATTCTCTTAAAGGTACATACACAACAATTCCTCCCCTTTTAGATAAACAGTACATAACATTCATTTAACAACTAATGATAACGAATTACAATCACAATTACTGTTGCTAGATACATTGGTTAAGTTTAAGCAATTATAAGTTCAGTCTTTGAGGAGGCTTCCTTATTCTGTCTGGATAACGCCTCTTTGGAGTATCAGGTTCTTCTGGCAATGTTGAGTCGGAGTCAATGTCGTTGTTTGGTTCATCTGCTTCCAATATTACCGGTTCTGCGGTAGCTGCAATTGGAACGTCGATTTCATTACCAGGTGTATCAGATCGTGGTGTGGAGTTGACGTTTTCCAGTGGCTCTAGAATCTGGTCAGCATGGCGTCTTACAATGCTCTCCCCAACGTCCACGGTATACATGAGAGGTCCTTGTCGTGTACAAATCGTTCCTGGCTGCCATTTCTCAGTGCGGTAGTCCCGGGCCAAAACTGGTTGACCTATCTTAAAACTCCTGGTCGGCCTTTCATTCATATTCTGAAACTGCCTGTTCTCCACATCTCTTCGGACGTTTGGCTTAACCAAATCCAAGCGGCATCGTAGTCTTCGATTGAAGAACATCATGGCTGGAGTTTGGTTGGTAACCGCATGTGTCGCATTCCGGTAGGCAAACAAGAAGTTGTCCACCTTGTGTTGTAGGGGTATATCTTCATTACACATTGCCTTGATAGCCTTCTTGAATGTTTGGACAAACCTCTCGGCCAATCCATTAGTGGCTGGATGATATGGGGCAGATGTGTAATGCTTAACACCATTGTTCTTTAAGAACCTCCGGAACTCTTCAGACGCAACTGTGGTCCATTGTCAGAGCAAATCTGTTCAGGCAGCCCATTCCTGGCGAATATGGTTCGTAAAACTGCGATAGTTTTTTCCGTGGTGGTTGAGGACATTTTTATTACCTCTGGCCACTTTGAATGTGCATCCACCGCAATTAAAAACATCGAGTCCATGAAGGGACCAGCAAAATCAATGTGCACCCTTTGCCATGGAGATGAGGGCCACTCCCATGGATGCAGAGGAGCTTGTGGTGGGGCATTTTGGACCTTCTGGCATCCTGCACAGCTCTTGGTCATCTCTTCGATTTCTCTATCGATTCCCGGCCACCGCACAAACGCTCTGGCTAAGCTCTTCATTTTTACCCCACCCAGATGACCCTCATGAAGCTCATTGAGCACTCTATCTGTCAACTTAGGTGGAATTACTACTCTGGATCCACACATCAAGGTTCCTCTGCACACTGACAGCTGTTCTCTTCTTGGCGAAAATGCTGGCAGCAGTGGTTCGCCATGTGCTGGCCATCCCTTCACCGTTAAATCATAGACCCGTGATAGTGTCGGGTCATTCCGTGTTTCCTTTTCTATGTTTGCATTCGTCACAGGGAGACATTCGACTATGGTCGAGTGGAATAACTCCATTGGATCCACTGCAAGGTCTTCTTCTTCCACCGTCGGCAACGGTAGACGTGACAATCCATCAGCATTTCCATGCTGTTTAGTTCCCCTGTACTCAATGTCATATTGGTGTGCCCCTAGGAAAAGGGACCATCTCTGCAGCCGTTGTGCTGTCATTATCGGTACGCCCTTCTGAGGGTTGATGATCGGTTAGTAGAGTAAATTTTTGACCGTGCAGATAGTGATTGAACTTCTTCACCCCCCACACTAGGCTGAGGGCCTCTCTGTCAATCTGGGCATAGTTACGCTCGGCAGAAGTTAACGAGCGTGACGCAAAAGCTATCGGCCTCTCCAAACCATCAAGGAATTTATGTGACAGTACCGCCCCAATGCCGTAGGGAGACGCATCACACGCCAGCCTGATTGGCAGTGCTGGGTTGTAGTGAGCCAATACTTCCTTCGAAGTGATTAAGTCCTTACTCTTCTGAAAAGCACGTTTACAATCATCGCTCCATTTCCATGCTACCCCCGTTCGTAGCAGGGCGTTCAGTGGATGCAGAATTGTCGACAAATTCGGCAAAAACTTATGATAGTAATTCACCAACCCGAGGAATGACCTCAGTTGTGACACATTTTCAGGCGCTGGGGCCTTAACAACCGCTTCAATTTTGTCAGGGGACTTATGTAACCCCTCTTCATCAATCACGTGGCCACAATACGATATCTGTTTCTTAAAAAACTCGCACTTGGGGCGATTGGCTCGTAGCTCATGTTCTCTTAGTCTAGTGAGCACCTGCTCTAGGTTGGCAAGGTGTTCACTGTTATTTTCACCTGTCACTAGGATGTCGTCCAAGTAACACTGAGTCCCCGGAATCCCTTGCAGGACTTGTTCCATCGCTCTTTGCCATATCGCCAGAGCCGATGCTACTCCGAATACCAATCGATGATACTGGTAAAGACCTTTGTGAGTGTTTATCGTGAGATACTTCCTAGAGGACTCTTCAACCTCCATCTGCAAATATGCTTGTGCTAGGTCAATTTTTGTAAAATGCTTCCCTCCAGACAGTGAGGCGAAGATGTCTTCTATCCTTGGAAGAGGATATTGTACTGTGTGAAGGACAGGGTTCACCGTCACCTTGAAATCCCCACAGATGCGAATCTTCCTTGGCTCTCCAGACTTATTGCTTAACGTTTTCTTCATGACAGGAACGATGGGTGTCGCCCACTCGCTCCAGTCGACCTTAGACAACACGCCCACCTTCTCCAGATTCTCCAGCTCTGCCTCGACGGCTGGATGAATTGCATATGGTACCGGTCTCGCTTTGAAAAACTTGGGAACTGCATTCTCTTCTATTTTTAACGAGGCGGTTACGCCTTTAAGCGTGCCCAGTTCTTGTTGAAATACCTCTTTGGCGTTAGCTAAGATTGTTGACAATCGTCCAGGAGTGACGTCTTCATCTTTTTTACCATCCACCGTCATTGCATGAATGGAATGCCAATCTAAGTTTATCTTCCTGATCCATTCCCGTCCCAATAACGGTGGTCCACCATTTGGCAGTATGTAGAGATACAATTTCCGTATTTTCTTGCCATTGTATTCGACAGGCACCCTTATTTTTCCTCTGGGGTAGACTTTTTGCCCCGTATACGTCGTCAAGACGATGGATGTCTCTCTCAAGGGTATGTGTGAAAATAGCCGCTCATAGTCGTGTCGATTCATGACGGTTAGCGCTGATCCTGTATCCAATTCCATTTTAACTTGGGACCCTGCTATCGTGAGGGTGACCCAAATGGTTCGGTGATCCTCTTTTGCGATTACATTGTGAAGTTTGAGACAGCTTAATCTCCTGTTCTCGGATTCACTATCGCTCATCTGGTCTTCGGAACTACTGTCCGTCATCTTTTGTACTTTCTTGTACGGTTCCTTAGTAGCCTTTTTGTTGTTGCTGGTCTTCTTCCCAGACCTACAAACTCATGCAATGTGTCCAATCTTCCCGCATTGTCTGCATATTTTGTCTTTGGACCAGCAGTCCTTCTGGTCATGGTTAGTTCTGCCGCAGCGATAACATTTTGCAAATCCCCGTGTCATTTCGTGGGTGCCGTATTCCTGTGGTTTTTGTTGAATTTCTGCAGCTCCCCTGGCTGCTGCTTCATATGATACTGCCACGCTGAAAGCCTTATCTAGCATCAGCTCTTTTTCTGCAAGTAACTTCTTCTGTGTTCCTTTACTCAGGAGTCCACAGACAAATTTGTCCCGTAGGGTATCTGCCAGTCCTGCTCCGAACTGGCAGTGCTTTGATAGCTTGCCTAGTTCAGTAAGATACTCAGCATTGCTCTCATCTTTGTGCTGAGTTCTCCTGTGGAATTTAAATCTTTCTGCTATCAACAGCGGTGCAGGGTTTAAGTGCTCCTGTAGAACAGCAACAATTTCGTTAAAACTCTTCACCTTCGGTTTGGCTGGAGTAATCAGATCCCGCAATAGGCCGTACGTTCTAGCGCCCATTACGTTTAGCAATATTGATGCCTTTTTCCCCTCCGCTATTTCATTTGCCTCGAAATATACCTCGACTCTTTCCACATACGTGGTCCAGTCCTCTAATGTATTATCAAAAGCAGTGATACAGCCAGTCTTCGGCATCTTGCAAATCTAAAATGGCGCCTCCCGTGCTTTGCCTTCTTCTCCGATTTAACAAAATGGCGCCTCCCGCGCTTTTCCTTCTTCCCCGCTGTTGTTAGCGCTGCTTTCCACGGTTTCTTGCGCGTATTCTTTTTCTTTTATTATTTTCCCATCGTGGAGCGGACCCTCTGGAACACTTCCCTCCCTCTTCTGAGGTCCGAACGCTGCCCAGCTTCGAAATACCAGCCACGCCCTGCATGCTCCACCCTCTCTCTCTCTCCTTGCTTCCCGACTCGCTGCCCGGCCCCGTTGCAGCCCAGGAAGGATCAGAGCACTACCTGCCACCAGCCCGATTAGCTGGGAAACCCCGGACCGAGGAACCCAGCCTGGCTCTGGACAGTCTCTCCTGCAAGTTTTGAAATCGATGATTGACGGTCAACGCCCGTTTCTCGAGTTTCAATGGCCTATTTTTTTTTTCTTCTTTCTTCTGGCTCCGACCTTCAACACATCGTCGGAGCTGCTGCTGAGTTGCAGGTAAGTTCGTTTCTAACTCGTCGCCAGTGTTAAGTCTGTGAATGATTGAGACACGGACTAGCAGGAGAGAAACAAACAAGTCTTTATTGGTGAAAGGCATAAACGAAACTAACCAACAGAGGCTCTCTAGCGCCTTTTATACAGGGGTGGTCACTGCCGGTACTGCAGTCTGAGACCAGTTATTCTCTTAAAGGTAGATACACAACAATCTCATTACTATAATAATAGTGTTTGAGTAATTTTATTAAATATTATATTTGAAAGCCTTCTAGCACCTAGCACGTGTCTTTATGAGCACAAAAGAACTAAATGAAAACATATTATTGCTGGTAACCAGATAATGGTGGAATGTCTGTGCTGGTGGGGACCAATCACTGGCTTGTCTGCTCAGATATACTGTCACTTTCATTCTTTCTTCCCGTCTGGTTGAAGTTTTGTGCTGGCATTATCATAAAACATGGAAGACCTCTGAGTGAAATGACGCTGCAGGCCGCTAATGGATTTCACTGCAGGCTTAGTTCTGTCATCACCCACCTCTCCACCCCACCTTCAAAGTACTTTTTTTTCCTGTCTGTGTTTAATTTTATTGCACGCCACACGCTAACCCTGTGAGTGTTTTAGATTTATGGCCCTGGGGCTCACTTTCAAGGTGTCTCCTCTTCATTTCTGGCATAGAATTGCATATAATTACTGCCTCTGGGCCTGCATTCATGGCTTGCATGACAGCAGGATGTTTGCTGAGCTATGTAACAATCAGGGAGGTAATCCAGGCCGGGTGCTTCTTTTTTCCCTCTCTAGTCTGGGGAGATTCTGGTCAATTCTAGTACCCACTATACTATCCCAGCCAAGATTGTATAACTCAGCAAATACCATGTATGTAATATATATGTACCTTCAATTTATATACAGTAAATGTAAATTCTATGCAATATATAGTGATTATGTCATTTTTATTTTCAGATTATATAGTTTATTATCTGCAATAACTATATCATTTCAAATAATATGAATGAACTGCAATTTATATTATATAAACTGCGTGAACTCTATGTAACATATATCAGGACAAACTCTACTCAATCGCTATAGAGCATGTACTCTACTATGGACAGGGGATCACTAATGGCCCATCTTCTCCTTACTGGTAGTGTTGAATAACTTTAAGATAAATGGCTGCATAGGGGTCTGCAAAATGTCTGATTTAGTCTTGAAGAGGGAGCGACAAGAAATCTTGAGGTGTTCTTGCCAAGTGCATTTGAGCTTTCGACCCACAGATGGTGGAACCAGAGGTAGCTGTTGAATCAGGAAAAACAACGGGAGATAGAGACAATCTGGGATCTAATGGGGAGGCAAGGTAGCAATGGAAGCACCAATATCATTAAAGGTAAAAGGGGAAGGTTGAGTTTGAGAAGGTTACTGAGAGTTAGAGGGCATTTTTTCCCCAAGGAATCAGGATCAAAGTAGAGGGGATTTGGTTGTCAGTGTGATTTGTATAACACAGGAGATGAGAAAGTCAGTGCTATTGCACAGTATTGTACAAGGTATTCACAATCACTACATTTATCAGACCAGTGTTACATAATCTAAAGTGTGAAACCCATATTACAAATCCACAGCCCTGAGAGAACTTTGCCAGTCATAGAGTTCTTGGAGATTTCAATCTCCTGTATCTTGATGAGATCAAGGGGGTATGCATGTGCATGGACAGGGAGTAGATGTGGAAGATGAAGTTCAGGGAAACAAAGAGGGCAAGGAAGTCATTGGAGGTTAGATGGAAGTCAAAACCATCAGGGATAAGAAGTCACTTAGCGCCAAGTCACAGGGCAGGCAGAGATCTCAGTGAAGAAAACACCCAAGGACTTGTGTGGGAACACCTTCAAGAAGAAGGCATACCCACCATCTTCTCAAGGTAAACTAGGGATGGGCAATAAATGCTGGTTTTGCCAGCGATGCCCACATCCCAACAATTTTTTTTAATGTAAGCTGATGATGATAGATGAGGAGAACTTTGAAGGAATGGTGGGAATTGTGATAATAGATGATCTGTTCAAAGGTAGAGATGGAGAGGAGGAGTAGAGCGATACGTAAGGTGGTATTAGGAGATAATGGCCACACTTATGCCACTGCAGTTTGTGTGGGGGTTGTGGTGGAGTGAGAAAGCAGGGAAGAGCAATCTACATTTAGCTGACGTGTGTTACGTAAAGTAAGGAACGCAAACCATGTTAGGACTTACTGTTTTAACCAACTGTTTTTATTACAATTATAAACACAGCTTATAATTTTCAGATTCTGCCTTACAGTTTCTTCTATGTGTCCTTCATGATATCAAGTGTCATCGTCCCAAAATTCCTACTATTTCTTGGTGAGGAAATCACATAATCTGGATCGGGGCGGGGGGGGGAAGAGGGAGGAATTTGTGTCAGAACTTGGTTCCACAGGATATCTCCCCTTTCATGCACCGATGCACCGATCCAGAATTTCAACAGTGTGAAGTCAATGTAAGAGGAGACACTGGCAGGATGATGTTCACAGGAAATCCAACGTATAGTACAACCAACGTTTAGTATGCCTGCATTATGCAAGCTTACTTTCCGTACAACAAGCATAAGTGGGGCCCACAATTCTGCTTCCTAACAGTAATTGATCTCAGTGAGGTTAATTATAGTATCATCCTTTCAGGCAGTGCATTCCAGATCATAACAACTCGCTGTGTAAAAAAATTCTTCTCATCTCCCCTCTGGTTCTTTTGCCAATTAGTTTAAATCTGTGTCCTCTGGTTACTGACTCTCTGTTATGTATTGTGTGTTCTAGTGTGTGTTCTCCTCCCACCTGTGGTGGCGCTGTCACAGGAGATAAATGGTTGGGTATTCTCTCGGTTAAGTTTAGCTCTCTTTGTTCGGAACTTTCCAGAACTTCCTTTCCTTCCAATAAAGCACTTCATGTTTGAAACTCTGAGTTCTGAGTCCTAAATTGTGTCTAGGTAGAAAGGTACCGACACAACAAGTGGCAACGAGGAGCGGATGAATCTGCGTACGTTACAGGTGCAGTGAGTAAACAGAAAATTTAATTTGGAACATGAGATGGCTACTATATTAGGAAACATCGGTGATTTTGATGAAAATGTGGAGCAATGGAGCGCATATACGGAACATTTTGACTATTTTGTATTGGCGAATGCGGTGGCAAATGAAAAGGTCGTGCCTACCTTTTTGAGTGTAATCGAGCCGAAGACTTTCAATTTACTTCGCAGCCTCGTGCAGCCAGATAAGCCAGGAACTAAAACATATAAGCAACTAGTGGAAATTCTTGGAGCACATTTTTCACCAAAACCTCTGGTTATTGCTGAGAGATTTAGATTTCACAAACAGAATCAAGAGGAGGGGGAATCAGTGACGATGTTTATTGCTGCTTTAAAAAGGTTGTCGGAACACTGCCAGTTCAAGGAGGTGCTGAATGACACCATTAGAGACAGACTTGTGTGTGGTCTGCAAAATGCAGCCACACAGAAGCGCCTTCTTACTGAGGACAACCTTACTCTTGAAAAGGCCATTGAAGTTAGTGTCTCCATGGAGATGGCGGAAAAGGAGGCTCACCAGTTGAGTTCAACAGGGAGAGTTCACAAGGTGTCGTCTGAGCCTAAAGGTGCGTGGAACGGCACATGTTACCGTTGTGGGAAAACGGGCCATCACGCTAATGACTGCTGGTGTACGGAGCTGGAATGCCGAAATTGTGGCAAAAAGGGTCACATTGAACGCGCCTGTAGAGGTAAAAAAAAGAACAGACAGAGCTGGGAAGCATGGAAGCAAAATGTCTGTATTTGGACAAGAGAGGAAAAAGAGTGTTCATTCAGTGCAGTATGATGGAACATGCAAAACAGAGGGGAGCGACACCTCTGAGGAGGAAGAGGTGCATATACTGACGGTTGCAGGTGGTTCAAATGGCTACTGGGTGTCACCACTGGTGGAGGGACAATCAGTGCGGATGGAGGTGGACACAGGCGCGGCTGTGTCCCTTGTTTCAGACACTGTCTACAACAAAATGCTAAAGCATCTTACCCTTCAGCCAACAAACATTGTGCTAAAGACGTATATCGGCGAACCTGTGGCCATGAGAGGCGTCACTGAGGTGACAGTTAAATTGAACGGACAGACTGCAAAACTGCCACTATATGTGGTAAAGGGAAATTACCCATCGCTACTGGGAGGTGCGTGGCTAGAGAAAATCACGCTGGACTGGCCTGCAGTCCGCATGATGTCAAAAAGGGAGTCATGTCTGACTGCAGTGTTAAACAAACATGCAGAACTCTTCAATGGGGAACTTGGGAGCATGAAAAAGATCAGCGTGAGACTGGACATTAAACCTGACAGCAAGCCGAAGTTTCACAAAGCCCGACCTGTACCCTATGCAATTAGGCCAAAAGTTGAGGCTAACTTGGAGGGCTTAGTCGAGAATGGAGTCCTGGAGCCTGTGAGCGTGAGCAAATGGGCCACACCCATTGTTCCTGTCCTGAAAAAGGATGGATCTGTTCGAATCTGCGGGGATTTTAAAGTGACTATTAACCCGGTGCTGTCTGTGGAACAGTACCCTCTTCCCCTCATTGATGATCTTTTTATGGGCCTGGCCGGAGGGCAAATGTTCAGCAAAATAGACTTATGCCAGGCTTATCTACAAATGCATGTCGATGACAAATCAAAGGAGCTGCTGACAATTGTGACACACAAGGGGCTATACAGGTACTGCCGCCTTCCGTTTGGAATTACGTCGGCCCCTGCTCTATTCCAAAGGGCAATGGATCAGATTTTGAGTGGACTGCCAGGAGTCCAGTGCTACCTGGACGACATCCTTGTCACTGGGACAAATGAGGAGGATCATCTTCTGAACTTGGATGCGACACTACAACGACTGAAAGAGTACGGACTCAGAGTTCGTAAAGACAAATGTGAATTCTTTCAGTCTTCAGTTGAGTACCTCGGGCATGTGATTGACGCTACTGGCCTGCATAAGGCGCCGCCAAAGGTCAAGGCGATCGTGGAGGCCCCAGCACCCCAGAATGTGAGCCAGTTACGTTCATTTCTGGGGCTACTTAACTACTATGGGAAGTTTATTCCAGACTTAGCAACATTGCTGAAGCCGTTACATCAGTTGCTATGTCAAGGCAAAACATGGAAATGGACTGAACTGTGCAACGAAGCTTTCGCCCAAGCAAAGAAAGCATTGCTGAATTCGGAGGTCCTGACACACTTCGACCCAAAGCTACCCGTGCAGCTAGCATGTGATGCATCACCATATGGTGTGGGAGCAGTCATATCCCACATCATGCCTTCGGGTGAAGAGAAACCTATCGCCTTCGCATCACGTACCTTGAACAAGGCCGAGAGTAACTATGCGCAGATCGAGCGCAAGGCCTTGGGAATCGTTTTTGGAATTCGAAAATTTCATCAGTACCTGTTTGGGAGAAGGTTCACACTCCTGACAGACCACCGTCCATTGACTTCAATCTTTGGGCCCCACACCGGAATTCCATCTCTCGCTGCAAGCAGGATGCGAAGGTGGGCTTTACTGTTGTCAGGACACACATACGACATCAAATATTGCAAATCAGACTTGCACGGCAACGCAGACGGTCTCTCGAGGCTACCCTTGCCTGTTACTCCCCCAGAGCCTCGTCAGATAGACATCTTCTACTTTAGACAAGTGGAGGGAGCACCTGTCACTGCAGTTCAGGTGCGAAGGTACACCCGCAACGATCCAGTCCTGTCTGAGGTAATGGACGATGTCATTCGAGGGAGAGCGATAGGAGATTCTCCTAGTTTGAAACCTTACGTTTCAAAAAGAAATGAGCTCTCCGTCCAGGCAGGTTGTCTTCTTTGGGGACGCCGTGTCATCATTCCGCCACCTCTGAGGGAACCTATACTGCAACAACTTCATACAGGCCACAGTGGGATGGTTCGGATGAAGGAAATGGCAAGAAGCTACTTCTGGTGGCCAGGTCTCAATGGGAATATTGAGGAGAAAGCCAAAACATGTTCCCCATGTCAAAGGGTCCGGAATGTTCCACAGCTGGCAACCCTACACCCCTGGGATTGGCCTGCAGAAGTGTGGCAGCGAGTACATGTGGACCTCACCGGTCCTTTCGAAGGGAAGATGTTTATGGTGGTTGTGGACGCTCGTTGCAAGTGGCCGGAGGTCGCTGTGATGAGGTCTACCACGGCAGAGAAAATAATTGAGAAACTTGGTGAGATGTTCAGCCGCTATGGCTCACCGGAACAACTCGTAAGTGACAATGGTCCACAATTTGTATCACAGGAGTTTGCAACCTTCCTGCATGTGAATGGTGTCCAACACATCAGGTCTGCGCCCTATCATCCCTCTACTAACGGCCAGGCAGAAAGGTTCATGCAAACTTTGAAGCACGCCTTGAAGGCATCGCAAGGTCAGGGCTCAATCCACCAACGTCTGAACAGCTTCCTGTTGTCCTACAGGAACGAGCCGCATGCCACAACCAAAACTTCCCCCGCTTCGCTCATGATGAAGAGGCAGTTGTGGACAAGTTTTGACTTACTCAAACCTCCAAGGGCAGAGCAGGTTGTCCATCGTCAACAACAAGCTCAAGTTGAAAAGAGAGAGAAAAGAGCCAAGGAGAGACGGTTTCATCCAGGAGAGCACGTCCTAGCTCGAAATTACAACACTGGACCGAAATGGGTTCCTGCTACGGTGACCGCACAGACGGGCCCTGTGTCTTAAACGGTTGAGACTGCTGAGGACGTCGTCTGGAGAAGACACACAGATCAACTGTTGCTAGGAGCAGAGACAGCCACAGAGGCTCCAACGGCTGGTTGGCCTGAACTGTTTCCGAATGATACCACAAACCAGCATCCTTTGCCACAGTGCTCTTCTCCAACACAGGAAGTCAAAGAGACTGTTCCACCTGTGCAAACTCCTGACTTTCAACTGACACAGGCACCTTCTCCATCCAGGCCTGTGTCAATGCCTACTGCTGTGGAAGCCAGCGATGACTGCCGGTATCCTGTCAGAGAGCGGCGGCCTCCAAGACGCTTGGATCTGTAGGCTTAGTGACTTACCCACAAGACTGGGGCAGAATAAACCCCAGGGTAAAGTCAGGGTTTGAGGCAGTCTACCTCTACCTTAGGTTAGTTGAGTGTATTGAAAGTAACTTACCTATTGAGGAATAATGTGGACCTTCCTTTTAAGAGGGGAGGAAATGTTATGTATTGTGTGTTCTATTGTGTGTTCTCCTCCCACCTGTGGTGGCGCTGTCACAGGAGATAAATGGTTGGGCATTCTCTCGGTTAAGTTTAGCTCTCTTTGTTCGGAACTTTCCAGAACTTCCTTCCCTTCCAATAAAGCACTTCATGTTTGAAACTCTGAGTTCTGAGTCCTAAATTGTGTCTAGGTAGAAAGGTACTGACACAACACTCTCTGCCAGTGGAAACAGTTTCTCCTTATTTACTGTACCAAGACCCCTCATAATTTTGAACATCTCTATTAAACCTTCCCTTAACCTTCTCTACTCTAAGGAGAACAATCCCAGCATCTCTAGTCTATCCACCTAACTGAAGTCCCATATCCCTGGTACCATTCTAAAACCTTGACATCCTTCCTAAAGTGTGGTGTGCAGAATTGGACACAATACTCCAGCTGAAGCCGAACCAGGTTTTTTTAAGGTTTAGCATAACTTCCTTGCTTTTGATTTCTATGCCATTATGAAAGAAGCAACCACGTATGACTTCAGGAGATAAAAATAATTGTTCTCCGACCAGTTCGACCAATCTCCAACTCCTCTCACCAACAGAGCAGCAAGGTATCACTCTGAAATTCTATGGGCAGACACTTCCACCCATCAGGCTTCCCCCGGGTTGCCCATTTTAAATCTATGACCCTGTCCCTGGGATTTGGGATGGGGTCAGCACCAGGGACAGCCTGATGGGCGGAAGTTGGTGGCACACCAACCTACAAGGAATTGCCAAGCCCATGAGTTGAGCAAAACCAATACATTTTGATAATTATATTTCCTTTCAAAATTTTCCTGATAGAGGTTGATCACAGCAGCTCCCTATCTAAAGTGCCAGATGGACA
Organism: Somniosus microcephalus; assembly: GCF_052327205.1. Lineage (NCBI taxonomy): Eukaryota > Metazoa > Chordata > Chondrichthyes > Squaliformes > Somniosidae > Somniosus > Somniosus microcephalus. The sequence continues at coordinate 56,253,337 of NC_140993.1, read as the reverse complement.
AATCCCATCATTACGTTTAACCTGACTTGCTGACTGTCATGGGAGTCTGCAGCTTGCCCTAAGGTGGCTTGTTTCTCCCTGAGCTCCCTTCAAAGTTGGCATTTTAAGATCTTTTGTTCATCTCCTCCTGTCTTGCTGAAGTGAAGTTCCTCATGTGTCTTCACCGAGATGCCTCAATTCAAGAAAAAAACTGGAGTTCTGAAAGCCATTTTGGCACTAACTGAGCATCTATACAGCTCCAAAAACCAAATGACTTGCCCTAGTTTCCAGTCAGATACAGGATCTGGAGGCAAGTTACTGTTCACTTGCAATAGTTCAAAGTATAAAAGCTAGGATCAAATGTCAACATATTGGATTTCTTGATTCCTCCTGATAAATCCCCTTTTCTTTGAAAGTCAAGTAAACAGAGATCAGCACACTGTGTTTAACTGTTCAAATAACCAGGTACTGCATATATTGAGATGCCAAATATTTTCTCATCAATCAAAGCAATCTAAAGGGTGCACAGTGGAGAGAAGGGACCCAGGTGCAGCAAATATGATTGGCATCGAAAATGTGTGCTTATCTTTTTTGGAGTCGAAGGTGGTGCCTGGAGGTTTGACTCCGTCATGGTTACAGTGAGACGGTATTGATTGATGGGAGCAGATGCTGTACTGATGCTTTTTCTCTCTGAGCCTGTAAAAATGTAATCTATGAAAATAATTCCAGGGGCTGTATCATCACGCTGTGGGAATGTTCGGGAGGAGGGGCTGGAAGGGACGGCCATTTTGTTCATGGTACAGACACAGAATACAAACCTTAATTTGCCATTGACATTACCCATTTTTTAAGGAGGGGTGGGGTGCAGAAATAGCTCAAAATGAACCCGTCCACATGGCTCCAATCTAAGCCTGATATTTCAGGTTCTTTTAACAAAGAGTTGAAGAAGGTAAAAATACAGTAATTAACCTCAGTGTGTGTGCCGTCCACAGTACATATGGAGCCAGGTGCCCTTCAGTATCTTGCCCAATAGGCCATTCTGCATTTATGAGCCTGGACATGGAGCGTCAGCTATTTGGCCTTGGAACGGCCATTACAGTTAAGGCCTATCCTATTCCTACCAGACATATTGACATGGTCTCTGCTTCAATCACTTACTCTGGTACTACATTTCACGGCCTCACAACCCTCTGCATAAAAAGAATTCTCCTGCTGTTGGTCCTAAATCTCTTACATTTAAGCCCAAGGCGGAGAAGCCCGAGGACCAACCTAAATTTGCCCTCGGACCCATCATAATAATTGTAGTGAACTGCAAGCACCAATTGAGTGTCCCAACGCAGCACGCCGGTCCGTGGCCTTTGAATTTCAACCGGCCCGGATGTCGGCCAAGGCACACAGGTGAGTCTGGGGAGTATGCCTGCTCCTCCTGACTTTACATTAAGGTAAGTTGTTTTTTATTCGTTCTTGGGATGTGGGCGTCACTGGCAAAGCCAGCATTTATTGCCCATCCCTAATTGCCCTTGAGAAGGTGGTGGTGAGCCGCCGCCTTGAGCCGCTGCAGTCCGTGTGGTGAAGGGAGTCCCACAGTGCTGTTAGGTAGGGAGTTCCAGGATTTTGGCCCAGCGACAGTGAAGGAACGGCGATACAGGTCCAAGTCAGGATGGTGTGTGGCTTGGAGGGGAACTTGTAGGTGGTGATGTTCCCATGCGTCTGCGACGATGAAGGATCGGCGATATACTTCTAAGTCAGGATGTGTGACTTGGAGGGGAACTTGGAGGTGGTGGTGTTCCCATGCGCCTGCTGCCCTTGTCCTTGTGGTAGAGGTCGCGGGTTTGGGAGGTGCTGCCTAAGAAGCTTCAGTGAGTTGCTGCACTGCATCTTGTAGATGGTACACACTGCAGCCACTGTACGATGGTGGTGGAGGGAGTGAATGTTTAAGGTAGTGGATGGGGTGCCAATCAAGCAGGCTGCTTTGTCCTGGATGGTGTCGTTAAAAACAACCTACCTGCAGGCTTCCTCTGTGGACTCCAGCGGGTCTTAAAAGGACTGTTGATAAAGCAGCTGTCGAGTCTGAAAAATTAGTCAGAGCTTGCGGCAACACAAGCTGTGACTACTTTTCACCAATATTGGTAGCGAGTCTGGAAATAGGCACAGGAGCCTTATCGTGTTTAATGTTTTCATCTTTAATTGAATATTCCAAAATTTTCTCTACCGCACATGTATTCTTAGCTTTATTTGCAAAACACAAGGCTGCTTGACCCTTGCTTCTTTCTGGTTTTAATATTCAAGCTCCATTTGGGCAGCATAAAGTTGAGGATTGTTAGATTTATTGCTCCTCTGAGGGTGCTGAGTTCTGGTATGCCTCCCCACCCCTCCTCCCACCTCCCATCCGTAACTTGGTCCCAAAACTAGGCTCTGTAACTTCTAACCCGTGACATTCTCAGTTGATGAGAGGGAATGATTGGTATTCCAGCCCTCTGTCTGCGTTTCCCGGTTTCCTGTTGTGTCCTCAAAATATTTGCCATCTAATTGTATAACTGGTCATGGTGTTTGTGCCAGGGTGCATCTAAAGTGCATTGGATTGTGAATAAAAAGTGTTAAGAGAAAGTGCTGGAAATTCGTGGCAGGTCCGTCAGCATCTGAAAGAGAAAAAAACAGGTTAATGTTTTAAGTGTCTTTTGGCTTTGACCAACATTTGCAGTTTTCTTTTTATCTCCCAGAATTTTATTCATGTAAGTAGTTGGGTGACAGGCAATTGGCCTAAGGCCCAGTGGGACTTGGGTCCCTCTGTGTGATTTCCCTCTTCCCCCTCCTCAGTCACCCCTGAATTCTCGATCTCAGCGGGCTCTCCAGTACTGGTGGTGCAAGTAGGGCTTAAGTGCTCCTGAGGAGTATCGGCAAACCAGCCCATGCACTTAGTGCTCTGCTACAACCCAGGACTGCCAGAGGCCTAGAAGCAGGCTGTTTTCCTCTCTTGCATCTTTCTTTCTCTCTTTCTCTCCCTCTTTATTCTCTCTTCACGTCTCCCTTCTTTCTCTCTCTGTTTGAATATGTGCTGCATATTAGGGTAGAACTGAAGCAAGGGGGAAATATGTTTTGAAACAGGGGGATGAAATAACAGCAATAATTATTACATAATAAAAGAAGTGTTATTTCATTTTTTTTAATGATTTGTTGGTGAATTATTTTTTTGCACACATCAAGTTTAAGGAGGCTGAGGGTACGGAATGGGACACTTTCCAATTTGGACACCAGATGTCACTATCAAGCACTCCCAGGGCAGGAATGGCAATATGGCTTAATTCCAGCCTCAGAAAAGTACTACCTACTGCAGCAGCTATACATTTCCACTTCCCACATGAGAAGTCCTTGTGACGTCTCAATGCTTATGCTTTTTAATGCCGGTACTGAGTGGTTTAATGCTGCATACTCGTACCCACTGGATTAGAAGAGTACCCAAGCATAGGGCCATCAGTCAGGGCTAAAGTGAAATATAAATCTAATCCACCATGGACCAATAGCTTCACAATTATACTGAGAGACTGTATCGTATTTTATTGGAAAGTTCTAAAAGTAGTCACAGAATTCACGATGACTTGGCAGACCACTAAGGGGCCACTAAGGGGAAGTATTATGCTGGTGCTCTTCTGAGTTCATGGCTTAGCCGCATTGTAAGAATAAAGTCGAGGGAGCTTTACTCTGCAGCTAATTTATGCTGTACTTGACCTAGAAGTGCTCAATTCTGACACTGAGTGCAGAAACTGAGAAAACATTTCATTCCCCCAGCACCGATATCCCCACCTTGATGAGCACAACATTCTCCAGCCTGTTTTGTGTTTAAATTTCTGCCCTGTGGACACGTTTACACAAAAGGAGCTCCTGGCTAATATGCCATTCCTTACCAACGCTCTTAAAGTGGAGCAGGAAGGAGTGCCACCTGTTTTTTGTGCATGACGGTGTTCTTTGAATAGTGCCATGGGATCTTTTTACATAGGATTACATAGGATATACGGCACAGAAACAGACCATTCAGCCCAACCAGTCCATGCCGGCGTTAATGCTCCACTCGAGTCTCCGCCTGTCTTTCCCCATCTAAATCTATCAGAATAACCCTCAATTCCCTTCTCCCTTATATGCTTATCTAGCTTCCCCTTAAATGCATCTGTACTATTCGCTTCAACCACTCCCTGTGGTAGCGAGTTCCACATTCTCACCACTCTCTGGGTGAAGAAGTTTCTTCTGAATTCCCTGTTTGACTTCTTGACTATCTTATATTGATGGTCTCTAGTTTTGATCTTCCCCACAAGTGGAAACACTCTCTCTGTGTCTACTCTTACACCCACCTGAGAAGTTTAATGTCCCAGCTGAAAGACGGCACCTCTGACAATGTAGCACTCCCACAGTACCGCACTGAAGAGCCTGGATTATCTGCTCAAGTCCTGGAAAGTAATTGAGAGTTAGGAGAGATAGTGTAGTTTATGAGATTTTTAAAAACTATTTCAAGATTGGCCAGGGTCCTCTTTTCCAGTCCTGTATATTCCTATGTACTTGAATGATTCTCTGTTGTTACAGCCATGTTCACCATTCCTCAGTGCATGGTATTTCTCTCTTTCATCAATATAGTCAGTAATTGCTAGGTTCAAGTCTGGGTTTTAATCATTTCTTTTTCTCCTTTGTACTTATGTGTCTTATTTATGCACATTAAGCTGGTGACTTCTTTTCCTGACTGAACTCACTGACTTATCATGTCCTCATTCAAAATCAACATGATATCAATCAGAGACAGGAGCTCTGAATTTTGTTTCTCTCTCCTCTGTAGCCCAGAGACACTGAGACCAGTTGTTGTGACCCAAATGCAACCTGGATGAGGTCACCTTACTCAGTACAGATAAGGAGCCAAAGCCAGAATGATTTGGTAAAAGAATGAAATGATGACCCAAAGATATCAGAGTGTTGCCAATTGTGTTGATGCACATCTCCACCATTTATATCTGTCAAGTCAGAGGAGTACTTGATCAAATAAAATGCTCACTATTTTATTGGGATAATTCTAATTCAAACAGAAGTTGGTGTCATGGACCCTCCCTAATGACTCAGCCAGTTTATCCAGTGATAGCTGAGCCATACAAAGCGCAAGGCCCCAGATTCTGTCCCCTGGTTTGTGCTGGCTTAGGTGATCTCAGGTAGTGTGACAATAGGGAGGGGACAATCGGCCAGAGTTCCAACTCCTAACTGAGATCCAACAACCTCTGCTGGACATGCACTGTGTGACATCAGGTGAGGATAGGATAGCCTTGTGACATTCAACGTCAAGAACCACAGATGAAATAAGGCCACTTGGGAGAGTTACTGGGGGTAAAGTAGGCAACAGGCGATGCCACATCAGCAAAGGGTCAAAGTCTTGAGGAGAGAAGTAAAAGGGGGAAAATGAACAGAAAGTGGTACCCCAGAGCCTCAGTGCAGTGCTGAGTGATGACCAGAGGCAAGCATTACCCCTGGTGCGACATTACTTTAAGGTATTGAGCAGGTGTTAACAGACACATTCCATTCACATTGGAGTTCTAGCTGAACTTTTATGCTTATCAAGATGATACTTGCTTTTCTGATCATTTACTGCGCTTCTTTTTAGTGGAAGAGGCAGAATGTTGCCCGTCCTGCTTGGCAAGTTGGTCCTGCTTGCTGGACAGCATGACTGGAGTGCGTCCCATGTAGATGTTAGACTGATACTCATCAGGTTCCATGTTTTCAAGATGCTGGGGAATGGAAATTCTGACATTTTAGTATCAGCATTAAACATTCCCAGGTCAGGCATAGTACAGTAGCACCTTTATATTTAACGCAGAATAAAGCTCTCCCACTGCCCCGGCTGTCTTAATCCCGAACTCAGAAAAGTGCCCACAACTGCACCAATTGGACATTTGCAGTTTCCACATCAGCCTAACTGACTCAGACTGACTGGTCTGGGAAATCACACTGGCACAATAGGGATGGTCATCTGAGATTATATATTCCTTGAAACAGCTCCAGTGTCAAATTAAGGACAGTTTTGTGATGTGAAGACTGGATGGAGATTGCACAAAGTCATTTAACATAGGAGGAAGTCAGGGCTGGATTCTGAACTCCGAAGTGAAAGGACAATGTAGTAACCCAGTGTGCCACCCTGTCCATCCCACATGGAAAAGGGAACACACATGTTGGTTGAGAGATAAATATTGGCCTGGACACCGGGGAGAGCTCCCCACTCTTCTCGAAATAGTGTCATGGGATCTTTTATGTCCACCTGAGAGGGTAGACAGGGCCTCGGTTTAACATCTAACCCAAAAGGCAACACCTCTGATAGTGCAGCACTCCCTCAGTACTGCACTGGAGTGTCAGCCTGGATTTTGTGCTCAAGGCTCTGGAATGGAACTTGAACCCACAACCTCTTGACTCAGAGGAGAGAATGCTACTCACTGGCCATGGCTGAGCACTGGGCCCTATATGTAATTGAGATACTCAGTCTTATTTTTGTTCCCATTCCAATTGTCTCCCCTCTTCTCTAGGTGCAGGGTCATGCTGGCGAGAATCGCCAACCACTTTCTGGTACTTCAGCTAAATGATCATTCTTTCCATGTGAGCCTCAACAGGATAATCGGCTGGGAAAGTGTCACAGCAGAAACTGATCCCATCTTCACTCGACTCGTGGCACTTGCCAGCAGAGGCCGCTGGATTGTGATCAGGAGCAGTCATCCTACCTGATTTCCCCTCCTTGTTCCCAGTCCAAGGGACCTAAGGTCAAGTTGCTGCACCCAACTGATATTAGTTAACTTGCAAAGGCCAGGGATGCAACCTGGGACGTTTCTGGTGTCATACATTTTATAGACTGAGCGATGACTGATGGGTCAGTGGCAGCTCACCACTGCCCCTTTTCTAACACTGCTATCTCTTCTTCACAGGGCCTCACCCAGGATTCCAAGGCAGCTTCAGAGGGGGACGAGAACTCAACGGATTTCGTCCACCCGTATAACCGCACGCAGTACTGCCACTGGCCCTGCCAGTGTCCGAAGCGCATGCCCAGGTGCCCTCCCGGAATTAGCTTGGTGATGGATGGCTGCGAGTGCTGTAAGGCATGTGCCAAGCAGCTGGGAGCGAACTGCACGGAGGCAGACACCTGTGATTATCACAAAGGACTGTACTGCGACTATAGTGGGGACGCCCCTAGGTACGAAGTAGGAATATGTGCATGTAAGTGAAATATATATTTTGGTAACTTACACAAAATAAATACATTTGTGAGAGATTTAAAGGGACACATCACTTTTGGAGGACAAGGGCTGCTCATCCAATCTAAAGTACTCAATACAATACAATACAAATCGCTTTATTGGCATGATAAGGTACATCTTATGTTGCCAAAGCATCAAAATACATTTATGGTTGAACACATAAACGCGGTTCCATTCATACAGTGTATAAACAGGTATATCCCTGAGTTTATAAATATATTTTCGCCTTGTTTATATATACTCTTGTCTTAGTTTACTGGTTGTCCCTCTGTTCATGGCAAGCTGTAACATAGTGTGCCGCCAGTGTTACACAGCTTCTCTCCTCCCCCAGTAGGAATGGGAGTTTTTGGTTGTCAGTCAGATTTCTGAATTCAGGGCATATTTGTGAGAATTTTTGATAGAAATTCTCTCTGATGCCCTGATATTTTCCACAGGCTGTGAGGAAGTGCATCTCTGTCTCAACCACTCCCTGACTGCAGTGAGAGCATATCCTGTCTTCTCTTGGCAGCCTGGTCTGCCTGTGTCTGCCTTTTTCGATCGCTAGGCTATGTTCGCTAAGTACTCACTAGAAATGTTGTGGCAACTATCAATTACTTCGCAACGTTCAATAAGTGCCACATGAAAGGCTTGCTACACTGCTTAAGGCAATGAGTATACCAGGTAAAACGTGTAGATGGATAAAGAATTCATTGAACGAGAGGAAGCAGGATTAGGGGTGTGATTTCAGGCTGGGGAGCTGCACTGAGTAGAAGGCCCCAGGAATCGGTGCCGCAGCTCCTACTGTTCCTGTTCTACATAAACAACCAGGATTCAGAAACACATTGGAAGGAAAAATGGGGTGCAGACTTGCTGAATAACGTTCAACTAATTAGGGCAGAGGCTGAAAGAGATCTGGGAGTGATAGGAGAGTCACAGCAGTCAGGTGTGAACTGAATAGAATTACATAGAAGTTACAGCACAGAAACAAACCATTCAGCCTATCTGGTTTATGCTGGTATTTATGCTCCACACAAGCCTTCTCCCACTCCTCTTCATCTAACCCTATCAGCATATCCTTCTATTCCTTTCTCTTGTGCTTATCCAGCTTCCTCTTAAATGCATCTATGCTATTCACCTCAACTACTCCTTGTGGTACAGGAAACTTTTTTTTATCCGGCACGGACGGGACCGACGTGGTGCCGGTTCATCAAAAATTCCGGATAACCGAACACTATAGTAAAAGATAGGGAGAGCTAACAGCTCCGTATAAAGCAACAAACCCTGTTGTTTAGCAACAAGTGTAGAACAATGGCCACAAGTTCCAAGCGTCTCTGTAGCTTAGCAACAGCTGCAGCCACACCCTTGCACAGCAACAAATGGAGGAAGGCAAGTACAATATGAAGTAAAACCTACTCCTGAATTTTGCCGGTTAACCGAGATTTCCGGTTATTTAGGTGCCGGTAAATCGAAAGTTTCCTGTAGTGAGTTCCAAATTTCTACCACTCTTTGGGTAAAGAGATTTCTCCTGAATTCCCTATTGGATTTATTGGTGACTATCTTATATTTATGGCCCTTAGTCCCCCCCACAAGTGGAAATATCTTCTCTGCGTCTTCCCTATCAAAGCCCTTCATCAGTTTTTTCCCCCAAAGTTACTACTCTTTATTGCTGAAGCTGCTGACTGCTACTGGAGTACAGCTCTCGTAGCCCTCAGATACAGCACCAAAGCAACATGCCTAAGCAATGACTATTAGCAGGCTATTTAACCATAGAAAGCATCACACTCAAGCTCAATCATGTCCTTAATGTTCACATGCATACACATTTTCCAACAACGGTCATTGGATAGCAATCAATAGCAGGAGTCCGGCCTGATCCTTTTTTCCCCGACCCTACCCCAGTGATGAAAGTAACAGTAGGGCTGTCCTGGGTAAGATTATCTAACTCAGCTCAGACCAGGGGTTGAACCTGGTTACATGTTTATCCTATCACTGGGCTGGTCAAATTTACTTTCATCTCTCTGTTACCAGTGTTCATTGGGCTGGCTGCATGCCACGTGACTTCCTTAGGTGTTTTACTGGATCTTTCAAACCACTAACCTTAGTGAAACTCGCACCAAGTCCCATTCACCCCTGTGCTCGCTGACCTACATTGACTCCCGGTTAAGCAATGCCTCAATTTCAAAACTCTCATCCTTGTTTTCAAATCCCTCCATGGCCTCGCCCCTCCCTACCTCTATAATCTCCTCCAGCCCCACAACCCCCCGAGATCTCGGCGCTCCTCTAATTCTGACCTCTTGAGCATTCCTGATTATAATTGCTCAACCACTGGTGGCCGTGCCTTCTGTTGCCTAGGCCCTAAGCTCTGGAATTCCCTGCCTAAACCTCTCCGCCTCGCTACCTCTCTTTCCTCCTTTAAGACGCTCCTTAAAACCTACCACTTTGACCAAGCTTTTGGCCACCTGCACTAATTTCTCCTTATGTGGCTCGGTGTAAAAATTTTTGCCTTTTAATACTCCTGTGAAGCGCCTTGGGATGTTTTACTACGTTAAAGGCACTATATAAATACAAGTTGCTGTTGTTGTTGTTGTTTATTAACAACTTGCAGTTAAGTGTGCAAGACCCATGTGCCAGCAGCATGCAGCACTGGCATGCTATTAAACCCAATATAAAAACAGATATACAGCACCTTTAACCCAACTGCTTCACTAATGTCCTTTACCTGTCCTTACCTGGTCTGACCTGTAGTGACCCCACACTAATGTATTTGACTCTGAACTGACCTAGCAAGCCACTCAGTTGTATCAAACCAGAACATCTGAAGAAGGACTACCACCACCTTCTCAGGGCAATTAGGGATGGGCAATAAATGCCGGCCTCACCCAAATCCCGAGAGTAAAAGAAAGAGAAATATTATATCTGAAAACATACTAGGAAATCTCTCGTGGCATTGCTCACGGTTAGCCAAATTAAATGGTGACCCTGATATTACTCTCCTACGTACCTGGGGACATGCAGTTCCCATACACAAAGGAACAGACAAGGTGGCAGAGACCCATGACAGCAGCTCTCCTCCCCCCAGTCCCTGAAGGTAAGCATGCAGGTGCAGCAGGCGGTTAAGAAGGCAAATGGTATGTTGGCCTTCGTAGCAAGAGGGTTCGAGTACAGGAACAAGGATGTCTTGCTACAGTTGTACAGGGCCTTGGTGAGACCGCACCTTGAGTATTGTGTGCAGTTTTGGTCGCCTTACCTGAGGAAGGACGTTCTTGCCATGGAGGGAGTGCAGCGAAGATTCACCAGGCTGATACCTGGGATGGCAGGAATGACGTATGAGGAGAGATTGTGTCGATTGGGATTATACTCACTGGAGTTTAGAAGATTTAGAGGGGATCTCATCGAAACCTATAAAATTCTGTCAGGCCTGGACAGACTAGATGCAGGAAGGATGTTTATGATGGCCGGGGAGTCCAGAACCAGGGGTCATAGCCTAAGGATAAGGGGTAAGCCATTTAGGACTGAAATGAGGAGGAATTTCTTCACCCAGAGAGTGGTGAACCTGTGGAATTCTCTGCCACAGAGGGCGGTGGAGGCCAGTTCATTAAATATATTCAAAAAAGAGTTGGATATATTTCTTAAGGCTAAAGGGATCAAGGGATATGGGGAGAAGGCAGGGACAGGGTACTGAATTTGGATGATCAGCCATGATCTCATTGAATGGCGGAGCAGGCTCGAAGGGCCGAATAGCCTACTCCTGCTCCTATCTTCTATGTTTCTATGTTTCTATGTTTCACACTAGTACTTCTGAGGCTTCCCCCAAGGGTACAACCATAACAGGTGCCGCATTGTAAAAGGATAGAAATGTGACTCCTCCCACCTCATTTTCCTGTCAGAACGCTGTTAGGTCTCTCGTTTGGAGGGCCCCTGAAGAAATTGGTGGTAGTTGTTATGCCCTCTGTCTCCCCTCACATTGGAGAATCTGAGAAGGACAGCCTGCAAGGCAAAGGGACCTAAAAGAGTGAATGGCCTTTTCTCCAACAGGGACCCATTGGATCCTCAGGTCTGGAGGCCCTTTCACTGCTGTTTTTGTTAAGCCCCTTACAGAGGCTGTCTTTGTGCTCCCCAATTCTGGGCCCAGGCTCCTCCCAGATGGTGGGCCTGTCAGGGCTAATGATCTGAATCTGCAAATATTTGCAGGTCCGGGCCAGGTCAGGTGACTTGACCTTCATGGTGCACTGTGGTTGAATAAAGCTTCAGCACAGGGGAAGGAAAGAAATATCAGGGACAATATGACTTTTAGGTGTGTTTGTTGTAACAGGCTGAGGGGGTTATAGTGCCACCTGTAGAGCATGTAAGAATAACAGGTGTTCATGGAGTATTGGAATATTTTTAAGGTAACAGTGTCATCCTCTGAAGGAAGTAAGAATAGCAGGAATTAGTATTATTGTTACCATTGATTTGAATGGACTGATGTCACTATCATGGCAAAGCAAACAAATTGTTTTCCTATATTAAAGATTAAATAATATTATGAGCTTGCTTCATAGGTTTGGAATGAATCTTTCATTTTGTTACTTTTAGATCTGGTTGGAATAGGATGTGAGCTCAATGGAGCCATATATTCCAATGGCCAAAGCTTTCAACCCAACTGCAAGTACAAATGTACATGTTTGAATGGTGCTATTGGCTGCATCCCTGTGTGCAGGCAGTCCCGACCTCCGCTCGTCTGGTGTCAGAACCCCAAGCGTATTAAAATGCCAGGAAAATGCTGCGAGAAGTGGATCTGTGACGAGTCGAAGAAGCTCAGGAAGACTGCCCCTCGCCATGTGTCCATGTCAGGTAGGAGAACGTGAGCGTAAAGAGGAATACTCATGTTCTGGTTCAGTTGAGGTTTCTGGAGATCTTTGTAAATTGAGGCACTGCCTGAAAGGGTGGTGGAAGCAGATTCAATAATAACTTTCAAAAGGGAATTGGATAAATACTTGAAGGGGAAAAATTTGCAGGGCTATGGGGCAGATAAGTGAGACTAATTGGATAGCTCTTTCAAAGAGCCGGCACAGGCACAATGGGTCAAATGGCCTCCTTCTATGCTGTATCATTCTATGATTCAATGAGGCGCTGTTGCTTGCTGGAGTGTGTTCTCAGCCTCTAATACCTTGCCCAAGTGACATTTCTTCATTTGTGAACTATGACAGTTTTTCTCAGCAGGCTAATTGACAGTAGGTGTGGGGAATCACAGCCAACTTGAGTGTGTACTCAGCGACACATGCACGCATGCCAGCAACAGTCACTGGATGCCAATCACAAGTGGGAATCCTGGATGGTTTCCCGTCTCTAGCCCAGGGGCACTGAAGCCAATTTTGCCACCCCTTCCTCTATCCCAGCTGAGATCAGCTAACTTAGCACAGACCAGATATCGAACCTGGGACCGTCCCAGTCTGTGTGCCTTAGTTTCACATTCCACGGGAGTACGACCACTGAGAAACGGGACAGTTTAGTCATTTTTGACATAATTGATGTCAGTGACAGATGTGCATATGTGGAACAGATTCCCTGCAAAAGTAATTAATTCTAGGTCAATTGATGCCTTTAAAAAGGTCTGGCCTAATACTTGTCAAAAAAGGAGTTTGAGGTTGGTAGATATGTTACTATAGCTGCTTGCTTCATGTAAGGGTTGGGAAGAGAGTATGGACATCTTGGATAGGGTGGAGAATCAATCATTGATGTAGTCATGCAGCAGATTGTGAAAGGAGCAGATTTGAATATCCAAATGGCCTTTTCTCATTCAAACCCTTCTTATGTTATGATGTTGCCTACATGATCACCCCTCCAAATCTCAATTGACCACTTTACCTTCTAAAAAGACCCACACTTAAATACTTTGTCCATATATTTCAGTTGTGTGAGATGTACACGTTTCATTATTAAATTTGTCATCTTCTCCCTTTGGTAACATAATTTCAAAAGTTAATGAGAGATTCCTCAGACCTTCTTCTTGTGTCCTCTTCTCCATCAGGCACAGGCAGTCCTAATAGGCCTGACTTAGGAGAATAGCATTCAAAAGGGAATTGGATAAATACTTGAAGGGGGAAAAAAATTGCAGGGCTGTGGGGAAAGAGCAGGGGAATCGGACTAATTGGATAGCTCTTTCAAAGAACCAGCACAGGCACAATGGGCAAAATGGCCTCCTCCTATGCTGTATGATTCTATAATTCTATCATCATTTGGCTTTGAATCAGCACAAATTCACCCTATAATGCAGCTCTAAATTGCCACAAAGATGGCCTATATTTCAGCAGGCAGGTTACTGTAGAGGAAGTGTTACACGTTGTGCCGCCAATTGTGCCATATGTTGAACCTAGTAAATGTCTTGTTGCTACGTTTTTGAATATTTGGGAAGCAGAGAAGAGAAATGGCCATGGCGGTTTTAGCAGGACTGGGTTGACAATGATGCTAACTCAGTTGTCGATTCTCCCGTGTTCCAGCTTACACAGGCGAATCGGAAGTGTGGCGCCAGAACTGCTTGGTGCAAACTACGCCTTGGAGCACCTGCTCAAAATCTTGCGGAATGGGAATATCGACAAGGATTTCAAATGAAAACAACCGGTGCAAACTGGCGAATGAAAGGCGCCTTTGCTACTTACGGCCCTGCGACATTGACATTACGAAGCATATCAAGGTAACATTCTCAGTCTTATTTGACATTATTAAATTTGTACTCCCAGGGCCATCCCAGCGACTCGCTGAATAAATGCAGTGTGGTACCAAGCCATACAGACCAGTAAGTTTCCTGTTTCGTCCTCTGGTCTGTGTTGAATCAGCTGTCTGAGCCGGACCCCTGTCTTCAGAAGGGAAAACAATCAGACAGGGTTCATGCTCAATTGCTGCCCAGTGATTCCTGCTGGAATCAAAGTCCATCCTGATACCCTCCCAGGTCCCCCAGCTCCCCCAGCATGGTCAAACACTTTGGGGGAGAAATTGGGTATGTAGCGCCACCTGTTAGCGCCTAAAGAGGGCAGTCAGTGGCTGTAGCGCCACTGGCCGCGCCTCCCGCAATATTCAGCGGGGGCGCTAATGGTGGCGTTAGCCTGTTGCGCTGTGCCACCGCCAATGACATCATTGGTGTGCGCAGCGCCCCATTAGCGCCCCGATCACGATATTTGGTAGCGAACACCGCTGTAGCGCCGTTCGCTACCCGCGCCCGGTTCACGGGGCCTTGCTGTGCCGGCAGTGGCGCAAGTTAATGTGGAGGTGCGGGGCAGCCGCTTTTTTCGGCGGCCGCCTGCCAGCACCTCCGTCCCCGGCCTCCTGATCCCCCCCCCCCGCGGCATTGCCGGCTGTTTCCCGAGAGCCCGGCACTTCTCCTTGGTGCCGGGCTCTTTTGCCGGCACTCGCGATCAGGGATCGCGCTGTTGCAGGCCCCTCACCCTTAACAATGGGAGGAAGGCCTGCAGTACCGCAGTGCGCCGTGTCGCAGCGTGTGGCGCTGCAGCACGTTGCGCTGCGATATTCAGTTTCAACGCCCTAAGAGGGACGCGGAGCACCTCGAGCCTCGCCCCGTCTCCCTCTAGGGGTGCTGAAACTGAATTTCTGGCGATCGGTATTACTCCGAACGCTGCGCAAAAATCAGCGCCCAGGCGAACTTGGCGCCACTTTGGCGCCTCAACCGAATTTCTAGGCCTTTGTCAGTACTTACTGCCCAGGTTTTCACATGAAGAATGGTTACCTAGACTAGATACTAGAGGGCTTGCAGTAGCAGCGGAGCAATCATGAGGCAATGCCTTCAGCAGAGGAGGGAAGAAAGGGGCTGAATATTGGGGGAAGGGGGAAACCCATATTCCTTTCCTGATGGAGTCCATACAGGAAAGATGGGGCACTAGGAATACTCAGAGTGGAATAAAATCATCAAATCACAGCAATTTCTCAATCTAAAAGAAATAATTTTGGTGGACAAGATCAACTCTGTCAAAAGCAAAATACTGTGGATGCTGGAAATCTGAAATAAAAACAGAAAATACTGGAAATACTCAACAGGTCAGGCAGCATCTGTGGAGAGAGAAACAGTTAATGTTTCAGGTCAAAGACCTTTCGTCAGATCAACTTTGTAACAACCATGGTCAGATCTGAGATTCTGAAACTCCATCCAAACCCCCAAAATCTAATTTCCAAGAGTCAAGCACTGGATTTACGGAGTCAAAAAGAAGAAAGATTTAGCAGAAGATTTTGTCTGGTTGCTATGGTCCTGATTTTGCAAGGCTTGGCTGGCAGTGCAGGGCCTCATTAAAAGCAAGCAGGGCTGTGTGCCTGATTTGTAGCGTGATGGTTTTAAGGCAAAGTATTGGCTAAGCAAATAGAGGCTGCGCTGGTGTATACCCCAAGCCCTGTTTCAAGTGTGAGTTATGTAAATTTCTCAGTATTCTGGTCAGCTGCACTCCTGGGCAAACAGTCCCCATCAAACCTGACACCACTGATTCCTGTGCTGCTGTTTAGGTGCCATCAGCTTTAAGGCACTGGTTGGGATTGTCAAGATAGGTCATTAAATTTGACTTTTTGAATAAGAAACAGTTTTTCTGCTTGAGGGTCTGTTGCAGAATGCTGTTAGTAATGTATACTTAGTGATTGAGGCAATGTTCACTATTATACTATAATAATCTATCAATAGGCACACTGTTGTAAAAAACTCCACTGGTTCACTAGTGTCCTTTAGGGAGGGAAATCTACCGTCCTTACTTGGTCTGGCGTACGTGGTTAACTTTTAACTGCCCTCTGAAGTAGTCTAATGAGCTACTCAGTCAGGGAAACTAGGGACGGGCAATAAATGCCAGCCTTGCCAGCGACGCCCATATTCCGAGAATGAATAATTTTTATAAATCCCCTTGACAGTTGCTGAAGTTATTCACCTGGGTCGTTATCGCCACACAGGGTAGAAATGCCCCCCTCTTCGTGACCATTCACCTGCCCCATGCCATCAAAAGAGAAGTCTCACGGTCAAACTAGTGCAATATAACGGGTTATTTTAGCCCAACCTGTCCAGCAGGAAACTGACGGGATCAGGTCAGTTGCCTGTTTTATGCCCCTTCTGATTTTGCTTTCCATTGAGAGGAAAATCAGGCAGGTGTAACACGGGGGTCTGATCCAGTCCGACAGTTTTCTTCCCAGTGGGTTTGGTTGAAAATACCCCCGCTCGCCTGTTACGTCCGTGTATAATCAGACACAGACTGCGGAGAACGGTACAAACGGTGTTTACTCAACGTGGCTCAGACTGCAACTGATCTGTACAGATTACTACTCAACGTTATATACAGGTGTGGTCACTGCCGGTACTACAGTATACATGAGCTGTAAAAAGTAGTTCCCCCCCTTAAAGGTACATACATTACAATTCCTCCCCTTTTAGATTAACAGTACCATAACACTCATTTAACAATTAACACTTTTAACATGCAACATTAGCTGAAAATAGTCTATTTATTAATTCAGTCTTTGGGGAGGCTTCCTGATCCTTTCTGGATAGCGCCTTTCCCGAGTGTCTTGCTCTTGGTGCGGAGGCGATTCTGGCCCCCTGTCGTCAGTTGGTTCATCAGCTTCCGATGCTACTGTTTCTGGGGTAGATGCTACCTGTACATTGGGTTCATCACCAGGTACGTATGGGCGAGGCACGGGGTTGACTTGTTCCTGTGACTCTAGGATCTGGTCAGCATGGCGTCTCACGATGCTCTCCCCAACGTCCACTGTGTACATTAGTGGGCCCTGCCGTGTGCATATCGTTCCTGGCTGCCATTTTTCTGTTCGGTAGTCGCGGGCCAAGACTGGTTGCCCTACATTGAAGCTCCTTGTTGGCTTCTCGTGGATGTGCTGGAATTGCTTACTCTCAACATCTCTTCGTACATTTGGTCTGAGCAAATACAGGCGAGATCTTAACCTTCAGTTAAAGAACATCATGGCTGGGGCCTGGTTGGTGACTGCATGTGTCGCATTCTGGTAGGCGAACAGAAAATTGTCCACCTTGTGCTGCAGCGGAATGTTGTCATTGTACATAGCCTTTATTGCCTTTTTAAAGGTTTGTACGAACCTCTCAGCCAATCCATTTGTGGCTGGATGATACGGGGCGGATGTGTAATGCCTTACCCCATTCTTTTCCAAGAACCTCCGGAACTCTTCGTACACAAACTGTGGTCTGTTGTCGGAGCAAATCTGTTCTGGCAAGCCATTCCTGGCAAAAATGGTCCGTAGGACTGCAATAGTTTTCTCCGTGGTGGTGGAGGACATTTTGATGACCTCAGGCAATTTCGAGTGCGCATCCGCGGCTATTAAAAACATTGAGTCCATGAATGGACCAGCAAAATCAATATGCACCCGTTGCCATGGAGATGAGGGCCACTCCCATGGGTGTAGAGGGGCCTGTGGTGGTGCATTTTGGACTTTCTGGCATCCTGAGCAACTCTTGGTCAAGTCCTCGATTTGTTTATCGATTCCCGGCCACCACACATAAGCCCTGGCTAGGCTTTTCATTTTTACCCCTCCCAGATGACCCTCATGAAGCTCATTGAGCACTCTCTCCCTTAACTTGGGTGGAATTACCACTCGGGATCCACACATCAAGGCCCCCTGGCACACTGACAGCTGTTCTCTCCTTGTCAAGAATGCTGGCAACAGCGAGTCGCCATGTGCTGGCCATCCCTTCACCGTCAAATCATATACCCGAGACAGTGTCGGGTCATTTCGGGTTTCCTTTTCGATACAAGCGTTAGTTACCGGTAGGTATTCAACTATAGTAGAATGGAATATTTCGACAGGATCCACTGCTGGTGCTTCCTCCGCAGTAGGCAGTGGCAGGCGTGATAGCCCATCAGCATTTCCATGCTGTTTCGTGCCCTTATATTCAATCTCATAGTGGTGCGCCGCTAGAAAAAGTGACCATCTTTGTAGTCATTGCGCAGTCATCACCGGAACGCCCTTCTTTGGATTAAAAACGGAGACAAGAGGCTGGTGATCAGTCAGCAAGGTGAATTTCTGCCCGTGCAGATAGTGATTGAACTTTTTCACTCCCCACACTAGGCTGAGGGCCTCCCTGTCAATCTGGGCATAGTTACGCTCGGCTGAGGTTAGTGATCGTGACGCAAAGGCTATTGGCCTCTCTGAGCCGTCCGAGAATTTGTGCGACAGCACCGCTCCAATGCCGTAGGGTGACGCATCACATGCCAACCAAATTGGTAATGCTGGGTTGTAATGGGCCAATACCTCTTTCGATGTGATTAGTGTTTTGCTCTTCTGGAAAGCTCATCTACATTCGTCACTCCACTTCCATGGCACCCCAGTTTGCAGTAGGGTGTTCAGTGGGTGTAGTATTGTAGACAAATTTGGCAAGAACTTATGGTAGTAGTTTACCAGCCCGAGGAACGACCTCAGTTGTGACACATTTTCCGGTGCTGGAGCCTTGACTACTGCCTCAATCTTCTCTGGGGACTTATGTAACCCCTCTTTATCGATAACGTGGCCACAATACGAGATCTGTTTTCTAAAAAACTCGCATTTGGGGCGGTTAGCTCGGAGCCCATATTCCTGCAATCTAGTGAGCACCTGCTCCAGGTTGGCAAGGTGATCACTGTCATTTTCGCCCGTGACCAGGATGTCGTCCAAATAACACTGGGTCCCTGGGATCCCTTGCAGGACTTGTTCCATTGCCCTCTGCCAAATAGCCGCAGCTGATGCTACCCCGAATACCAGCCGGTTGTATTGGTAGAGACCTTTATGGGTGTTGATTGTGAGGTATTTTTTTGATGCTTCTTCTACCTCCATTTGCAGATACGCCTGGGCCAGATCAATCTTAGTGAAGCGTTTCCCTCCAGATAGCGAGGCGAAAATATCTTCAATCCGCGGAAGTGGATATTGTACGGTGTGAAGGTTCGGGTTCACTGTTACCTTAAAGTCCCCACAGATGCGAACCTTCCTTGGTTCCCCAGGCGTGCTGCTCAATGACTTTTTCATCACAGGGACGATGGGTGTAGCCCACTCGCTCCAGTCTACCTTAGACAGTACACCTGAACGTTCCAGACTCTCCAGCTCTGCTTCGACGGCTGGGCGGATCGCATAAGGTACCGGTCTGGCCTTAAAAAATTTTGGGCTTGCATTTTCTTCAATTTTAATCGTCGCTGTCATGCTTTTTAGTGTTCCGAGTCCTTGCTGGAACACTTCTTTCGTGTCAGTTAGGATCTTTGACAGTCGCCCAGGTGTGACATCATCATCCTTTTTGTCAGCCACAGTCAGTGCCTGTATGGAATGCCGATCCAGTTGTATTTTCCGGATCCATTCACGTCCCAGTAATGGTGGTCCTCCATCTTGCAATACATACAGGTCTAGTTTTGGTGTTTCCTTACCGTTATATATAACGGTCACCCTTATTTTTCCTTTGGGGTAGACTTTTTGCCCCGTGTACGTCTTCAAAATAATTTTTGTGTCTCTCAAGGGTATGTGTGAGAATAGCCGCGCATAGTCCCATCAGTTTATGACTGTTAGGGCTGATCCTGTGTCCAATTCCATCTTTACCTGGACTCCTGCTATCTTGAGAGTGACCCAAATGGTTCGGTGATCCTCTGTTGTGATCACATTATGTAGTTTCAGACAACTCAGTTCCCTGCTTTCGGAGTCGTTATCACTCTTTTGTTCGTCTGAACTATTCTCCGTTATCTTATGTACCTTCTTGTACTTTCCTTTGGTCGGTTTCTTATTGCTGGTTTTCTTTCCCGACCTGCAGACTCGTGGTATGTGTCCTACTTTTCCACACTGTCTACACACTTTGTCTTTGAACCAGCAGTCATTCTGGTCGTGTGTTGTTCTGCCGCAGCAATAGCACTTCTCTGTTCCATATGACATTTTGTTTGTGCCATATTCTTGCGGTCTCTGTTGTATCTCTGTTGTATCTCTGCAGCACCCCGTGCTGCTGCTTCATATGATACCGCAATGCTGAAAGCCTTTTCCAGCGTAAGGTCCTTTTCAGATAAAAGCCGTTTCTGGGTTCCTTCACTTTGAAGCCCACACATAAACTTGTCCCTTAAGGTATCTGCTAGTCCCGTTCCAAACTGGCAGGGTTTCGATAGCTTGCGCAGTTCCGTTAAATACTCAGCATTACTTTCATCTTTATGCTGGTTCCTTTTGTGAAACTTAAATCTTTCTGCTATCAGCAGCGGTGTGGGGCTTAAGTGGTCCTGTAGGATTGACACTATGTTTTCAAAATCCTTTTCTACTGGCTTCTCTGGGGTTACTAGGTTTCGTAGTAAGCCATACGTTTTTGCATCCATTGAATTCAACAATACCAGCGCTTTCTTGTCATCTGGCACTTCATTCGCCTTGCAGTATACTTCTATGCGATCGACATATGTCGTCCAAACTTCAACTTCATTGTCGAATGCTGTGATACTGCCACTCTTCGGCATTTTTGGGTGTGGTTAGACTGGCTTAAAATGGCGTCTCCCGCGCTTTCCTTTCTTCCCCGCTGCGGCTTAAAATGGCATCTCCTGCGCTGCTGCCAACGCTGCTCTCGGTGGTCCTCGTGGCAAATGGCGATGCCCTGTGGGTTTCGCGCGCTGCTCCTGCGCTGCTGCCAACGCCGCTCTCTGCAGTCCTCGTGGCAATGGCAGCGCCTCGCGTTTTCCTGCGCGCCTCTCTCCCCCGTTGACGCTGCTCGGCCCTTGAACACCGGCTGCACTCTGCTCTCTCTCGTCTCTCTCCCCCATTGACGCCGCTTGGTCCTGAACACTGGCTGCGCCCTGTGCGCTCTGCCCTCTCTCTCTCGCTCCCCGTCGACGCTGCTCGGCCTTTTTCTGTGCCGCTCGGTCAGGCTCTAGCCCGCCGCTGCCCGGGAAGGGTCTGCGCAGTACCTGTTGCCAGCCCGTTTCGCTGGACCACCGTGACTGGAAAGCCAAGCCTGGCTCTCGACAGCCTCCCCTGCGATGCTCAAATCTCCGCTGGATGACTGGGCGGTTGCCCGTGGTCGACGCCCGTGCTTCTGGACTCGACCTCCTTCCACTGTTCTCCAGGAGCGAATTCCTGGGAGGTGATGCAGAGTTGCAGGTGGGTTCAAATCTGCCTCGTCGCCAATGTTACGTCCGTGCATAATCAGACACAGACTGCGGAGAACGGTACAAACGGTGTTTACTCAACATGGCTCAGACTGCAACTGATCTGTACAGATTACTACTCAACGCTATATACAGGTGTGGTCACTGCCGGTACTACAGTATACATGAGCTGTAAAATGTAGTTCCCCCCCTTAAAGGTACATACATTACATCGCCCTATTCACATACCATCATTTTACATTGTGGACCCTGTTCCTCCACTTACTGCTGGGCACAAAAAGCATATTTGTGATTTTGTTACAAATTGTGATCAGAGAAAACCCTCCAACTTTGTTTATGTCACTAACACATAAGCCTAGAAACTACTGTTGCCCATATTATTTACTTAACATGTTCCTTGGCACTCCTCTGTCTGTTATTTTTACGGAGGTGTTAGCTCCTTTGAATTAATGCCTTATTGCCCACGCTAAAATAACAGACAGAGGAATGTCATACAAAGGCTTTGAGATAATATCACCAACCATAATAACCAGGCTATAGTGCGCTGAGGGACTCTTCTCTGTTGGTGTGATAAATGACCAGCAGCCTCGAGGTGTCCTCAGCACAAACCAGATATGAGGTAGGATATTGGTGTTTAACGCATGTACTGAGGACGTCTGGTGGCAGAACCTCAATACTGCACCTTCATTTTTACTATGCATATATAGATATCTTTGATTTTCTATAGTTTGCAAATGGAATGTAAACCATACACTGGTTAACTGGACCTATTGCTCCATCTAGCACTGATATTGTTTATTGGCTCAAACTTGAACTGGCGTGAAGGTGTCATGTGTCCATAAACGCCAACTTGTCTGATCTAAATATCATCACTGTGTATTCACAAAACAGAAACTCCGTGCAAATAGCCAAAAAAATCATGTCACCAAAACATGCTTGCAATGCGCTGTCATCCTGAAGATAAAACAGAAGTTGACCAATGCTTTCCAATGGCCCATTACTTTGAAAGTAATTAGTCTTGTCAGTTCAGTCATGTTTACGTCGCTAAGCTGGACTAAACAGGAGACACCCCTGATGCTCTCTGGATGGAAAACATAAAATAAAAAATAATATCACTTTCAATTCTTTCACTTCAGGACCACTGCAGTGAGAAGTTAAGGAAGCTGGCCATATTTCCTTGGGGAAAGGGAAAACGTTGAAGTGATCTAATTGAGATCTTCCTGATTGTGAAGGGAACTGACAAAGTGTATTCAACCAAGTTGCTCACTACAGCGGTTTCTCTTTTTGCAGGAAGGAAAGAAGTGCCTCAGCGTGCTGAAGCAGGCAGAACCCATGAACTTCACCTTGTCCGGCTGTGTGAGCCGGCGCACATATCGGCCCAAGTACTGCGGTGTCTGCACGGACGACCGATGCTGCACTCCCCAGAAGTCAAAGACCATCGAGGTGAACTTCGACTGCCCTGACGGCCTGGGCTTCTCCAAGAACCTGATGTGGATAAACTCCTGTTTCTGCAACTTGAGGTGCAAGAACCCCAATGACATTTTTGCAGATCTGTCCTATTATCCCGACTACTCTGAAATTTCAAATTAAATTTTAAAAATTGATGCCCTTCGATTGACTGACAACAGAATTAGTGGGAAGGCTGGAAAATATATATATTTTTACCCTGGAGTAATGAAGGCAATCTCACACCTGTCATCAGTGAATGAATTGTCTAAAAAATATGAGTTCCCTATCTCAGCTCTAAGGAATTATTATTTTCTACAAAAAAAGATAAATTTATTTCATTTATGAAAATATCCAACAGTAAATGTTAGAAAAATATTATTTACTGTGATGTCACTTTAATACTTAGGTCAACCTCCAGATTCAGCGTTCCCATGGTTGCATTTCAAGCCAGTAATCTGTCTTAAAAGAGAAGTACATTCTACTGACTAGCCCTATAATTACTAAATTTTTGGTACTGGTGTCTTAAAGCCACTTTCTCAGTTTTGCTCAGTTGGTAGCAATCTCACCTCTGCGGTACAAGGCTATGGGTACAAACTCCTCCAAAACCTATTCAGGCGGAAACTTCCATGCATTGCCAAGGCAGTTCTGTACCGTTCTGCTGAGAATTTAATCTGTGTTCTTGTCTTCCCATTCACGTAAAGGATTAAGACCCAATGGTACTATTAACATCCAATGGTGTTAGCTGTGGCTCAGTGGTAGCACTTTTACCTCTGAGATAGAAGGTCATGGGTTCAAGTCGCACTCCAGAGACCTGCGTATGTAATCCAGGCTGCCACTTCAGAACAATACTGAGGGAGAGTGGCACTGTCAGAGGTGCTATCTTCCGGATGAGACGTTAAACTCTTACGTGGATGTGAAAGATCCCATAGCACTATTTTAAAGAAGAGCAGGGATGTCCCGGCTAATATTTATCCCTCAACAAACATCACTAAAAAACAGATTATCTAGTCATTGCTGTTTCGGAGATTTTGCTGTGTGCAAATTGGCTGCTGCGTTTCCTACATTACAACAGTGATTGCACTTCAAAAGTACTTCATTGACTGTAAAGCATTTTGGGATAGCCTGAAGTTGTGAAAGGTGCTACATAAATGCAAGTTTTCTTTCTTTTATTTGAAGAAGAGCAGGGACTTCTCCCAATGTCCTGGCCAACATTCCTCCCTCTACCAGTATCATCAAAAGCACACATTATTATCCAGTCATTCATCTCATTGCCGTTTGTTCAACATTGCAGACTTAGGACTGCTGTTACAGTTATCTACATAACAACAGTCAATGTACTTCAAAAATTATTAATTGGGAAGTGCTTTAAGATAGTTTACACTGAGGTCTACTGTAGCATCCAATTTGAAAGGGCCGTGCAGATCTGTCCAGACTGCGCAGGAGGCAGTGCAGTTTACGGGGGACATTGCTGTCTAGCCAAGCTCACTGAGATCAACTACGTAATTCAGCACAGACCTATAACCGTAGAATCCATAAATTCAGTATATATAGTGCAATGGGAACTTTCACATCCACCTAAGAGTTGCTTTTAACACATTATTTTATGATTTACAAATGCTAATTAGGGGCAGTTTTGGAGTGGACATTACGGCCTTCTATCTCCTGTCCCCCCTGCCTCCAATTCCCCTCCCCAGCCTCCGATTCCCCTCTCTGGTTTCCGATCCCCCTCCCTAACCTCCTATCTCTTGATCCTCGGCTTCCGATGCCCCTTCCCGGCCTCCTATCTCCCAATCACCCTGCCTCTGATTTCTCTCCCTGGCTTCTGATCCCACTCCACTTACCTGAGGTGCCATTGTGACGGTAGCAATGGCCCAGTCTTATTTTATTCTTCGCGGGTTGGTTGCTCACTCCATGCCAGCTTGATGTAATTGAGGCCTGAGGCCCAATATCATGGGAACATGGGCCTCACCATTCAGGCGCAGGGATTTTACGTCATTCTCCCCCCCTCCCCCCCCCCCCCCCCCCCCCCGGTGTGTCCAAAATTGGCGCGCCCAAATTTCTACCCTATCGTGTCCAATTCCCAGCTCCAGCATCACCATAAAAGGAAATTTTGAAGAATGCTCCTGCCCTCAATCCTCCACCCCCCAAAAAAAAATCTCTCCTCTTTTTAAGGTGCTTTCTCATACTGCGTCTAGCTCCACAAGCACCAGCAGCCTCAAATACTTCACTCAGGTTGTAGTTCTTCATGTCAGAATGCTCCCTAGACCAGGGCACCAAGAGCAACTGTAGCATCTATGCACCCTCCTTAGCCTATGGAACTGACGTCAACTATAACATTACTGTAACTGTAGCAATTAGGAAGGCAAATGGTATGTTAGCCTTTATTGCAAGGGGGTTGCAGTATAAAAGTAAAGAAGCCTTGCTGCAATTATATAGGGTTTTGGTGAGACCACACCTGGCGAATTGTGCACAGTTTGGGTCTCCTTACCTAAGGAAGGATATACTTGCATTAGAGGGAGTGCAACAAAGGTTCACTGGATTGATTCCTGGGATGAGAGGGCTGTCCTATGAGGAGAGATTGAGTAGAATGGGCCTATACTCTCTGGAGTTTAGAAGAATGAGAGGTGATCTCATTGAAACATATAAAATTATTAGAGGGCTTGACAGGGAAGATGCTGAGAGGCTGCTTCCCCTGGCTGGTGAGTTTAGAACTAGGGGTCATAGTCTCAGGATAAGAGGTTGGCCATTTGGAACTGATCTTTGAAATTCTCTAACCCAGAGGGCTGTGGATGCTCAGTCATTGAGTATATTCAACAATGAGATCGATAGATCTTTGGTCATTAAGGGAATCAAGGGATATGGACATAGGGTGAGAAAGTGGAGTTGATGTAAAGGTTTAGCCACGATCTTATTGAATGGCAGAGCAGGCTCGAGGGGCCTTATGGCCTACTCCTTCTCCTATTTCTTATGTTCGTATGTTCTAACACTGCTGTCCCAATTGAGATCAACTAGTTCAGCACAGATCTTTGATCATAGAATCCAAAAATGTAGTGAAACATAATTCCTCTTTAACAATCAAGGTTGTTCTTGGCTGTAGTGTTCTGTGGCTTGTTTTGTTCCCAGGATTAAATTCCTGTGGGGGCTTTCCTGCTGATGAGGATAGAAACATAGAAGATAGGAGCAGGAGTAGGCCATTTGGCCCCTCGAGCCTGCTCCACCATTCAATGAGATCATGGCTGATCATCCAAGTTCAGTACCCTGTCCCTGCCTTCTCCCCATATCCCTTGATCCCTTTAGCCCTAAGAAATATATCTAACTCCTTCTTGAATATATTTAATGAATTACTCCTGGCCTCAGCTGAGGATGGTCCCAAATTTTCCACTGGGGAATGGATCATAAGACAGAGATGAGGAGAATTTTTTTCTCACAGAGGGTCGTGAGTCTCTTCCTCAGAGGGCGGTGGAAGTAGAGTCTTTGAATATTTTTAAGGCAGAGGTAGATAGATTCTTGGTAAGCAAGGGGGTGAAAAGTTATCGAGGGTAGGTGGGAATGTGGAGTAATCGGATCAGCCATGATCTTAGTGAATGGCGGAGCAGGCTCGAAGGGCCGAGTGGCCTACTCCTGCTCCTAATTCGTATGCCTAAGGAGAAACTCGAGCCTGTCACTGAACCCTGCACAGCCCTTCACCTCAGTACATTTCTCACCATGCGCCTTAACTATGTCCAGACGCTCAGCTCTTAACAGGTCTGCGTAAAATTGCTTGCCCATTTTTTTGAAGGGATCCTTAACCCGCTTAAAATAAATGGGACAGTGGCTGAATTGAAATAGAACCCAAAGGAACTTGCTGCAAATACTCAGCAGGTCAGGCAGCCTCCGTGGAGAGAGAAAAACAGAGTTAACGTTTCAGATCTGTGACCCTTCATCAGTTCTGACGAAGGGTCACATACCTGAAACGTTAACACTGTTTTTCCCTCTCCACGGATGCTGCCTGACCTGCTGAGTGTTTCCAGCATTTTCTGTTGTTATTTCAGATTTCCAACATCTGCAGTATTTTGCTATTGACCCAAAGGAACTTACAACAAATGCTTTTAGCAGTGTGCCCAGATGAGATCAACCTCCTTTGAGTTTAAAAAGGGAAAAAAGCTTTCAATTACATAGCACTTTGTCACCCTGAAGTGTCACAGCCAGTGCATTAGTTTGAAGTGAGTGACTGTTTTCTGGACAAACATTTATAAAGGTCAGATTTTTTATCTTTATAGGAGCTTCTCATTTACAGATAAGTCATCTAGAGGAGAACTAAAAAAAAGTAATATCTATATATTTTCCTCTAGCCACTTGCAACGTGTCCTGAAGTGAATCCCTGCAGCTAAAATGACATGATTTGGTCACAAGATCATGCCTTCAGCCATGACACCAGCAACTTGCAAAACTAAAGGGAGATACAAACAGAATAAAATTGTCCATTATCCCCATGAACCCTTAGCTATGCGTAATATAAAGAATAATATGTGTTGGAAAGGGTCAAGAGAGTTGCAGAGTTCAGACAATGTTATCAAAGTATACATGAGAAAGCACAGAATGAGAAAAGACCTTGCAGTCCATTAAGGTCCTATTTGCCATGGTCTGCAAGGACATTTTCTGCAACATGCTCACCTCACAAAGCACCTCTTCCTTTAAAGTGACATCCATTAGGGATTTGCACGAACCAGTAATCTCCTCTCCTTGACAAAAAGCCAACTTTCACCAGGGTTGCTTTAGTCCATGGCCAAAGCCAGCACTGAATAATAAATAACTAAAATGTGTGCAGTTGAGACATATAGGACTTTCGGTAAACGTGAGATGGTGTCTCCTATAGATGAACAGTGATGTGCATTGTTATTCCTATAATAAAGGTGCTGTATGATTCATTATTTTAGATTTTAAGGTACAACATGGTGCTGATCAATCACTTCTTTACTTTTGAAGAAAGTAACTCCTTGGGCAAGTGCTTTAGCCCCAGTTCATGTCCTGGTGGATTTTTTGGAGATAGTGGAGGCAGTAATACAATTATTGCTAAAGACATAAACAGCATATGGAATAACCACCCAAAGAAACCTCCTTGGTGCTGTCACCTTGATAAGTGTGATCCATCTTTTGGCCCAAACAATCCCTATGTCTGTGATTTCCTACAGGATGCCAAAAAGTCTAATCTTTAACATAGAAGGTACCCTCCTCCCCCAAGTCTCGCAATGGGGTGACAATAATGACTAGATTTTTCAGTTGAGTTTTATAGTGGGCAACCCAAACTTCAAGCTTGAGCCACGATTTCCACCACTCACCCCCAGTAAAAGATGACAATCTAAGAATGGACAGCACCCAGCGATCGATAGCACAGTGGTAAACAAAAAAAAAACATTTTGTTGAAAATAAAATAATGAATGTGAGTTGTGGGTGAAAGCTGATCATACATGGTGCTTCTTTCCCCCTCCCCTCAATTACCTTCTCCTTAAAGCCCATGTGGTGAATTAGTTGCACTGCTCAATATCATGGTGCTGCAACACAGAATGAAAGAGAAATGAAACAAAAAAAGTGTATAATTTTTGTTATCAGGGATACAGTACTATATATGTAAAGGAATGCTTTAATGAAGAAAATCTATTTAATTCCACTTATAAGAGTCCTTATGATATTAAAGATACAATTTGAAAAGTAACGTGTGAGATTTTGTTATTTTAAGGTACTTAAGAACATATGAATTCTCAAAAATAGGAAAAGGTCCTTAAAGTTTAGTCCTTATTTAGTGATTAACTTGACTTGCCCTTTCATCATAACCCCAATGCTAACTCTCGCCAGAAATGCATAAAACTGTCGCTTGAACCCATTTATACTGCACCCTGCAGTGACTTACCCTGGTAACACATTCAACAGTTCCATTACCGTTCGGGTGCCTAAATTCTGTCCAATTTCCCTCCTTTCTTCTAACTCCCAGATTTTTAAACTTGTGTTCCCTGGTACTTCAAACTGTCAATATAGTGAACAATTTCCTTCACAATCCTGGAAAATTAAATAGATCACAAAGTCTCTTTTCCAAAGCTCAACTCCCTTAAGTTTTCTTCAGCACTTACACACACTTGTTAACAGGTCCATCTTTGTTGTTTATCTCGGTACCTTCTGAATGACATTCATATCCTGCCTATGATTATTCAAAAAGCATTTGATAAGGTGCCACACAAGAGGTTATTACACAAAATAAGTGATCATGAGATTTGGGGTAATATGTTAACATGGATTGAGGATTGGTTAACGGACAGAAAACAGAGAGTAGGAGTAAATGGGTCATTTTCGGGTTGGCAGGCTGTAACTAGTGGGGTACTGCAAGGATCAGTGATTTGGGCCTCAGCTATTTACAATCTATGTCAATGTCTTAGATGAGGGGACTGTGTGTAATGTATCCAAGTTTGCTGATGATACAAAATTAAGTGGGAAAGTAAGCTGTGAGGAGGACGCAAGGAAACTGCAAAGGGATTTAGACAGTTTAAGTGATTGGGCAAGGACGTGGCAGATGGAATGTAATGTGGAGAAGTGTGAAGTTATCCATTTTGGTAGGAAAAATAGAAAAGCAGAATATTTTTTAAATGGTGAGAGACTGGGAAATGTTAGCATTCAGAAGGACCTGGGTGTTCTTGTACACAAATCACAGAATGTTAACATGCAGGTACAGCAAGCAATTAGGAAAGCAAATGGTATGTTAACCTTTATTACAAAGGGATTAGGGTATGAGCTAAGAAGTCTTACTACAATTATATAGGGCCTTGGTGAGACCACACCTGGAGTACTATGTACAGATTTGGTCTCCTTACCTAAAGAAGGAAATACTTGCCTTAGAGGGAGTGCAGCCTAGGTTTACCAGGCTGATTCCAGGGATGGGGGGATTGTCCCATGAGGAGAGATTGAGTAGAATAGGCCTATTTTCCATAGAGTTTAGAAGAATGAGAGGTGATCTCATTGAAAAGTAGAATAATCGTAAGGGGTTTGACAGCGTAGATGCTGGGAGGATGTTTCCCCTGGCTGGGGTGTCTAGAACCAGGGGTCACAGTCTCAGAATAAGGGGTCGGCCATTTAGGACTGAGATGAGGAGAAATTTCTTCACTTAAAGGGTTGTGAATCTTTGGAATTCTTTACCCCAGAGGGCTGTGGATGCTCAGTCGTTGAGTATATTCAATACAGAGATCGATAGATTTTTGATACTAAGGGAATCAAGGGATATGGGGATAGTGCAGGAATGTGGAGTTAAGCTAGAAGATCAGTCTTGATCTTATTGAATGGCGGAGCAAGCTCGAAGCAACAACTGGCCTATTCCTGCTCCTATTTCTTATGTACTTAGGTTCTTATTAGGCAACCAGAACTGCTCACAGTAGTTTTGGTGGCATCCCACGATCACCACATATAACTACAATATTTAGATGTGTGCTCGATCCCTCTGTTAATGTATTCAGTACCTTAATTGACTTTTCCATTGAAGCGAAGCAATGAAGTGATGGTATCAGACTTATCCACTATAACCAGCTCCTCTTGACATTCAATGGCATTAGCATCGCCGAGTCCCTTACCGTCATTATCCTGGGAGGAGTGTGATGGAATATTCTGCACTTACCTGGATGCGTACAGCTGCAATAACACTCAAGAAGCTTATCACCATCCAGGTCAAAGCAATCCACTGGATTGACACCTCATCCACTAGCCTAAACATCCACTCCCTCCACCACTAGCGTACCGTGGCTGCAGTGTGTACTATCTACAGGATACACTACAGCAACTCACCAATGCTTCTTCAGCAGCACCTCCCAACACATGGCCTTCACCAGCTCGAAGGATAAGGGCAGCAGGTGCATGGGATCACTGTCATAGAATCATAGAATCGTTACAGTAGGAGGCCATTTGGCCCATTGAGCCCATGCCGGCTCTCTGCAAAAGCACTTCAGCTAGTCCCAATCCCCCACCCTTTCTCCATAGCCTTGTAAAGTTTTTTCTTTCAGGTACTTATCTAATTCCCTTTTGAAAGCCACGATTGAATCTGCCTCCATCACCCTTTCAGGCAGTGCATTCCAGATCATGACCACTCGCTGCATAAAAAAGTTTTCTCTCATGTCGCTTTTCGACCTTCTACCAATCACCTTAAATCTGTGTCCTCTGGTTCACGACCCTTCCGCCAATGTTTCTATCTACTCTGTCTAGACCCCTCATGATTTTGAACACCTCTATCAAATCTCCTCTCAACCTTCTCTTCTCTAAGGAGAACCTAATTTTCTCCAGTGTAGCCATGTAACTGAAGTCCCTCATCCCTGGAATCATTCTCTTAAATCTTTTCTGCACTTCTAAAGCCATCACATCCTTCCTAAAGTGTGGTGCCCAGAATTGGACACAATACTCGAGTTGTGGCCGAACCAGTGTTTTATAAAGGTTCATTATAATTTCCTTGTTTTTGTACTCTTTGCCTCTATTTATAAAGCCCAGGATCCCGTATGGTTTTATAACTGCTTTCTCAACATGTCCTGTCACCTTCAATGATTTGTGTACATATACCCCAGGTCTCTCTGTTCTTGCACCCCCTTTAGAATTGTATCTTTTAGTTTATATTGCCTCTCCTCGTTCTTCCTACCAAAATGTATCACTTCACACTTTTCTGCATTAAACTTCATCTACCACATGCCTGCCCATTCCACCAGCCTGTCTATGTCCTCTTGAAGTCTATCACTATCCTCCTCACTGTTCACTATACTTCCAAGTTTTGTGTCATCTGCAAATTTTGAAATAGTGTCCTTTACACCTAAGTCCAAATCATTAATATATATCAAGAAAAGCAGTGGTCCTAGAACCAATCCCTGAGGAACACCACTGTATATCTTGCTTCAGTCCGAAAAACAACCGTTCACCACTACTCTGTTTTCTGTCACTTAGCCAATTTCGTATCCATGCTGCCACTGTCCCTTTTATTACATGGGCTTCAACTTTGCTGCCAAGCCTATTATGTGGCACGTTATCAAATGCCTTTTGGAAGTCCATGTATACCACATCAACTGCATTGCTCTTATCAACCCTCTCTGATACCTCATCAAAAAATTCAATTAAGTTGGTTAAACACGATTTGCCTTTAACAAATCCTTGCTGACTTCCCTTAATTAATCCACACTTGTCCAAGTGACTGTTAATTTTGTCGTTATCATTTCTAAAAGCTTCCCCACTACCGAGGTTAAGCTGACTGGCCTGTCACCTCTAACTTCCCCTCCAAGTCACATACCATCCCAACTTGGATATACATCGTTGTTCCTTCATCGTCACTGGGTCAAAATTAGGAACTCCCTATGTAACGGCAATGTGGGAGCAGCTTTACCACACAGACTGCAGTGGTTCAAGTACAAGGCCCACCACCACGTTCTCAGGGCAACTAGAGACGGGCAATAAATGCCAGCCTTGCCAGTGACGCCCACATCAGAAGAATGAATTTTTAATAAGCCTAGATCTCTTTCTTGATCAGCATTGTTCTATTTAAACAAGCTTCCTTTTTAGGTTCCTTGCTCCCATACTAATTATTTTACACTTATCAATGAACTGCATTTGCCACCTACTGTCCCAATAACCCAGCAGATCCAAATATTCTGAATATGGTTGCATTCTTCCTCATTATTTGCTGTCTCCTATTTTGCTATCTGGAAATTTGACAATTTCATACCCTGTTCCAAGTCATAGTAGGTGTCAGCTGTGGCTCAATGGTAGCACTCTTGCTTCCGAATCGGCTGGTTGTGGGTTCAAGAGTCACTTCAATGACTTGCAGTACTGAGGAAATGCTGCACTGTTGGAAAGGCCATCTTTCAGAAGAAATGTTAAATCAAGGCCCCAGTTGCCCGCTCAGACTGGACATAAAAGATTCCATAGCACTATTCAATAATGAGCAGAGGGCTTCTCCCTAGTGTCCTGGCCACTATTATCCCTCAACCAACATCACTAAAACAGATTATCTGGTAATTTGTCGTTAGTTTGTGGGACCTTGCTGTGCTCAAATAAGCTGCCACATTTCCTACATTACAACAGTAGCTACACTTCAAAAGTACTAGATTGGCTGTAAAGCACTTTGGGATGTCCTGAGGTCGTGAAAGGTGCTATATAAATGCAATCTTTCTTTTAATGCTGCATTTGAAAACATTTTGCAAGTTTTCCACTTGCAAAGCCACAAGTAACCCATTTGATTTAATGGATTGCTGTTTGCATTACAGTTGGAAAACCTAGGTCTGCATGTCATAATGCACCACGTCCACAGTCACATGTCATTTGTCACTTTGATTAGGGCTGTTTCAGTGCAGGGACAGAAAACTGGTGGGAGATTCAAAGATGGAATTACAGGAAAGATAGACACTGATTTGAGAAGCAACAAGTTCAAGAACTTGAGAGGAAGGGGTGGTTGGAGATGGGGCGGTAGTTTGCAAGGAGTCGAGGTTGGGTTTTTTGAGGAGGTGGTGATGATGTTTTTGAAAGTGAGACGGACAGTACCAGAGGTGAGGGAACCATTTACAACATGAGCTAGCATGGGGGACAGGAGCCAATGGAGCACAAGTCTCATGGACAAGATGCGCTCAGATAGGGCGTGAGGAGAGATAGGAGAGAAGCTGGAGATTGTAGACAGGTCTAGGATTTGTAAGGGTTAATTTTCAAAGATCCAGCATCATTTTTGACATCTTCAGAGAGGGCAGGTTGGTGTCATTGAAACAAGGAGGGGGTTGACACTGACCAGTGATCTCAATGGAAATAAAAATCGGGAGATGTAAAATGGGCTGCTGATTCGCTATCTCTCGTATTACATACACTATTGCACAAAGTCAAAATTACTCTGTGAATGAGACTGAGCAAGAATTGCAGGAGTTATTTTTATTTACAGTAATAGCACAATAAATTGATTAGTAAATTTGCAAATCCTTATTGTTACTTGACATTGCAACAATCTTGCAATCAGTATCTTGACTTTTCACAGCTTTTGCTCATCTTTATCATTATCCAATCCTCCTACTGACTAGGTCCATTAAATGTTTTAAAAACCCACTGCTTATACTAACCTTTTCATCCTCATTAACCACAATAGACACTTTTGCCTTTTAACTGCTTCTGATTAGCTTTGAATTAATTTTATTAGCAGTCACATCAACATTTCCCCACCTTTCTACTGTAAATCTTCCAACCATAGAATCAGAGCGCAGAAGGCCATTCGGCCCATTATGACTGTGCCGGCTCTGTGAAAGAGCTATCCAATTAGTCCCACTCCCCGTTCCCCAAAAGCCCTGCAAATAATTCCTTTTCAAGTATGTATCTATTACTCTTTTGAAAGTTACTATTGAAACTGCTATACCACCCTTTCAGTAGTGATTTTCCCTCTTTTAATCATTTTTTAAGTCCCTTAAAATCTGCTATTCAGAATCCAATAATTTTGTGTCAGTCTCCTTTCCTTTTCGTAGAACCTCATAAATGTGTCAGTTCTAATGATATGACCACAGATCGAGGTAGTCTCCTACTTTTACTATATTTGGAATTGTTTTTTATTCTTATCCTGAAAATTTCAGTTTCTGTATTTCAGATTACTTTCGCAGGAGTACTCTTAGCTGCTTACAATCTTGAAAGTATATTCACTGGCCCCACAATCTAGATGATATTGTGCCCAGAAACAAAACAGAAAAGTTTGTGCATCCATAGGATGTTTCGTGTCTTTGGAAAGCAGTAATGTCACATCAGACCTCATTTCAAGCTTTAACCATCAACTGAATTTGAGTAGAAGAACTGAATAACTACAACATTTACAGATAACTATGCTAATCTCTATGAAGTGAACCTTAGCTCAGTGGTAATATTCCCACCTTTTGAGTTGTAAAGTTATGGGTTCAAATCCCACTCCAGACAACCCTGACAAGTGGAATTGAGAGTTCTGGACTCTGAATTTTGGGTTGACATCCAGCGGGGTACTTGAGTCCAATATGACAGGAGTGCCCACCCCATCGAGCAGATTAGAGGTCAGGTCTCAGGATACAGGGTTAACATCCAGTGGAGTACTCAGATTTGATGGGAGTGGAAGAGTAGAGACGGTGCTCCCACAATGGCGTTAGGTAGGAAATTTCAGGATATAAACCCAGTGATATACCTATCAATTCATCCAATGAAAAGCGACGAGTTAAGAAAGTAACTATAGGTTTTTATTGGCTAAATAACAGAGCCCACCCTCGTGGGTGATCGGATACAACAAGGAGGAATGCCAGCCAGTCGACTACCTTTATACCTGGGCAGGTAGGTGGAGTCATGGGCGGAGTCAGCAGTGGTCAGCCCAGGTATAGCAGCGTGACAAGAGGCGACCTCGTATAGTGATACAACAGTGTGAACAGTGATAACCATAGAGTAACGATATAACAGTGATAACTATAGTGTAACGATAGTGAACGATAAAAGTGGTTTACCACATTCACCCCTTGTTTAGATTTGAGTCCGGCGGGGTGAAGTGTACTACCAGTTCTGGTATGTCAGTCTGTCCGGAGGCCTCATAAGCCTTTCTGATCGTCGCAGCGGCGGTGTTGCATTATCCGGTGTTAATGCTGGTGTCTGCGTGGTCGGCGAAGGCTCGTGGGGTTCCGGCATGCCGTCTACCTGGTCTGGAATTGGGGGGGTGGTGGGGGGGGGGTGAAGGAGGTGTCTCCGGAGTGCCCGAGGGTGCGAGGTCTCGTAAGGAGACTGTGTCCTCCCGCCCGTCTGGGTATGCCACATAGGCGTACTGAGGGTTGGCGTGCAGGAGGTCCACCCTCTCGACCAGGGGGTCCGTTTTATGGGCCCTCACGTGCTTTCGCAGCAAGACGGGCCCCGGAGAGGTCAGCCAGGTTGGTAGCGTGGTTCCCGTAGTCGACTTCCTGGGGAAAGCAAACATTCGTTCATGGGGGGTGGCGTTGATGGCAGTGCAAAGTAGTGACCGGGTGGAATGCAGCGCTGCCGGGAGGACTTCCTGACAGCGGGATGTTGGGAGGCCCTTAGACTTTAAGGCTAAGAGGACGGCCTTCCATAGCGTCGCGTTCTCTCTTTCTACCTGGCCGTTCCCTCGGGGGTTGTAGCTGGTGGTCCTGCTTGCAGCAATACCTCTCGCTAGTAGGAACTGACGGAGTTCCTCGCTCATGAAGGAGGAGCCCCGGTCACTATGTATATAGTTTGGGAACCCGAACAAGGCGAAAAGGTCGTTCAGGCATTTAATGACCGTGGTACTGGTCATGTCTGGGCAGGGGAAGGCAAAGGGGAAACGGGAGTACTCATCAACAATGTTGAGGAAGTACACATTACGGTCAGAGGACGGGAGGGGCCCCTTAAAGTCGATGCTCAGGCGCTCGAAGGGGCGGGTGGCCTTGATCAGGCTTGCTCTGTCCGGCCTAAAGAAGTGCGGTTTGCACTCGGCACAGGTCTGGCAGTTCCTGGTCATGGTCCTGACCTCCTCGATGGAGTAGGGCAGGTTGCGGACCTTAATGAAGTGGTAAAGTCTGGTGACCCCGGGGTGGCAGAGGTCGTTGTGGAGGGTCTGAAGTCTATCACTTTGCGCGCTGGCGCATGTAATTCGTGACAGAGCATCAGGGGGTTCGTTCAGCCTACCTGGCCGGTACAAGATATCATAATCGTAGGTGGAGAGCTCGATTCTCCACCTCAAGATCTTGTCATTCTTGATTTTGCCCCTCAGCTTGTTATTAAACATAAAAGCGACCGAACGTTGGTTGGGAAGGAGGGTAAATCGTTTGCCTGCCAGGTAGTGCCTCCAGTGTCGTACCGCCTCCACAATCGCCTGGGCCTCCTTCTCGACCGACGAGTGTCGGATCTCAGGGCCCTGTAGGGTCCTTGAGAAGAAGGCCACCGGTCTCCCCTCCTGGTTAAGGGTGGCGGCTAGGGTGAAGTCGGATGCATCGCTCTCGACTTGGAAGGGGATGGACTCATCCACTGCGTGCATAGTGGCCTTGGCAATGTCTCCCTTAATGAGGGAGAAGGCTGCGCACGCTTCCTCCGTAAGGGGGAAGGATGTGGACTTCATGAGGGGTCTGGCTTTGTCCGCATAATTGGGCACCCATTGGGCATAGTAGGCGAATAGCCCCAGGGTTCTCTTCAGTGCCTTTGGACAGTGGGGGAGGGGTAGCTCCATGAGGGGGCGCATTCTTTCGGGGTCGGGGCCGATGACTCCGTTCTCTACTACACAGCCGAGGATGGCAAGGCGCGAGGTGTTAAACACACATTTATCCTTATTGTAGGTGAGGTTCAGCCGTTGGGCCGTACGGAGGAATCTCTCCAGATTAACGTCGTGGTCCTGCCGGTCGCGGCCGCAGATGGTGACGTTATCTAGATAGGGGAACGTGGCGTGCAGCCCGTTCTGGTCAACCATCCGGTCCATCTCCCTTTGGAAGACCGAAACCCCGTTGGTGACGCCGAAGGGAACCCTAAGGAAGTGGTAGAGGCGGCCGTTCGCCTCGAAGGCTGTATACTGGCGGTCCTCAGGGCGGATAGGGAGTTGGTGATAGGCCGACTTAAGGTCGATGGTGGAGAATACCCGGTACTGCGCAATCTGATTGACCATATCAGATATGCGGGGAAGGGGGTATGCGTCCAGCTGGGTGTACCTGTTTATGGTCTGGCTGTAGTCGATGACCAGGCGGTTTTTACTGCCGGTCTTAACGACCACGACCTGGGCACGCCAGGGGCTGGTGCTCCCCTCGATGATGTCCTCCTTCAGGAGACGCTGCACCTCAGAGCTAATGAAAGCTCTGTCCCCGGCGCTGTACCGCCTGCTCTTGGTAGCGACGGGTTTGCAGTCGGGGGTGAGGTTAGCGAACAGGGAAGGTGGCGGGCCCTTGAGGGTGGATAGGCCGCAGGTGTTACGCGGTGGGCGGTTTAAAATCTGCTGGTTGTCGACTGTGAGTGGGGGGGAGGGGTCCGCCGTATGCTAGCGTGACGCTTTGGAGGTGGGATTGGAAGTCTAGGCCTAGTAGGACGGCAGCGCATAGCTGGGGCAGGACGAGGAGTTTAAAATTTTTATACTCCGTACCCTTAACCGACAGGGTCACAACACAGCAGCCGCTGATGTCTGTGGCGTGTGACCTCGATGCCATCGAGATCCGGTTGCGCGTTGGCAGGACAGGGAGGGAGTAGTGGCTCACCGTGTCTGGGTGGATGAAGCTCTCCGTGCTTCCGCTGTCGAACAGGCAGGTCGTGGCGTGGCCGTTTACTTTGATGTCCATCATCGACTTGGACAGGTGATGCGGGCGGGCCTGGTCCAGTGTGACGGAGGCTAGTGTATAGCTGAGCGAGTTGTTGTAGTCTGTGGTTGAGGCGGTAGTCGGGTCTAGAGGCACGGTGGCGGTCGGGCGTGGTGGGTAAAATGGCGTCTCCCACGAGGTTGGACAAAATGGCGGAGAAGATGGCTGCCCCCATAACTCACATGAGGCACTGCTGGTGTCGGTTGCCTGTATCAAAGATGGCCGCCCCATGACTCACATGTGGGGATGCTGGCCTCTGTTGTCTTGAAGGAAGATGGCCGCCCCCACAGCTCGCATGAGGCACTGCTGGCCTCTGATGATCCACCTCTGCAGGCCTTAGCGAAGTGGCCTTTCTTCATGCAGTTTGAGCAGGTAGAGTTCCTGGCTGGGCAGCGCGACCTCGGGTGTTTCGCCTGGCCGCAGAAGAAGCAGCCGGCGACCCGATCGCGGGGGTCCGATGTCGGAGCCGGTACCGGGGGTGGCGGTCTCGATCGGGTCCGGGACGCCGACGCTGAGGTAGGTCCCAGGGGGGTTGCTGCGGGGGGTATCGCGGTCGGGGTCGGTCCCAAGTCCCAGGGTTGCGAGTTACAGTACCTTGAGTATGCCTCGAGGTCCCGATGGGCCACCTCTAGAGAGAGAGCGAGGGCTGCAGCTTTGTCCAGGTCGAGGTCCCTTGCTTCCAGTAGTCTTTACCGTGAGTAGTCGGACCGCAGGCCTTTCACGAAGGCATCGCGGACATTGTCTTCAGTATTTTCTGCCGCCGTTACCGCTTTAAAGTTACAGTCTCTGCCGAGTGCTTGTAGCACCCGTAAAAATTCCTCCACGGGCTCTCCTGGCTGTTGCGGGCGGGATCTTAGGAGGTGTCTGGCATACATGGAATTTACCGGGGTTTGGTACTGTCTTTTCAGCCAGTTGATGGCGTCCTCGTATGTTTTAAGGTCCCGGATGAGTGCGAATACTTTAGGGCTCACTTGGGCGTTCAGAACTCTTAGCATGGATTTCTGAGGCACGCCGGATTCTCCCAGGTAGGCTTTGAAGCAGCTCAGCCAGTGTTCGAAGTCGCGGGCTGAGTTTGCTGCCTGTGGGTTTAGATCCAGGTACGGTGGTCTGAGGGCTCGCAGCCAGGCCGGCTGCTGTGGCTGTTGTAGCTGGGCATCTGGCTGGTCGCTTGGCTGGTCGTTTGACTGCTCAGGTGTCGACATTTTAAAATTTAGCCAATAAAATTGATATACCTATCAATTCATCCAATGAAAAGCGACGAGTTAAGAAAGTAACTATAGGTTTTTATTGGCTAAATAACAGAGCCCACCCTCGTGGGTGATCGGATACAACAAGGAGGAATGCCAGCCAGTCGACTACCTTTATACCTGGGCAGGTAGGTGGAGTCATGGGCGGAGTCAGCAGTGGTCAGCCCAGGTATAGCAGCGTGACAAGAGGCGACCTCGTATAGTGATACAACAGTGTGAACAGTGATAACCATAGAGTAACGATATAACAGTGATAACTATAGTGTAACGATAGTGAACGATAAAAGTGGTTTACCACACCCAGTGACAATGAACTAACAGCAATAATATGCCCAAGTCTCTTCCTTGTTGCAGCCACAGTGTCAATATAGCTGGCCCTATTCAGCTTCTGGTTAATGGGGATCCCTCAAATGTTGATGGTGGGGAAACTCTGATGTTGGTGCCACTGAAAGTCATGGGGAAATGCCTGGACTTCCCTCTTGTTGGAGATGGTCACTACTCAGCCATTATCTGCTAATTATGCCCACTACTGGCCAGCCTAAGCCTGGATATTATCCTGCTGTTGGCTATCATGGGCTGCTTCTTTATCAGAGGAATGGTCAGTGAACAGCACAACTCCTGACCTTATGACGGAAGGAAGGTCATTGATGAAGCAGCTGAGGATGATTGGGCCGAGAATACTTTCCAGAGGAACTTTTGACAGGATGCCCTGAGGTCACAATGGCGAGTCTTTTGTCAAATACCTCCCTTTACATCAGATACAATCCAGTGGCTTAAGACAGTATAACTGGCAACTTTGAAATTGACAATGCAAATAGTTAGCACTTTTTGGCTGATATAAACGACTGTGCATTTTAAGCGTGGATGTTTAAGTGGTGGGGATTGTACCACTACCTTCTAGATTCTATGTCAACCAATTCAGATTCAGATTAGATTTATTTGCCATATGTAACAAGTACAATGGAATGCTTGTTCCCCGTAGGGACGCGTCAGCTATACATACAGCTTCCCGGATGTATGTTGTAAAATATTTCCGGATACAAGCTTTATTTTCAGTACCAGCCTTTCCCAAGGAACTGCATCAAAGTCTTTACTGAAATCCAAGTAGATCACATGCACTGACTTACCTCAATCAAGGTCCTTTGTCACACCTTATAAGGAAGCCACCAAGTTAAGATTGGCAAGACTTCCCTTTCATCAACCCATATTTTCTTTTTGGTGTGGTCAGAATCATTTGCTCATCACCCCAATAGTGTGCTAGATAGTCACAAAGTGGTAACATTCTTAAAAAACACTATTGTAGGGTTTGTTGCATATCCTGGTCTATTCAGTCTTGTAGTTCCTCCCCCAACCACTTTGCATTGCCGCTGTGAACTCCTATTGCAGTATCTGTGCTATCTCAGATATAACCTCAATCTTATTCAGAGTGCTCTCAAGACCTCTTTGGTTCAAACAAGAAGTGTTTATATAGCGCCTTTAATGTAGTAAAACGTCCCAAGGCGCTTCACGGGAGTGTTATAAGACAAAAAATGTGACACCAAGCCACATAATGAGAAATTAGGGCAGGTGACTAAAATTACTCTTCGACCAAGCTTTTGAAGGAGCGACTTAAAGGAGGAAAGAGAGGTATAGATGTTTAGGAAGGGAATTCCAGAGCTATTCACAATATATATTAAAGGATCTGGACGAGGGAACTAGATGCAGTATCTCCAAGTTTGCAGACGACACAAAGCTGGGTGGGCGTGTGTGCCGTGAGGAGGCTGCAGAGAAACTCCAGTATGATTTGGACAGGTTGGGTGATTGGGCAGAAGCATGGCAGATGCAATATAACATGGATAAATGCGAGGTTATGCACTTTGGTGTCAAAAACAGGAAGGCAGATTATCTGAATGGCAATAGATTGGGAGAAGGGCAAGTGCAACGAGACCTGGGCGTCCTTGTGCACCAGTCGCTGAAAGTAAGCATGCAGGTGCAGCAAGCGGTTAAGGCGGCAAATGGTATGTTGGCCTTCATAGCAAGAGGATTTGAGTACAGGAACAAGGATGTCTTGCTGCAGTTGTACAGGGCCTTGGTGAGACCACATTGTGTGCAGTTTTGGTTGCCTTATCCGAGGATGTTCTTGCCATGGAAGGAGTGCTGATACTTGGGATGGCAGGAATGACGTATGAGGAGAGATTGAGTCAATTGGGCTTGTACTTGCTGGAGTTTAGAAGAATGAGCGGGGATCTCATCGAAACCTATAAAATTCTAACAGGACTAGACGCTGGAAGGATGTTCCCGATGGTCAGGGAGTCCAGAACCAGGGGTCACAGTCTAAGGATAAGGGGTAAGCCATTTAGTATAGAGATGAGGAATTTCTTCACCCAGAGTGGTGAACCTGTGGAATTCTCTACCAAAGGCAGCAGTAGAGGCCAATTCATTAAATATATTCAAGAAAGGAGTTGGATATATTTCTTAAGGCTAAAGGGATCAAGGGATATGGAGAAGGCAGGAACAGGGTACTGAATTTGGATGATCAGCTATGATCTCATTGAATGGCGGAGCAGGCTCGAGGGGCCAAATGGCCTACTCCTGCTCCTATCTTCTATTTGGATGATCAGCCATGATCTCATTCAATGGCGGAGCAGGCTCAAGGGGCCGAATGGCCTACTCCTGCTCCTATTTTCTATGTTAAGGCCTAGGCAACAGAAGGCATGGCCACCACTGGTTGAGCGATTATAATCAGGGATGCTCAAGAGGGCAGAATTAAAAGAGCACAGATAACTCCATGGGCTGTAGTAGATTAGAGATAGGGAGGGTTGAGGCCATGGGGTGATTTGAAAACAAGGATAAGGATTTTGAAAGCTTTGGGCATATTTATGATTTGTGGTGGGGCTTTAAAAACATATTATTCAAACATTATCCCACTTCACAAGAAATGGAAACATGCTCTTCCTGGCACCTGATTCAGCAGGTTTGGTTAAGCCATATATACCAGGCTCAATCAACAGTTTGTGTCTAGTTAATTGAGTGGTCATGATTCCACCTCCTCTTGGTCTGCTGAGACTTACCTTCCAGGATCCAATGTGCATGGCTCATGGCATTTGATGCCCTTGGAAGTGTCAGTGTTTATATACTTAATCAAATTTAGAATTCAACAACCTAATCATAAAAAAAGTGACACAAATTTTGCAAAGTTTCAAAAATTTATTTTCAAAATAAATATAAATGTGCATGTCAATTAAACTTTTCAAATGGATTTCAATCTGTTTGTTCAGTATTGCCCTTTACAGGATCAAAAAAGGGTCATAGCCAATACTGTCTTTAAAGCAAAGATTTGTTGATATAAATTGGATCTGCAGTTGATTGAGAATCTATTAGGAAACAATTTTAATTTAACATAGGTAGCAAAAGCCTGGCCCCTGAACATCAGCATGTCCCAAAACAGTGCAAGGCTGTTAACAGTATTCCCCCCTGCCCTTTCAACTTTAAGCATTTCCCCCCCCTGCCCTTTCAACTTTAAGCAAATACAATGAAAGAATGTCATCCTTGCCACCCCCCTATAAAATCACTGCATTTGATACCCAATTTATTACTGCCTGTATACGGCAAGGAAAGGGGCCCTTGTAGCCAAAATTTAAATAGCAAACCCAACACCTCCTACCAGCAATTTACCTTTGTTATCATACTTTAAAAATCAATGCCACGCAGTGTAATCTTTCAACAAGGAATTCAGTACTTCTGGCACTAGGTCATGCCCATGCAGGGTTACCTCTGGCCAAGTTTGCTGTTGGAGGCAACCTTGTAAGGCAAGTCCTCTCTGGTGCAGATTGTGGCCATTGCTGCTGCACTAACGAGCTTTCTTGATGCAAATGTTTAATTGGGCTCTGGTGTG
Source organism: Somniosus microcephalus (assembly GCF_052327205.1). Classification (NCBI taxonomy): domain Eukaryota; kingdom Metazoa; phylum Chordata; class Chondrichthyes; order Squaliformes; family Somniosidae; genus Somniosus; species Somniosus microcephalus. The sequence continues at coordinate 56,210,191 of NC_140993.1, read as the reverse complement.
TGTTCTTCAGGGCACCACAAGAAGAAATCATACTGGGACAGCATTCTGTTATTAAAGCCTAGTCTACAATTTAAACATTGTAAGATCAAGTTAAAATGACACAAACTCTTCATCTGCTGGGGACAGGAAGATATGGGTCGAGGTTTATTGCAGAACCGGTGTTGAAATGGTAACCTCAAACCCCTATAGCTTTCTTCTACCCTCATTTGCAATTTCCAAATTCAACATTGTTGATGGAGGCGAGATGAAGTAAGGTGGGAGGAGGCTCGTGTGGAGCACAAACACAGGTATAGATGGCCTGTTTCTGTGTGATAAAATTTGATGTAATTTGTAACTTCAGATATCGGGACTGGGGGGGGGGGGGGGGGAAAAAGAAAGGAAGATACTTTTTTGGGCTAAGAAACAGAAGTGTGAGGCCACATGGTGACACCTCGTTAGATGCTGATAAGGTGACAGTATATTTTCAAGTTATAAAGATCACCCTGAAATTCCTGCTTGTCCACACATTTCAGGACAGTGCAGAGTGGATGATGCCCTGAAAGAACTCTTGTTAAAGAAAAAGCATGAATACTGGAAATGTACACCACATCAGTCAGCAGCTGAAAGGGAACTCTCTGAGTTCATGTCTTGGGTATAACTATCAGAACTCTTCTGAAAAAGAGTTCCAGCTGAAATGCACAATGGCTGCTAGGGATCATCATTTGTCATTCAAGGGAAACTCAAAGAAAATCCAAATTTCTGTAGTACAACAATATAAAATGCATATTTTGGAATAATCAGATTACACAACCAGGAACTATGAAACAAACTTCTAAGCATTTTAGCACAACTTTTTGAAAAGGAACATCAAAAATCTTACTTGCCTAGTCATAAATCCAAGCAGATTAGAAAAAGGCAAGGTTATACCAGGAAGCAATATCAATCTACGTACATGCCTAACAGGAATATTTTTCTTTTTAAAAAGCAATATGTATGCTTCTGGTTTAAAAGCAACAGCATGTCAACAAAGGGGAAAAAAAAGTCAACAGCCAATTGAAGTTAGACAAAAAGTTACACAAACTAACAAGAGATTTAATATTTTTCATTAAGAAAATGAATTAAACTATATACATCTCAACATTCAACTCTAGCTTCACGTGACTCGTGTGACTAATGGGCAAGTAATGCTTGGAGAATGGTGTTACCCATAATACACTGCTCCCAAAAAAGGTGCAAGAAAAAAACTTTAGTTTTTCCATCAAATCTTGTGTGGACCTTTGCATTCAATTATGGCACTAATTAGAAGAGTCCCAAACGAGAGCGTGCACAAAGAGTAGATTTTAGTCTGTGCACCATATTCATTTTTAATCTTTTAAGTCCTTTTTTCCCCCAAAAAAACTTTTATTTTTAGGACATGCCCACACAATGCATCAAGGGTAACGTTACACTTGGTATGATTTTTTCTTGGGGTTGAAGGGAAGAAAGGTTCTCAACATGAAATTTCTGCTGATTGAGGGCCAGAGTGTTCAACACCTCCCACATTGGCATTCGAGTTAGTGTTCGGGTTCAACCCCATAGCTGGGTGGCTATAAAACTTCGCAGCTTCCCCGGTGTGAGATCGGCTCCTGTTGCCTTCTAGGGACACGACGCTGGATCCGGATGCTGAACGGGATCTCATAAGACGAGTCATGCTGGCTGCAGGCACTTCAGATTAAAGAACAGGGCAAAAAGAGAGAACACATGGTTAACCAGGTACAATGATAGTGTGCTACTATTGTACCGAACTCACATCTAAGGAAAATGGTTTCTACTTACTGTAGCCCATTCCTTGCACAAAGTATTTAAAAGCCTCTGTAAGCTTTGCTGGCTGCAAGAGAAAAAAACAAAACAAGAGAGTGAAACCTCTGAAAAGTTTAACCTGTTTTAAATTCTATCCTACAAAAATTATCTATCTTGCTCACGAGAGAATACTTCCATAATGCTGTCCCTGTCATTTGGCAGGTGGCTGTGTGTGCCAGAGTGCATGATCGAACTCCGCTCTATTCTCATCTACCCACCCGCTTCCCCCCCCAAAAAATCTACAGATGCAAGACAAAGCCAGTCCTTATATTTGGATGGAGCCCTCACAGGAAGAAACCTCCTTTAAAGAAAACAAAATTGTAACCAGTTATGTTAAGCAGTCCATTTTACACAGCAAGTTTCAAACATACCTGAACAACTTGTGGCTGTCCTCCACAGTCAGACATCTATTGCAAATAAAAGGAGAGAATGGTTAAGTCAAAATCTCACATCTAAATTGTGGCCCATTGTTTAATGGCTTCATTATTTTCTGAATGAACAGCTAGAATTGGATTTACCACATTAAGGAGTCATTTATTTAATTTGCTCATTTTGATAAGTTGGGAGTGAATGCCAATTTTTGGGAAACATTGCTGTTCACCGTTGCTCTATCCTATTTTACTGGAAGTAGTCACTTTAGTTTCAAAATGTCTATACACATTGTAACGATTTGCAAGGTTCACTTTCTTCATAAAAGCATTACTCTCAGGCCCCAAATCCATGCCCAGCTGTTATCAAGGAGACCAGCTGCAAAGCTACGTCAGAGCCATTGCAACTGCACCGTGATGTGCATGACGCCACCTGGTTCATCTTATGAATTCCCCTCCCTTCCCTGTGGGCACATGTGGCTTTCACTCAGCTATCTAGGTGTATGGCTGAAATCAGGAACGATCATGGGAAAATTATAGTTATAAACCCACCGCCTACTCTCAGGCACATCATTGGTTTCATCAAATGGCCCAGTGGTAAACAGAAGGTTGTAGGTACAAGCCCTACTTCAAGGTTTTGAACATGTAATCTAGGCTGACACTTGGTGCAGGAGTGCTGTATTGTTGGGGTAGAATCTTTGGGCAGAAATGTTAAACCAAGGCCCTTTCTGTGGATGTAAAAGATCCCATGACACTGCAAACAGGAGAATTCTCCAAGTGTTCTGTCCAACATTTAACATTCAAAACACCACCTCCCAAAATAGATTAACTGGTCTTTATCTCATTCTCACTCATGGGACCTTGCTGTGCACAAATTGAATGATGTGTTTATTTACACAACCGTAAGTACACTGCAAAAACAATTAATTGGCTGTGAAGCAGTTAGAGATGTGAAAGGCACTACATAGTGTTTTATTTTTCCTTTTATCTGTCTCCACCTAACTTTCGTTCCCTCACCACCACCATCCCCCCCCAAAACACATCAACAGGAGGATCGAAAAATACTGGGATATCGTTCTAATGAGCATCAGCACCTCACCCAAACTGAGCCTAGGCCAAGTGCCAATTGGCTATTTGATTGCAGAGGACATCATAGCCAAGCCCAATTCTATCCTTACCAGGGCATCCACACACATTTTCCCCACAAAAAGAAATGGTATGTTTACCTTTATTACAAGAGGATTTGAGTACAAGAGTAAAGACATCTTACTGCAATTATATAGGGCCCTGGTGAGACCACACCTGGAGTATCGTGTACAGTTTCGGTCTCCTTACCTATGGAAGGATATCCTTGCCATCGAGGGAGTGCAACGAAGGTTTACCAGACTGGTTCCTGGGATGGGGGGGATTACCCTATGAGGAGATTGAGCAGACTAGGCCTATATTCTCTAGAGTTTAGAAGAATGAGAGGTGATCTCATTGAAACTTACAAAATTCTTACAGGGCTCGACAGGGTAGATGCAGGGAGGATGGTTCCCCTGGCTGGGGAGTCTAGAACCAGGGGTCACAGTCTCAGAATAAGGAGTCGGCTATTTAGGACTGAGATGAGGAGAAATTTCTTCACTCGGAGGGTGGTGAATCTTTGGAATTCTCTACCCCAGAGGGCTGTGGAGGCTCAGTTGTTGAGTATATTCAAGACAGAGATCGATAGATTTTTGAATATTAAGGGAATCAAGCGATATGGGGATAGTGCAGGAAAGTGGAGATGAGGTAGAAGATCAACCATGATCTTATTGAATGGCAAAGCAGGCTCAAAGGGCCAAATAGCCGACTCCTGCTCCTATTTATGTTCTTGTGTACACCTGCCTCACCAAAGGGACCACACAGACAAACCAACAGCTTAGGCATAATGCAGGGCTTCTGGTCTATACAGCTTACTGCATTTTCCCACTACGAACACTCGAAAAGGAGTAGCAGGAAGAGACCAGCTGGTCCATCAAGGCTGCCCCACACTTTTTTGTTCAATTATTTAACAGAAATGAATTGGAACATGAGGAATTTCAAGACACATTTATTCTGGTTGTCTGAAGGATAGGACAAGATGCACATTTATAAATTGAAAAATGTTTAAAACAGATGATCGAAAAATAATTTGAAATGATTCGTTCAGCAATTTTGAAGTACACAATGAATGACAAGAAACAATGATGCTTAAAAACTACCTCAATGGAAGAGAAAAGCCATGGTAACAAAGGGACTGGCTTTGGGTAAAGTGTTAAAAGGACAAAAACAACACCAATAATGCCAGTGCTGGTTGTAAAACAGAACTAGTAATAATTTTTTTTTTTATTAGTTGCTGGAACATTTGGTACATTTCCTACTACACTGGCATGTGTCTTGCAGTGGGCATTAAAGCAGCAGCTTTTTGCTGTACTCTGCCAACTACTAGCACTTCCAAACACCGTTCAGTTACTGGCATAATAACTCAAACGCCACTTACTTTTTAAATAAGTTGTAGGTTTATTGGTGTAAGCCACACAGCAAAATGTTTGTGCACCATGCAAGGCATCTATTTTCCTGCAGGCTTACAACTGTTGAAACACAAATACCTGGTGAAAAATTGCAAGGCCTGTGAAGTTTAAAGGGTAGGAAATTCAGTACCTTCTGTTTACAGGATAAGGTACAAAGTGCTTCATTATTGTAGACTCTTTCAAAAAAAGTTAGTAGAACAATTACAAAAACTGAAAATATTACCAAGGGAAGTTATTATAGGTATTGAAGTTTGAGTCGACAGCTGGATATTGAAGCTTATTAAAATTCAGTGGCTTCTAAACCTAAAAGGTTGGACAAATAGGTCACACTGACTGAGCAGGTTCACTCCAAGTCTCACTTTTGACATTATTGCACTGCACGTAAGCAATCAAGCGCTAGGTGCAATCTTAAAATTCTGCACAAACCATTACTTGCAGGATCATTTTTTGTGCATTTCCGAAAGGACATCCCCGTTACCCTATTCTATCTTGTCCTCCCTAAAGATTGGGTTTGGAGGCCAACACAAAAACTGAATTTTTTTTAATTTATTTATTTTTTTATAAACTTTAGGTTCATACACATTCTGGTTCAAACTGCAAGCGACAATGGCTTCCTGTAAACTTTTCTTTTGGCAGCAATGAACGCTTCAGTATTCTCAAACTAGTTCGACAGCCATTTAAAACAGTATGCCAACATTTTGCCTATGTGCAGTTACATTGCATTACCTTTAGCAGAGTAGTCTTTGTTGGATCAAGCTTAGTATTACATTCAACCTGAAAGAGATAATCAATATTTTACCATTAAGCACTTTTACATAGATAAGTGATCAGCGTCATACCCAGCCAGGAGAGTCCCAATTTAAATAAATACATCTTGCACAATCTGAACAATGGATGAGAATAACCCACACGGTTTAAATTTCAATTTTAGAGTCATAGGGTTATACAGCACAGAAAGAGGCCCTTCGGCCCATCGTGTCCACGCCAGCCATCAAGCCCTGTCTATTCTAATCCCATTTTCCAGCACTTGGTCCATAGCCTTGTAATGCTATGGCGTTTCAAGTGCTCATCTAAATGCTTCTTGAATGTTGAGGGTTCTTGCCTCTACCACCCTTTCAGGCAGTGAGTTCCAGATTCTAACCACCCTCTGGGTGAAAGTTTTTCCTCAAATCCCCTCTAAACCTCCTGCCCCTTAACTTGAAACTATGCCCCCTGGTTATTGACCCCTCTACTAAGGGGAAAAGTTCCTTTCTATCTACCCTATCTATGCCCCTCATAATTTTGTACACCTCAGTCAGGTCCCCTCTCAGCTCTAAGGAAAACAACCCCAGCCTGTCCAGTCTCCATAGCTGAAGCGCTCCAGCCCAGGTAACATCCTGGGGAAATCTCCTCTGCACCCTCTCCAATGTAATCACATCCTTCCTATAGTGTGGCAACCAGAACTGCACACAGTATTCCAGCTGTGGCCTAACTAGCGTTTTGTACAGCTCCATCATAACCTTCCTGCTCTTATATTCTATGCCTTGGCTAATGAAGGCAAGTATCCCATGTGCCTTTTTAACCACCTTATCTACCTGTCCTGCTGCCTTCAGGGATCTATGTACATGCACACCAAGGTCCCTCTGATCCTCTGTCCTTCCTAGGGTCCTACCATTCATTGTGTATTCCCTTGCCTCGTTAGTCCTCCCAAAATGCATCACCTCACACTTTTCAGGGTTAAATTCCATTTGCCACTGTTCTGCCCAACTAACCAACCTGTCCTGTAGCCAGGAGGCTTCCCTCCTCGCTATTTACCATTCCACCAATTTTCGTGTCATCTGCGAACTTACTGATCATCTCCTACATTCATATCTAAATCATTAATGTACACTACTAACAGCAAAGGACCCAGCACCGATCCCTGCGGTACCCCACTGGACACAGGCTTCCAGTCACAAAAACAACCTTCGACCATCACCCTCTGCCTCCTACCACTAAGCCAATTTTGGATCCAATGTGCCAAATTGCCCTCGATCCCATGGGCTCTTACCTTCTTGACCAGTCTCCCATGCGGGACTTTGTCAAAAGCCTTACTGAAGTCAACTGCACTACCCTCATCCACACACCTAGTCACCCCCTCGAAAAAATTCAATCAAATTGGTTAGACATGATCTCCCCCTGACAAAGCAAGGCTGACTATCTTTGATTAATCCTTGCCTCTCCAAGTGGAGACTAATTCTGTCCCTCAGAATTGATAGAGAAGCTGCTTTGTGTAACAGACCGGATTATCCCCAGGATTAGTGTATCGGAACACAATTTAAGTAAAGTAAATTCTACCTAAAATCAATAGTTTGTTGCCAATTTTCGCTCAAGGTACCGACTCCTTGCACTAACGGCACACACCCGCTAGTGACTTACTCACAAAGCAATTATTTAAGTGTGAATCGTGCCGGCAGCTGTTAGCGAGTTATCCAAACTTATGGAGGGAAGACCTCGAACTCCAAGAGAAAAGGGCATAATAGACAAGTCCATTTTCACCAACATCTGTATTCATTATTGGAGCCTTCCTGGTCTGTATGGCTCAGCAACTCACTGGATAAATCCACTAATCTATTGGGGAAAATCGCACTCAATACATTTTAATGTTGTAGGACACATTCCTAATATAAGTTTTAATTCATTATCTCAAACTGCTGCATTACCACTCACGACTTGCAGCTACCAAGACTTCGCCCAACTGCTTTGCAACGTATCATGTTTCAAGTTTGAAAGGACAAAAACCTAAAATTGTACAGCAAGGTGCTTTTTACAGTTCAAACAGTATGAAAATTTCACATGCCTAGTATAATGATTTAGTGTAATTCTAGTGACACTACATTCCTTGTACAGAAATCAATTTTTATTTGGTGTTTCAGGAGTCATGCCAATTTAATTTCCTCCATCTTTTCACCACATAGTGGAGTTCACTGCTCCCTCGGGTCAGCTATCCCAGTTCAAGCCAATCAAGAGGACAAAAGTGACCTGAAGCAATCTACCTCACTCCATGGTACGAGTTCCTGGTCTCCATTAAGCACCTCTCAAATGGCAGTGAAGATTATGAATTTGTGGGTGCAAACACAATCACACATCTTGTTCTACCACCTTAGTGGTAGATTTCTGAACATTCATGGACAAGTATTAAAGGGCACTACCATTATACCAAGGATTATTTTGAGTCTCTAAATGATTGATTGCCACACGTTATACAGGAAACTTTGTTATATCTGGCACCGACGGGACCGAGCTGTTGCCAATCTATCAAAACTGCCGGACATACCAGCGTTAATGTTGAAGCATACGGAGGTTTTCATCTCCGTATCTGACAACAAACACTGTTGCTTAGCAACAGCTTCAAACAGTCGGCCCGTACCTTGGAAGCGTTTCTGTAGCTTAGCAACAGCTTCAGAGAACTTTCCAGAGCCTGGCTGTTGGAAAAAAAACCTGACAAAACGGCTCCTGGTTTCTGCCGGTAGATAGAGGTTTCCGGACATACAACCTCCGGATAAACCAAAGTCTCCTGTAATCTTTAAAGGATATTCTTGCAGTACAGATTATTTTGCAACTAGTAAAGGCATCAACAAGGCTTATGCTAGGATTTGAGTAGTCAGGCCACTTTGGTCTATTATTCCAGCAAGAGTTAGAAGAGGTTCAGTTAACTTCAAGAACTTGCGTTTCACGAATAGCCACTTGTAATTAAAACCACTGAACTTCAGTACAGACTCCAAGAAAGCCAGATCATGTATTAGCCATTAGAAATTATTTCAGGCATTTATTATTTTGATGACTTGTTAACAGAGATAAAGTACAAGTTAGCACTGGGGAATGGAATCCATTTCATTCAGCTTCTTAGCCACAAGAGTACCTAAATATTGATATTTGTGCAAAATAAAACTCCTTCGAGGAGATCCCCCATAATTTAACTGAAATGTGAGCACTCCCTACTACCACCAACTTAAATGGCACTCAAAATTAAACAACTGCAGTTTCCATTTTTGTGGTTAAGTAAAGGCAAAGGGGGTTAGCACACAGGGGAATGAGCAAAAGCTCAAATGGGCAACATGGTTGCCATGTCCTCAATAAACAGTTATCTTTATAAAAACAAAGTTTGAACAAGAAATTCATGTACTGTAATCTGGATAGTAATCTTAACATACCACAGCATCCACTGCAGGTGAACTGTCTCCAACCACTAGCAAAGTGGGACATCTACAAACAAAACAAAATATTGATCAACACAACTGATGGTGAATACCTGGACTATATGGTCTCACCAGTACTTGGTGCATTAAGAAATCTTTCCACAAGAAAGTCTAACTGGTTGGCCTGTGCAAGTAAGTTTTGGAAATAGATATTTAAAAAAGCTGTTTTAATCATGGCTGGAAAAGGCTGCAATACATTTGGACTTCTAATGACTAGCCCAACTCAATGTTTCATTTTTTTATTGCACCACCCCAAATATTCTTCACTGCCATTATAAATTTCAAAACAAAATCAGACTAGTTTCTACCAAACATTTCCAAATTCATCTTCTGGGAGTTATAAAAGGACTTCTAAATAAATCAAACTCACTGTAAAGTAGGAATGTTGTGATGTGTTCCAGGAAGCGGGCGCTCAATATTCATGTCTCTTCGGCTGCAAAAAGGAAAAACACATCTTTAAGTGGGTCAGTTTGAGAGTTGTCCCCTTGTCCAGTCTCTTCCCACCTACATCCGCGACTCTTCCGACACTAACAGTTTCCCGGCCCCAACCGCCTCCTTTTCACTATGGACGTACAATCCCTCTACACCTCCATCCCCCACCAGGATGGCCTGAGGGCGCTCCGCTTCTTCCTTGAACAGAGGTCCAACCAGTCCCCATCTACCACCAGCCTCCTCCGTCTGGCTGAACTTGTTCTCACATTGAACAACTTCTCCTTTGACTCCACTCATTTCCTCCAAATCAAAGGTGGTGCTATGGGTCCTAGCTATGCCTGCCTTTTCGTGGGATATGTGGAACACTTTGTTCCAGTCCTACTCGGGTCCCCTCCCTCACCTCTTTTGCCGGTACATTGATAACTATCGGTGCCGTCTCCTGCTCTCGCCTTGAACTAGAAAATTTCATTCACTTTGCTTCCAATTTCCACCCTTCCCTCACCTTCACATGGTCCATCTCCAACTCTTCCCTTCCTCGACTTCAGTCTCCATCTCTGGGGATAGGTTATTGACAAACATTCACTACAAGCCCACTGGACTACACTTCCTCCCACCCCGCCTCCTGTAAGGACTCTATTCCATTCTCCCAGTTTCTCAGTCTCCGCTGCATCTGCTCTGACGATGCCACCTTCCATACTAGTGCTTCCGATATATCTTTTTTCCTCAACCAAGGATCCCCCTCTCCTGTGGGTGACATGGCCTTCGACCGTGTCCGTTCTATCTCCCGCACTTCTGCCCTCATCCCTGCCCCTCCCTCCTGGAATCACGATAGAGTTCCCCTTGTCCTCACTTTTCACCCCACCAGCCTCCACATTCAACGGATCATCCGCCGCCATTTCCACCACCTCCAGCGTGATCCACCACCAAACACATCTTCCCCTCACCACCTCTTTCAGCATTCCGTAGGGACCGCTCCCTCAGAGACACCCTAGTCCACTCCTCTACCACCCCCAGCACCCCTGCCCCCTTCCCATGCAAGCGCAGGAGATGCAACACATGCCCTTATACCTCCCCCCTCCCCACTGTCCAGGGCCCCAAACACCCCTTCCAGGTGAAACAGCGATTTTCTTGTACTTCCTGCAATTTAGTATACTGTATTCACTGCTCACGATGTGGTCTCCTCTACATTGGGGAGACCAAACGCAGATTGGGGGACCGCTTTGCGGAACACCTCCGTTCAGTCCGTAAGGGGGACCCCGAGCTCCCGGTGGCCTGTCACTTTAATTCACCGCTCCATTCCCACTCGGACCTCACCGTCCTCGGCCTCTTGCATTGTTCCACGGAAGCTCAGCGTAAGCTCGAGGAACAGCACCTCATCTTTCGATTAGGCACTCTACAGCCCTCTGGGCTCAACAATTTCAGATCATAACCTCGGCCCCCAACATACACATTCTCTTTTTTTTAATCCACACTTTCGTCTGAGCTTTTTTCTTCCTTCCCACATGGCAGCGGTCCTTCATTCTGCCAGAGCCATCCTTTGTTCCTTGAATGTCTCGCAATCTCTCCTGCTTTCTATCCTATCACTGATCTTCCCTTTTGTTCTTGCATCCCCTCCCCCTTTTCCCAGCCCCTACTTGCTTTCAAATCTATCCGCTTTCCATTTTTTTCCAGTTCTGACGAAAGGTCTTCGACCTGAAACGTTAACTCTGTCTCTCTCTCTCTCTCTCTCCATGGATGCTGCCTGGCCTGCTGAGTTTTTCCAGCGTTTTCTGTTGTTATTTCCAGTTTGAGTGTTAAATTGCCTATGTTAAAAAAGTCTTCCAAGAAAGTCAGTAGGAGCTTTACTTTGTTTAATTTGCATTTCCCCCTTTATAGCCTTTTCTCCTTCCTCAACCCAATATGTTCTGCCAAATCTACACTATGCAACTACACTCGTGTTTTAAACATTAAAGTCCCTCAGGCACAAGTGTATCCAACATATTTCAACTTCACAAAGCCACAGCGGGCATTCTTCTTTTGAGAGCGTGTACCCCTGAATTTCACCCCCATCCCCCCGCCTTCTGACAACCTGAGGTTGAGATGGTTAACGACCTAGACTTGAAGTAATGCCGCTTTGAACAAGCAGCCAGGGTATGCGAGAGGGGTCCATGACTACTGCTTCTGGTAATTTTCCCCCCTCCACCATGTCTGCTTGAGATGCAGTGCCTGATCTATACTCACTCTCCATTAACTGGTGCAGCGACAGAAAAACAGAGTGAGGATTTGACAACTGGTTGCAATGGCTAAAAGTTTAATGGGGTTTACCCACACAGGTTCGAACTCTGCTCAAATGAGTCATCTCAAGTGGAATAGAAAAGGTTAATCCGAACTGATACACTACTTGAAGTAACTGTAGGACAATAAAGGTACTAATGAGCAAACGGCAAGATCAGGACTAAAGTCAGGAAGCACTTCCTTGCACAAGTGATTAATAACTGGATTAGTTTTCTCCATAGGGTAGTGGAGGCAAAACCTGGAGTGATTCAAGAGGCAGTTGGATGCTGTGATGGGGTGGGAGCAAGGGAAGAAGTGGGAAAACTGAAGGTTTCTTTGCAAGGATGAGCTCGGTAGGTCAATGGTCCATAATCTGTACTGTTCTTTAGAATTAACAATGTTCCACCATACCTTGGCCTGCACACTGGTGCTCCAACACATTATACCACCAACTAGGGAATATTTTAATTTGGCTCCACAGAGTTTACCATTGTAATCTAACAGACTTGTGTAGTCCACAGGTAGCTAGTACCTATTGGCCAAAGCTGTATGACAAAAAAAAATACCAAATCTACTTTCCAGGGAGTTAGTGAGGACATACAGTTCTTGGGCTGGAAGAAAAAGCTCCCAATACCAACGTAATCAGCTATTGTGAACCTGGTAACAACCTAGGTCTGTATGGCCCTGTGCTTCACAGGACAGTGCCTTTACCCAAGACATGTGATTTAATTTTTGTGAAATTAATAAAGAAAATGAAAAGGGATCCAGTGCTACTTTACCTGTTGTATGAATCAACAAAAAGCTGCAGATTGTTGTGATTAAGCTCACTAGAAATGTGAGTGCGGTACAACTGGATCAAACTGGGATTAGCGGTCATTTCATCCTAAAAAGAGATTGCAAATATATTAGACAATGTTAATTGCAATATCATAACACACCTAATTACAGGAGATACTCGAGCAAAATTTTAAAAATGGCAGTGGGCAAAGATTTTACTTGTAAAAATCAACCATGTTATTGTACACATTATAATAATCACTTAAAAACTATTACAAATCTACAGTTGCTACAAACTTGGCTAAGCTTCCTAGGTTTGCTTCCCCCTCTCCCTCAAATCTGCCGTCATCACACCTCTCCTCAAAAAAAACCTTGATCCCTCCATTCTTGCAAACTACCGCCCCATCTCCAACCTTCCTTTCCTCTCCAAAGTCCTTGAACGTGTTGTCGCCTCCCAAATCCGTGCCCATCTTCCCCAGAATTCCATGTTTGAATCCCTCCAATCAGGTTTCCGCCCTTGCCACAGTACCAAAACGGCTCTCAAAGTCACAAATGACATCCTTTGTGACTGTGACAAAAGTAAACTATCCCTCCTCTTCCTTCTTGACTTGTCTGCAGCCTTTGACATGGTTGACCACTCCATCCTTCAATGCCTCTCCACCGTGGTCCAGCTGGGTGGGACTGCACTCGCCTGGTTCCATTCTTGTCTATCTAATCGTAACCAGAGAATCACCTGCAACAGCTTCTCTTCCCGCTCCTGCATCATTACCGCTGGTGTCCCCCAAGGATCTATCCTTGGCCCCCTCCTATTTCTCATCTACATGTTGCCCCTTGGTGACATCATCCGAAAACACAGCGTCAGTTTCCACATGTACGCTGACGACACCCAGCTCCACCTCACTACCTCCTCTCGACTCCTCCACGGTGTCCAAATTGTCAGACTGCTTGTCCAACATACTGGATGAGCAAAAATGTCCTCCCATTAAATATTGGGAAGACCGAAGCCTTTGTTTTCGGTCCCACCCACAAACGCTGTTCCCTGGCCACTGACTCATCCCTCTCCCCAACATCTGTCTGAGGCTGAACCACACTGTTCGCAACCTTGGTGTCATATTTGACCCTGAAATGAGCTTCCAACCACATATCCACAGCATAACAAAGACCGCCTACTTCCACCTTGGTAACATCGCCCGCCTCCGCCCTTGCCTCAGCTCACCCGCTGCTGAAACCTTCATCCATGCCTTGGTTACCTCTAGACTTGACTATTCCAATGCACTCCAGGCTGGCCTCCCACATTCCACCATACGTAAACTTGAGGTCATCCAAAACTCGGCTGCCCGTGTCCTAACCCGCACAAAGTCCCGGTCGCCCATCACCCCTGTGCTCGCTGACCTACATTGGCTCCCGGTTAAGCAGCACCTCAATTTCAAAATTCTCATCCTTGTTTTCAAATCCCTCCATGGCCTCACCCCTTCCTATCCCTCTTGAGCATCCGATTATAAATTTTTTTTTAAAAAAGCGCTCAACTTTTGGTGGCTGTGCCTTCTGTTGCCTAGGCCCTAAACTCTGGGATTCCCTCTCTAAACCCATCAGCCTCGATACCTCTCTTTCCTCCTTTAAGACACTCCTTAAAAACTACCTCTTTGACCAAGCTTTTGGTCACCTGCCCTAATTTATCCTTATGTGGATCTGTGTCAAATTTGTTGTCTTAAAATACTCCTGTGCAGCGCCTTGGGACGTTTTACTACGTTAAAGGCACTATAGAAATACAAGTTATTGTTGTTGCTTACCAAGGGTACATCTATTCAAAATTGATAGCATTTCTTTACAATATTCAAATTTTAAAATCCAATGACAATTTTACATTTTGTTTTTACACCAATGACCTGGGAGCCAATATTTTTTTTAATTTTTTAAACTTGTTCTTGGGAAGTGCGTGATGCTGACAAGATCACATTTATTGAGCATCCCTAGTTGCTCCAAGGTGGTAGCGAGCCTTCAACCCTCAGGTATTTTGTAGTGATAACCATCAAGGGAGCAGCCCAATATTGAGCCAGCAAATATGACAGAACAGCAATAGATGCCGAAGTGGGGCTAGCATGCAACTTGGATGGTATCCCCACAATATTGTGGTTCTTGTTCTTCAGTGGTAGAAGTCACAAGGCAGCAACATGCCGTCAAAGTAACTTTGGTGAGTTACTGCTTTGGCATTCTGTAGATCATGTATGCAGCAAGTAGATTTTGAATCCAGTTTCAAGAGTGCCAATCATGCTGAACGCTCTGTTCTACAGGATGTCAATCTTAGTGCTGTTGCAGTGCTCCCATCCAGGCGAGTGGTTAAGTATTGGCAGTGCCATTGTAGATCAGGAGGAAGATGTTGGAGTTAGTCATTACCTGACAAATTGTACCTGCCACTTGTCATCAAAAGTCTGCTTGTTATCCAGGTCTTATTGTAAGCTGACATGGGCTGTTTCATAATCAGGAGTGAATGAAGCTGAACACTGAAATCATCAGCAAACAGCTCGATGGTTGTTTAATAGTACCACCCAGATTAAATTCTGTGCCCTTGCTTCCCCCCCAGAGCTTCCTCCAAACAAAAATTCATCAACTGAAGGGTGGGGAAGGAATGAAAAGGTGATAATCAGCTGGTTTCTTTCCATTCAAATCAAACGTCATGAGACTGCATGGGGTAGAAAGACAATGTTGAGGATTCCAGGGAGACTCAAATTATGTAACCCCTACCCTACTTGGTAGAGGACCGAACCAAGCTGAAATCAGCACTAATCTCATGATGGAATAATGCTCTAACCACATCACAGTATGAATGAGATACATAAATGCTGACTTCACCTTTCCAAACAGATGAGAGATCACAACGTCTGCCAGGTTAGAGGTCCAACCAGTAATCTAGGAGAAAACAAAAAATGATTTTACTAACTGAACTCATTACACAGCACCTCCTTTTTTCTCTCCTCTGAAAACCAACCACATCTTGCAGCTCGTTGTGTTATGTTACATAACACAAATGAGGAGGATAGTAGCAGACTTCAGGAGGACAGACAGACAGACTGGTTAAATAGGCAGATGAAATTTAATGCAGATCAAGTGTGAAGTTATGCATTGTGGAAGGAAAAGTGAGGAGGGGGGTTCACATACATAAATCTTTGAAGGTGGCAGGACAAGTTGATTAAGTTGTTAAAAAAGCATACAGGAACCTTACTTTATAAATAGAAGCATAGAGTACAAAAGCAAGAAAGCTATGCTAAACCTTTATAAATCACTGGTTAGGCCTCAGTTAGAGTACTGTGTCCAATTCTGGGCACCACACTTCAGGAAAAATGTCAAGGCTTTGAAGAGGAGATTTACCAGAATAATGCCAAGGATGAGGGACTTCAGTTGTGTGGAAAGACAAGAGAAGCTGGGATTGCTCTCCTTCGAGCAGAGAAGGTTAAGGGGAGATTTAATAGGGGGGTTCAAAATTACGAGGGGTTTGGATAGGGAAGCCACAGTTTCTACTGGCAGAAGGGTCAGTAACTAGAGGACACAATGAAGATAATTGGCAAAAAAGCAGGAGGGGAAGAGGAGAAGAAATGCAGCGAGTTATAATGATCTGAAATGCACTGCCTGGAAGGTTGATGGAAGCAGGTTCAATAGTAACTTTTAAAAGGGAATTGGATATATACTTCAAAAGCAGAAATTTGCAGGGCTATAGGGAATGAGCTGGAGAGTGGTACTAATTGGATAGCTCTATCAAACCTTCTGTGCTGTATGAATCTATAACATAGGGCATTGCAGGGGGCTGGGGAGCGAAAGGACAAAATTCTTGTAAGGATGACCAAGTCTGGGAATTCAACATTCAGGTATTCAATATTCAGGAAGGGCAGGAAAAGAAGAAAAGGAGGTGGGGTAGCATTGCTGGTTAAAGAGGAGATTAACACAATAGTAAGGAAGGATATTAGCTCTGTTGATGTGGAATCTGTATGGGCAGAGCGGAGAAATACCGTGGGGCAGAAAACGTTAGTGGGAGTTATATACAGACCCCCAAACAGTAATGCTGAGGTTGGGGATGGCATTAAACGGGAAATTAGAGACGCGTGCAATAAGGGCACAGCAGTCATCATGGGTGACTTTAATCTATATATAGATTGGGCTAACCAAATTAGTAACAATACTGTGGAGGAGGAATTCCTAGAGTGTATACGGGATGGTTTCCTGGACCAATATGTCGAGGAGCCAACTAGAGATCAGGCCATCTTAGACTAGGTATTATGTCATGAGAAAGGATTAATTAGCAATCTTGTTGTGAGAGGCCCCTTGGGGAGGAGCAATCGAATTCTTCATTAAAATGGAGAGAGTGAAGTAGTTGACTCAGACTAGGGTCCTGAATTTAAATAAAGGAAACTACGATGGTATGAGGCGCAAGTTGGCTAGGGTGGATTGGGGAACCTTAAAGGGTTGACGGTGGATAGGCAATGGCAAACATTTAAAGATCGCATGGATGAACTACAGAATTTGTTCATCCCTGTTTGGCATAAAAATAAAACAAAAAAGGTGACTCAACCGTGGCTAACAAGAGAAATTAGGGATAGCATAAGATCCAAGGAGAGGACATATAATTTGGCCAGAAAAAGCAGCAAACCTGAGGATTGGGAGCAGTTTAGGATTCAGCAAAGGAGGACAAAGGGATTAATTAAGAGGGGGGAAATAGAGTAGGAGAGTAAGCTTTCAGGGAACATAAAAACTGACTGCAAAAGCTTCTATAGATATGTGAACAGAAAAAGATTGGTGAAGTCAAGCATAGGTCCCTTGCAGTCAGAATCAGGGGAATTTATAATGGGGAACAAAGAAATGGCAGACCAATTAAATACATACTTTGGTTCTGTCTTCACAAAAGGAGGACACAAATAACCTCCCAGAGATGTCAGGGAACATAGGGTCTAATGAGAGGGAGGAATTGAAAGAAATCAGTATTTGTAGGGAAATTGACGGGATTGAAGGCCGATAAATCCCCAGGGCCTGATAATCTACATCCTAGGGTACTTAAGGAAGTGGCCCTAGAAATAGTAGATGCATTGTCGGTCATCTTCCAAAATTCTATAGACTCTGGAAGGTAAATTAAAAAATAGGACCTCAAAAAGGTAGTAATCTCAGGATTGCTACCAGTGCCACGTGCTAGTCAGAGTAGAAATAAAAGGATATTTCAGATGAATACGTGGCTAGAGGAATGGTGCCGGGGGAGGGATTAAAGTTCCTGGGACATTGGAACCGGTTCTGGGGGTGGTGGGACCAGTTCAAACCGGACGGTTTGCACCTGGGCAGGGCTAGAACTGATGTCCTAGGGGGTGTGTTTGCTAGTGCTCTGGGGGGAGGGTTTAAACTAAGATGGCAGGGGGTTGGGAACCTGAGCAGGGGGACTGAGGAAAGGGAAACGAGGATAAAAGCAAAAGAAAGGAAGGAGAAAAACAAAAGTGGCAGTCAGAGAAATCAACGGTTTAAATCAAACATGGCCACAGTAAATAATAATTCTAATAAGTCTAAGAGCATTAAAAAAATAAGCCTGAAGGCTTTGTGTCTTAATGCGAGGAGCATTCATAATAAGGTGGATGAATTGGCTGCGCAAATAAAGGTAAACGAATATGATTTGGTTGGGATTACGGAAACGTGGCTCAAGGATGGCCAAGGCTGGGAACTCAACATCCAAGGGTATTCGATGTTCAGGAAAGATAGGCAAAAAAGGAAGGTGGGGTAGCATTATTGGTTAAAGAAGGGATTAACACAATTGTAAGGAAGGATATTAGCTCTGATGTGGAATCTGTATGGGTAGAACTGAGAAATATCATGGGGCAGAAAACGTTAGTGGGAGTGGTATATAGACCTCCAAACAGTAAGGCGGAGGTTGGGGATGGCATTAAAAAGGGAAATTAAAGAAGCGTGCAATAAGGTGACTTTAATCTACATATAGATTGGGCCAACCAAATTAGTAACAATACTGTGGAGGAGGAATTCCTGGAGTGTTTACGGGATGGTTTCCTGGACCAATATGTCGAGGAACCAACCAGAGATCAGGCCATCTTAGACTGGGTATTATGTAACGAGAAAGGATTAATTAGCAATCTTGTTGTACGAGGCCCCTTGGGTCGGAGCAATCATAATATGATCGAATTCTTCATTAAGATGGAGAATGAAGTAGTTGACTCAGAGACTAGGGTCCTAAATTTAAATAAAAAGGAAACTACGATGGTCTGAGGCGCGAGTTGGGTAGGATTAATTGGGGAATGTCACTCAAAGGGTTGACAGTAGATAGGCAATGGCAAACATTCAAAGACCGCATGGATGAACTACAGAAAATGTTCATCCCAGTTTGGCACAAAAATAAAAAAGTGACTCAACCGTGGCTAACAAGGGAAATTAGGGATAGCATAAGATCCAAGGAGAGGACATATAAATTGGCCAGAAAAAGCAATAATCCTGAGGATTGGGAGCAATTTAGGATTCAACAAAGGAGGACAAAGGGATTAATTAAGGGGAAAATAGAATGAGAGTAGGCTTGCAGGGAACATAAAAAAACTGACTGTAAAAGCTTTTATAGATATGTGAAGCGAAAAAGATTGGTGAAGTCAAGCGTAGGTCCCTTGCAGTCAGAATCAGGGGAATTTATAATGAGAAATGGCGGACCAACTAAATACATATTTTGGTTCTGTCTTCACAAAGGAGGACACAAATAACCTCCTAGAGATGCTGGGGAACATAGGGTCTGATGAAAGGGAGGAACTGAAAGAAATCAGTATTTGTAGGGAAATGGTGTTAGGGAAATTGATGGGATTGAAGGCCAATAAATCCCCAGGGCCTGATAATCTACATCCTAGGGTACTTAAGGAAGTGGCCCTAGAAATAGTAGATGCATTGCTGATCATCTTCCAACATTCGATGGAATCTGGAACAGTACCCATGGATTGGAGGGTAGCTAATGTTACCCCACTATTCAAAAAAGGTGGTAAGCCTGACATCGGTAGTGGGGAAAATGCTAGAGTCCATTATAAAAGATGCAATAGCAGAGCACTTGGAAAACAGTGACAGGATCGGACAAAGTCAACATGGATTTACAAAAGGTAAATCGTGCTTGACTAATCTACTGGAATTTTTTTGAGGATGTAACTGGTAAAATAGATAAGGGAGAACCAGTGGATGTGGTGTATCTGGACTTTCAGAAGGCCTTCGATAAGGTCCCGCATAAGAGATTAGCGTGTAAAGTTAAGGCACATGGGATTGGGGGCAAGGTATTGGCTTGGATAGAGAACTGGTTGGCAGACAGAAAGCAAAGAGTTGGAATAAACGGGTCCTTTTCCGAGTGGCAGGCAGTGACGAGTGGGGTACCGCAGGGTTCGGTCCTTGGACCCCAACTATTCACAATATATATTAATGATCTAGACAAGGGAACTAGATGTAATATCTCCAAATTTGCAGACGACACAAAGCTGGGTGGGCGTGTGAGGAGGATGTCGAGAAACTCCAGGATGATTTGAACATGTTGGGTGATTGGGCAGAAACATGGCAGATGCAATATAACATGGATAAATGTGAGGTTGTCCACTTTGGCGGCAAAAACAGGAAGGCAGATTATCTAAATGGCAATAGATTGGGAGAAGGGGAAGTGCAACGAGATCTGGGTGTCCTTGTGCACCAGTCGCTGAAGGTAAGCATGCAGGTGCAGCAGGCGGTTAAGAAGGCAAATGGTATGTTGGCCTTCATAGCGAGGGGATTAGAGTACAGGAGCAAGGAGGTCTTGCTGCAGTTGTACAGGGCCTTGGTGAGACCACACCTTGAATATTGTGTGCAGTTTTGGTCACCTTATCTGAGGAAGGATGTTCTTGCCACGGAGAGTGCAGCGAAGATTCACCAGGCTGATACCTGGGATGGCAGGAATGACTTATGAGGAGAGATTGGGTCGATTAGGCTTGTATTCGCTAGAGTTTAGAAGAATGAGAGGGGATCTCATTGAAACTTATAAAATTCTAACAGGACAAGACAGACCAGATGCAGGAAGGATGTTCCCGATGGCGGGGGAGTCCAGAACCATGGGTCACAGTCTAAGGATAAGGGGTAAGCCATTTAGGACAGAGATGAGGAGGAATTTCTTCACCCAGAGAGTGGTGAACCTGTGGAATTCTTTACCACAAGGCAGTTGAGGCCAATTCATTAAATATATTCAAGAAGAAGGAGTTAGATATATTTTTTAAGGCTAAAGGAATCAAGGGATATGGGGAGAAAGCAGGGACAGGGTACTGAATTTGGATGATCAGCCATGATTTCATTAAATGGCGGAACAGGCTCGAGGGGCCAAATGGCCTACTCCTATCTTCTAAGTTTATGTTTCTATGTATAGTGAACAGCGTGGGGGATAGTGATAGACTTTAGGAAGGCAGACAGGCTGGTGAAATGCGTAGACACGTGGCAGATAAAATTTAACGCAGAAAAGTGTGAAGTGATGCATTTTGGTAGGAAGAATGAGGAGAGACAACATAAACTAAAGCGTACAATCCTAAAGGGGGTGCATGAACAGGAGACCTAGGGGTTTATGCGCACAAATCGTTGAAGGTGGCAGGGCAGGTTGAGAAAGCGGTTAAAAAAAAGCATACAGGATCCTGGGCTTCATAAATAGAGACATGGAGTACAAAAGCAAGGAAGTTATGAACCACCTTTCTAAAACGCTGGTTCGGCCTCAACTGGAGTATGGTGTCCAATTCTGGGCAACGCACTTTATGAAGGATGCGAAGGCCTTAGCAAGGGTGCAGAAAAGATTTACGAGAATGAATCCAGGGATGACGGACTTCAGTTACGTGGATAGACTGGAGAAGCTGGGGTTGTTCTCCTTAGAGCAGAGAAGATTGACAGAGGTGTTCAAAATCATGGAGGGGTCTAGACAGAGTAAAGAGAGTGCAACAGGTCCCATTGGCAGAAGGATCGAGAACCAGAGGACACAGATTTAAGATGACTGGCAAAAGAACCAAGACGACATGAGGAAAATATTTTTTACGCAGCGAGTGGTTAGGATCTGGAATGCACTGCCTGAAAAGGGTGGTGGAGGCAGACTCAATCGTGGCTTTCAAGAGGGAACTGGATAAGTACCTGAAGGAAAAGAATTTGCAGGGCTACAGGGAAAGAGTGGGGGAGTGGGACTAGCGGAAGTGCTCTTGCAGAGGGCTGGCATGGGCTTGACGGGCCGAATGGCTTCCTTCTGTGCTGTAACCATTCTATGATAATCCACAATTCATCAGACTGGTCAATATACCATCAAAATGTGCTATTGGACCTTGGGTTATTACAGATGATCAATTAATTAAAATATATAAAATACACAAAAGTCAGTCAGCAGCTATAAAAAGAAAAGATGAACTAATACATCAGATGCAGACCATTTATCAGAGAAATTATGGTCAACACCAGAAATAAAGGTCTCGATTTTAACCGGGGGGGGGGGGGGGGGGAAGCGGTGTACAGAGCACGGGCATTGAACCTGTAGACATGAAGGTCTGGTTGATATTAACAGCTAGGCCTTATTGCCATAAATTTTCCAAGAGACCTGCCCAATCCACTACCTGGGCAGTGGGTGGGAGCAGGATTTCAGCAGCAGGAGGCTACAGCTGAGGACCCATGGGTATGGTCCCTGGCAGTCAGTTGAGGAGTCTGGACAGGGTGGATGTGGAGAGGATGTTTCCTCTTATGGGAGAATCTAGAACTAGGGGTCACTGTTTAAAAATAAGGGGTCGCCCATTTAAGACAGATGAGGAGAAATTTTTTCACAGAGGGTCGTGAGTCTTTGGAACTCTCTTCCTCAGAGGGCGGTGAAAGCAGAGTCTTTGAATATTTTTAAGGCAGAGGTAGTTAGATTCTTGGTAAGCAAAGGGGTGAAAAGTTATCGGGGGGTAGGCAGGAATGTGGAGTAATTGGATCAGCCATGATCTTATTGAATGGCGGAGCAGGCTCGAAGGGCCGAGTGGCCTACTCCTGCTCCTAATTCGTATTCATATATTGAAGGAGGAGCACAAGTCATTGGAGCAGAAATTACACATCAAGGAAAGTTTAAAATGAAACATCTGCTTACAAGTTGCCTTTAAATCAGTAGTTTAAGAACCTACCATAGTAACAGGGGACAACTGAGACACACCAATAGTGTCTGTGTTGTCACTAGTGAAAGTGAAACTTTCCTACTAGGTCTACCTGAATTGTGAAGAAAGGCTTTCAAATCCAGTTTGTGCCTGGAAGCAGTTGAATTGATGCAATACAAAGATGAAATACTGGCAGTGGTACAAAAGTGAGCAGATTCAGAGAGAGCAGTGTATTGGCAACCACATGCCTACCTGCTGGGTCCTCCCTCAAGAGCTTATGGGTCCTCCTCATGCAAGTCGCCAGAAGATTTATCCTTTGGTATGACAAGACCTCACCCCCTCCTCCACCACAAACCTAAATTAAATGTCGATGGGACGAATGCCAGTTGGATTGAGTGATGTATGGTCTCTTCCTGGGACTGGAGACCACCAAGCTGTTTAGATCGCATTCCTAGAAGTCTATGCAATTCCCCAACACACCATGCAGAGGGGTGGGTACTAGAGGAAAAATCCCAGTAACTACCTGATCCAAGCACCACAAGAATCATGATTCAAACTAGTGACACTCCAACAGAGGTAGGACAACTCCTATGTAGCCCCTTCTGACACTTCTCCCTGAGCTACCCTAATCCTTAAGTGCTGAAGGCTAATAACCAATTTGGACAATTATATGAAACTACTTACATAAATGTAAGCTTTTGAAAATTCCCATATAAACAAAAATATACAACTACATGAAAACCAGTGTATGACTATTTTTGATGTGTAATGGTTTAAGTGTGGAATTCTCCCAAGTGTATTGATAAATGAAATAAACCTGGTGATAACACTACTTCCATTATAACATTTGGGATAATGTAACAATTCAGTAGAACAAGCTTCATCAAGCAAGCAGTTAGAATGTATTGCTGAATTGCTTGCTGTCTTATTTAATAGAATGCTTCCAGCATTGCATTACCTTGGTTGCTGCCCAGTCCATCCATCCTTCAGCACAGGAATTAACATTAATGAGACATAGTCCCTCAACAAGATCAGGAAAAGCCAACTGAAAGAGAAAAGATATGGAAGTGTTTAGGTTATTTGTGGCACCCTCACTTCAGTACGACAGAAGTAAATTTAAAATTATGAGTCCATTCATGCATGAATTTTTAATGTGCACTGCTGGTGAATGAGGCTCTCTACTGGCAGCAAACCTCTAGAGTATTAAAATGGACAAAAGAAGTTCTGTCAAACTTACAGCAAATTTAGTCAGGATATATGCACCAGCTCCAATTCCTATTCCAATAATGCTCTTCAAACTGAAAGGCAAATCAGACCATTTTAGCCAGCTGCACCAGAGCAGGTGAGATGCAATGATCATACAATTTTCGGCCAAAAAAGGTCAAAAATAGAGAGACCCAGTTTGTAAAGTTCGGACCAGTGTAGTAGACAAATGCTTCTACATTTATTTCAGCAAATATATGATAGTTTACATGGATGTCTTCTAGTATTAGGAAAAATACACTGCAACCTTATTAATAGTATTCAAACCTTTATAGAGGGTCTGAGAAACTAAGTCAGAAAGAACATAAAACAAATTTTCACTTAAAAAAAAAGCAACAGGAAGTGAAAATATTTCTCTGAATGGTGGTTGTTCTGTTTGATGGGATTGTTCAGTGCATAGACAGTCTCATCCAATACCAAACCATACAGACAAGATTGTCCCAGGTCTCTCCAGAGTTAGCTTATCTCACTTATGTAGCAATTGGGAGTACTACAACTGGTTTCAATGGTGCTGCGCTTGGAAAAAAGTAGTGGAGAAGAATGGAGGGGAAAAAAATCATTTAGGATCACTTGCTCAATTCTTATGAAGTGATCGCCACTCAAGCATGTACTCTTGTGAATATCGGGTGAGAACAGAACAGGATTGGGCTCAGCAAAAGTTGGCACCTTCAGGACAAGTGGAAAGAGAATTGGGGTGGCAAAAAGTTACATAATCAGTAAATTGTAACTGAGCATATAACATTTGTAGCACCTGCATCTCAATTGTTTAGTCTGTTAGTTAGGTTCTTAAGAGTGCATATAATAACACTGGCAAACTCAAGTACTATGGTTCATGAAAACAGAATATCTACCAATCAATCAGACACAGGTTGAGAATTGCAGCACATTACTAGGTTGAAGTCTTGCTAAATGGATCATTGAGGTCTGTAATATGAAAATTTTAGATTTGGAAACCTTACCCAAAATGCTTCAAAATAGCTGGAAGCATCTCAGCCAATTGGTCCATTGATGGGTACTGGTATCTGCAAATCAGATGCAAAAACATTAACACTATTTTCTTCAAAGTAATTTCAAAACAGTACTACAGGAAACTTTGAGATATCCAGCACCGACGGGGCCGGCGTGTTGCCGATCTATCAAAACTGCCGGACATACAAAAGTTAATGTTGAAGCATACGGAGGTTTTCATCTCCGTATCTGACAACAAACACTGTTGCTTAGCAACAGCTTCTAAAGAGTCGGTTCAGCTGCAAGCGTCTCTAGCTGAAGCTGTTGCTATAGCTACAGACCTTGCAGTGGCTGGCTGGGGAAAAAAAAACAAACGAGATCTAAAAAAACTTACAGAAAACGGCTCCTGATTTTTGCCGTTAGATCGAGTATTCCGGACATACAACCTCAAATCAAATCAACTTTTGTCATTGTTAGTGCACAAGTGCAGTACAACGAAATGTAGGCTTGCAGCTCCCGAGAGTGTACATTTAGATTAAGACATTTAAACATTCAACATACATTTGGCTTGTAATACATTAACATAAACATAACCATAATAAAGTGCATTGGCAGATGTGCAGGCTTGAGAGTTTATTTGTGGAGTTCAGTAGGATGACAGCCCTGGGAAAGAAGCTGTTCCTAAATCTGGTCGTACGGGTGCGAATGCATCTGTAGCGTCTCCCAGATGGCAGGAGGGCGAACAGACTGTGGCTGGGGTGGGTAGGGTCTTTGATGATGGACCGTGACCTCCGTAAACAGCGTTTCTGGTATATGTGCTCTATGGTCGGTAGCCGGTAATGCGTTGGGCAGTAGTCAAACTCCGGATAAACCAAAGTTTCCTGTATTTGATTCTCATCAAAAACACTTAAATCACTAAATAATCCTTTATCAAAATTATGGATTATTAAAAACAATGTGTCACATTGGAGGTAGCAAACAGAAAGCGTGCATCGAGAACCAGTTGATTTGACTCAGTCATTGCAGAACAGTGATGTGAAATGAAAATATTTCACCCTACAAGCCTGCTATAAAATCCAGACTGGAATATTTGCTTAAATATTATGTAACTGCTCAAAACTAAGCATTCTCCTTAATCTATAGATTTGTCCAGTCACAATTTGGTCACCTATTGTCACAGTAGTTCAAGCAAATTTGATGAAGTGACAAAAGCAATAACCAAATCTGGCTACCAAGTTATGAGACAAAAATAGATTAGTTGCTGAAAACAAGAATATGGGGTTTTCGGAAGAAACCCTTGCACTCGTGAACAGTTTGCTGAGCATGGTACTGAAGATAATATGCATTGCATCATTTCAGCTGGTTAGGATAGTGAATAGTGAAGCGAAAGAGACCAGGAAGGTCTCAGGCCTGAGTTAAGTGATATCAGCTGTAATGCAGTAAAATTGACCTCAGCGCCCGGGATTAGGAAATGAGGATCAAAATCAGCCAGTACTCCCATATGTAATCGGTAACTCTGAGAGAATTGCAGGTTACGAAAATGTGGGGAGAGGACAGGACTCTGCCTAGGCTTATGCTTGGTAACTATATAAGTGGGAAGGATCTGTTCCCACAGGAATCAATGCCTTCAGGGACAGAGGAAAAAGGAAGAAGACTGAAGGGGGGGTTGATGGAAGATATATTTTGTCAGAGATGCTCCTGTAGCAATTCATATTCCAGATGAGCAGTGGAATAAGGTACAAGAAATATCACGGTTTACCTCAAATAAAAAGTCAGTCACTGAAGTTGGCCACAGGAATCCCCAACAACTAGCCATTACAACGCTGCAGTTGAAAAAGGTCAGGCTGGCTAGTTATCTTTTGTTTGCTTCTATACTACTAGAAGCTATAAATTCAGAAGCCTGTAACTATATTACACACTCAGGTACTGGTTTGGAATGGTCATCCTTACCCAGGTGGAAAAGATGGAGCTCCCTCTTGCTGGCCAGGTGCATCAATGTGAAAAACTGCAAAATGAAGTGTAATTTCTTGCATGTCTTCAGAATTGAAGAGCGCGTCAAAGCAGGATTTGTCTATATAAAAAAAGGAAACACTTTAGAAGTTTGTACCAAATGGTTAAGTGAACACTCAGAAGGCTTACAGATGATGGGGACAATTTTTCATGTGCACACGACCAACGGTGAGCCTCATCTGGTGGCCACCTACATTAGGAAGTCACTTGCAAACTGCAAACGGTTTTCCATCCATTAGCATAAAGGGATGGAAAAAAAAGACAGTGCGTCTGTAATTTTCTTAAATACGAGGCCAGCTGCAAGTACATTCATAAAAAGTAGATTTAACAAATAAAGAAGGCTACAGTTAGGATAAGTGCTAGAATAGTTTTAGTTTTATTTTCCTTTAAAGCTCAACTCAATGAAGTTCCTTACTTGGCATCCAGGTCAACCTATGCATGAGCTTCAAAAAGAGAGGTTATCTTGATATGCAAGGCAAAAAAAGCTGGAGTTTTAAAACTTAGAATCTGCCATGCTCAAAGTATAAAACATTTCCCTAATCTATTTCTTGAAACTATTCTACACCTTATAGCTTTTCTAATTTATATACAGCTCCTAATTAATCTCTAAGCTATGTTGTAACTTATAGTGCAAGATCAAAGCTCACACAGTTAAAATGTACTATGTTCAAAGTGTGCTGCTACCAACAGGTTTAACATCAAACCCATAAGGCTTTGCATACAAGTCTTAGCCTGCAAGGCAAGAATTCGGACTGCATATTTGAACAGATTCATGTTACTAGCATGCTTCAAACATGATCTTACTGTAAAATCCAAATTAATTTAGAAGCTCCAACTGAGGAAGCTTTAATTTACTCATTATGAAAAACAGATGATTACCTACAAAGATGATACAGGAAACTTCGTTATATCCGGCACCGACGGGACCGAGCTGTTGCTGATCTATCAAAACTGCCGGACATACCAGCGTTAATGTTGAAGCATACGGAGGTTTTCATCTCCGTATCGGACAACAAACACTGTTGCTTAGCAACAGCTTAAAACAGTCAGCCCGTACCTTGGAAGCGTCTCTGTAGCTTAGCAACAGCTTCAGAGAGACTTTCCAGAGCCTGACTGTTGGAAAAACAAAGCCACGAGAAGAAAAAAAACCTAACAAAACAGCTCCTGATTTCTGCTGGTAGATCGAGGTTTCTGGACATACAACCTCCGGATAAACCAAAGTCTCCTGTACAGAACAAGAATTTTCTTTTGCAAGTAAAGAATCATATAAATGCTCACCACAAAAGAGCAGACGATAACCTGCGTTCGTTTTGGAGCTTTTCAACAGCATCCCAGATTTGGAGGAAGGAAATGGGAAAATGCTGTTGCACTTTAAAATGATTTGACAAACCTGGATGACAGGCAATATGGTCATTAAATTAACATAGAATGGATGCATATTGTAAAAAAATGGAAGATTATGGCCTAGAAATTCAGTGGGTTGCGCCACCAGTTAGCGCCCAAAGAGGGCACTCAGTGGCTTTAGCGCCACTGGCCACACCTCCCGCGATATTTAGCGGGGCGCTAATGGCGGCGTTAGCCTGTAGCGCTGCGCCGCCACCGATGACGTCATCGGTGTGCGCAGCGCCCCGCTCCCACCCCGATCACATTTGGTCGCGCCCGCCTCTAACGCCGGTTGCAAATCGCGACCGGTTCACAGGGCCTACCTGTGGCGGTAGTGGCGCAAATTAAGGTGGAGGTGCGGGGCGGCCTTTTTTTCGGCGGCCGCCTGCCAGCACCTCCGCCCCCGGCCTCCTTAAACCCCCACCCCCCCCCCGCGGCATTGCCGGCTGTCTCCAGAGAGCCCGGCACTTCTCCTTGGTGCCGGGCTCATTTGCCGGCACTCGCGAGCGGGGATCGCGCTGTTGCAGGCACCTCCCCCTTAACAGTGGGAGGAAGGCCTGCAGTACCGCAGCGTGCCATGCCGCAGCGCGCTGCGATAATCAGTTTCAGCGCCCCAAGCGGGACGCGGGGAGCCTCGAGTAGCGGCCCGCTTCCGTTTGGGGCGCTGAAACTGAATATCGGGATGGCGCTAGTGGCTCCGCTCGCAGCGGTAATTCCGGCGCCCAGGCGAGCTTGGCGCCCCAAACGGGGCCCAGGCGAGCTTGGCGCCCCAAACGGGGCCCAACTGAATTTCTAGGCCTATGTATTTAAAGATCAAGAGGAAGACAGGAAAATTGAAACATGTAATGACCACAATTAGGATCACCCATGCTACACTTTCCTGTAAACCCCCCCCTCCCCAATTCAAGGGGGGTGCAAGAACAGAGAAACCTGGGAGTGCATATTCAGAAATCTTCGAAGCTGGCAGGGCAAGTTGATAAGGTGGTTAAGAAAGCATACAAGATACTTGGCTTTGTAAATAGGGGCACTGAATACAAAAACAAGGAAGTCATGCTAAAACTTCACAAATTATTGGCTACGCATTAGCTGGAATATTGTACACAATTCTGGGCACCACACTTTAGGAAGGCTGTCAAGGCCTTGGCGAATGTACAGAGGTGGTTTCCAGGATGATACCAGGTTTGAAGGACTCCACTTATGTGGAGAGATTGGAGAAGCTGGAATTGTTCTTAGAGCAGAGGTGTATTCAAAATCATAAGGGGTTGAGAAAGTAGGGAGAAACTGTTTCCTCTGGCAAGTGGGTCGGTAACCAGAGGTCATAGATTTAAAATAATTGGCAAAAGAAGTAGGAGCAATTTCCCCCTCTACACAGAGGGTTGTTAAGATTTGGAACACACTACCTGAAAGGGCGGTGGAAGCAGATTCCATTAGGAGCCTTCTTAGAATGATACAGCACAGAAGGCGGCCATTCGGCCCATTGTGCCTGTGCTTTTGAAAGAGCTATCCAATTAGTCCCACTCCCCTGCTCTTTCCCCATAGCCCTGCAAATGTTTCCACTTCAAGTATGCATTCAATTCCCTTTTGATAGTTATTATTGAGCCTGCTTCCACCATGCCTTCAGGCAGGGCATTCCAGATCATAACAACTCACTGCATAATTCTTTTCCCCCCCTCATGTCGCCTCTGGTTCTTTTGCCAATTACCTTAAATCTGCGTCCTCTGGTTACCGACTCTTCTGCCGCTGGAAACAGTTTCTCTTTATTTACTCTATCAAAACCAGTCATCATGATTGGAACACCTCCAACAAATATCCCCTTAACCTTCTCTGCTCCAAGGAGAACTAACTCAGTTTCTCTAGTGTCTCCACGTAACTGAAGTCTTTCATCCCTGGTAAATCTCCTCTGCACCCTCTCCAAAGCCGTGACATCTTTCCTAAATGTGGTGCCCAGAATTGGACATAATACTCCAGCTGGGGCCTGACCAGTGTTTTGTAAAGGTATAGCAGAACTCCCTTGCTTTTGTACTCATGCCTCCATTTATAAACTCAAGTATCCCATATACCTTTTTAACAGCCTTCTCAACTTGTACTGCCACCTTCAAAGACTTGTGTACGTACATCTCTGGGTCGCTGTTCCAGCATCCCCTTTAAAATTACACCATTTAGTTTATATTGCTTCTCTTCATTCTTCCCATCAAAGTGAATCACTTCACACTTTTCCAGCCCTTCGCCTCATTTTACCTGCAGATTTTTCCAAGGCACAGGAAACCTGGCCGAAATTAAAGATAAAAAGATTAAAAATGGAGCTACGCAACCTCCTTAAAAGCAGTTACCAACCATCCTGTCTCAGTTAAAACCGTAACTGGGCGTGTTTGAAATCTCAACTTCTTGCCCGATCCAAACTCACCTGTTTTTGGGGGTTAAAATTACCCCCCTCATGTCTCTAACTGTTTCCCACCACCGACATTAGGCTGACTGGCCTGTAGTTGCTGGGTTTATCCCTCTCCCCTTTTTGAACAGGGGTGTAACATTTGCAATCCTCCAGTCCTCTGGCACCATTCCCATAGCCAAGGAGGATTGGAAGATTGTGGCCAGAGCCACCAGTTTCCACCCTTACTTCCCTCCACAATCTAGGATGCATCTCATCTGGACGCGGTGACTTTTCTACTTTTGAGCACTGCCAATCTTTTTAGTACCTGTGTTTAAAACTATATGATTCTGTCCACGAGTGTGAGATGCCTCCCCAGATAAGACAGAAGTATCAAATGCTTTGGCTCGATTTGAATTGTATTAAAAAAGTAACTTAATAAATTGCAGACAGATCCTGCACATAATTATGTTTTTAGATACCAGGCATCAAATCAATCAGTTTTTATTTTGTGCACTGTACCTTTAGCTGTTCAAGATATGCAGCTAGTGTGCGCAAAGCTAGTAATAGGTTTCAGTATTATATGTTTTCAGGTTACCCATTGTGGTGATTATTCTCTATGTTTAGTAAGAAGTATTGTGATTGGTTGTTTGTTTCCTGCCTTGGGATATATGCTGTAATCTCATTGGTAGTTGATGTCATGTGATTTGTGGTGGCCATCTTAAATTCAGTTCTTTCCAGCCTTTAGTTGGGACTGGGTGTTGAAGATGTGCTACAGGATTTTTAAGTTAATAAAGCCTAGATTAGAAAGGCAAATCTATTCTTTATTTCAATTTATTAACTTTATGTCAGAATGGAGCGATATCTTCAACCAGAACGATTCAATGCTGACCCTAATTCTGCAGGAGTGGATGATAAATGGAAACATTGGTATTGTACATTTAAAAACTTTTTGGGCGTGTTGGATCAAGAGTCTCTAAATAAGCTGAATATGCTGATCAACTACATTGCTCCGGATGTGTATAAGTATATTTTGGACTGTAAAACTTACGAAGTGGCTATTTCTACATTGGAAAAGATTTTTGTTAAACCAAAGAATGAGGTATTTGCACGTCACCTTCTATCTGCCCGTAGGCAGCAGGTGGGAGAATCTTTGGATACTTATTTACAAGCACTTCGGTGCCTTAGTGTTAACTGTAATTATAAGGCCGTGACGGCTGAAGAATAGAAGGAAGAATCGGTACAAGATGCTTTTATTAATGGATTACTGTCTAGATCAATTCGTCAGCGGTTGTTAGAAAATAAGACTTTGGATCTTAAAAGTGCTTTTGAGCAAGCTTCTACATTGGATGTGGCTCAGAGAAGTTCGGATTCTTATGCTCTTTTTAATCGGCCTGTGACTGTGGTTTCGGGAGTTCTGGATGAAAAGGAATTATGTGGACTTAATAGGAGTGGTTTACTAGATTCTGAAACAGTTTCTACTTCAGCGGCTGTTGCCTCTAGGATTCAGAAGTGTTATTTTTGTGGGAACGTCCGGCACCCTCGTCTGAAGTGTCCTGCTCGGGAGGCTGTGTGTAGTAAATGCGGCGAGAGAGAGGTCATTACGCACGTGTGTGTAAATCATCAGGTTCAATTACCTCCTCTGTGACTATTCAGCCTTTAGATAGGGCGTTTATTGCATCAATTTCTGCTGCATTTGCTCATGGCCTAAACAAAGCTATAGTTACGGCCCAAGTTGATGGGTTGGAAGTGAAGGCCCTTATAAAACTGTCGGTACTGCCCGTATCTATAGGTCTTCAGTTTGCAAAGGAGAAGCATTTGAAAATTTTGCCTGTTTCCCCATCAGGTGTGTATGGCTCAGACGACTCTCACTTCACAAGTAGCTGGTTGTTGCCATGTGAAATTGATTCTTCTAGGTAATACGTATACCGATATACGCCTATCTGTTTTGCCTAATCTCTGCGGATATTTTGATTGGTCATGATGTGCTTCAGTTACACGAGTCTCTTAGTCTTTCATTTGGAGGGACTAAGCCACCTTTATCTATTTGTGGATTAACCTCTTTATCCATTTCTCCATTATCACTTTTTTCCAATTTGATGCCGGATTGTAAGCCAATTGCTACCAAGTCAAGAAGGTATAGCAGTCAGGATAGAGAATTTATTAATTCTGAAGTTCAACGTCTCTTATTGGAAGGAATCATTGAACCTAGTTGTTCGCCTTGGCGGGCACAGGTAGTTGTCACGACTAACGAGAGACATAAGAAACGAATGGTGATAGACTATTCCCAAACTATTAATAGGTATACTCAATTAGATGCGTACCCTTTGCCTAAGATTGATGAGCTTATCAATAAAGTATCTCAGTATAAGGTTTTTAGCACTATTGACCTAAAGAGTGCTTATCATCAGATTCCTAT
Organism: Somniosus microcephalus; assembly: GCF_052327205.1. Classification (NCBI taxonomy): domain Eukaryota; kingdom Metazoa; phylum Chordata; class Chondrichthyes; order Squaliformes; family Somniosidae; genus Somniosus; species Somniosus microcephalus. The sequence continues at coordinate 56,177,301 of NC_140993.1, read as the reverse complement.
TGTTAAGGATCAACCATATACGGCCTTTGAGGCTGGTGGAAAGCTGTATCAGTTTTGCCGAATACCATTTGGTGTTACTAATGGTGTTGCTTGTTTTCAACGGGCAATGGATGCTTTTATAAGTGATAACTCTCTCTGACACCTTTTCATACTTAGATGACATCACGGTGTGTGGCAAATCAAGGGTGGAGCATGATTCTAATTTAGAAAGATTCCTTCAAGCTGCGGAAAAAGTTGGTTTAACTTTCAATAAAGAGAAAAGTGTACCTTTTCGACCACTGAGGTAAATCTACTGGGGTACATTATCTCGGGAAACAAGATTAAACCAGACCCAGAACGTCTGCGACCATTGATTGATTTACCTTGTCCTACTAATTCTAAGGCTTTGCAACGAGTTGTTGGACTGTTTTCTTACTATTCTAATTGGATTGCAAATTTTTCACAGAAGATCCGGCCTCTTAGTTGGGTTGCGACATATCCTCTATCATGGGAGGCCAGGACGTGTTTTGCTAATTTTAAAAAGGATATCCTTGGAGCAGTTGTGCATTCTATTGATGAGCAGGTTCCTTTTGTGATTGAGACGGACACTTCTGATTTTGCAATTGGGGCTACTCTGAACCAAAATGGAAGACCTGTGGCCTTTTTCCTCACGTACCTTGAACAAGTGAAAAAAGGCATTCTTCAATAGAGAAAGAGGCGTATGCAATAGTAGAAGCACTGCGTAAATGGAGACATTATTTTATCGGGGCAACATTTTACATTGGTAACTGATCAAAAGTCTGTGTCCTTTATGTTTGATGTCAAACATTTTGGAAAGATTAAGAATGATAAAATAATGAGGTGGAGGATTGAGTTGGCATGTTACCATTTTGATATAGTTTATCGTCCGGGGAAGGATAACGTTGCTGCTGATGCGCTGTCGAGGGCTTATTGTTCTGCGATTCACGGAGATACGCTTATTAATCTTCACAATGCCTTATGCCATCCTGGGGTTACAAGGATGATACACTTCGTACGCAGTAAGAATTTGCCCTTTTCAGTTGAAGACGTCAAACGGATGACTTCATCATGTTCTATCTGTGCTCGGTGTAAACCGAATTTCTTTAAGCCTCAACGAGCTCATCTTATAAAGGCTACTTCTCCTTTTGAACGTCGATTTCAAGGGGCCTCTTCCTTCAACTACTCAAAACCGATATATATTTACTGTTGTGGATGAGTTTTCAAGGTTCCCTTTTGCTTTTCCTTGCGCAGATGTATCAGCTGCTAGTTATCAAATGTCTGACTCAACTTTTTGTCATCTTTGGGATGCCTGCGTATATCCATTCGGATCAGGGAAGTTCTTATGTCTTCCCAGTTGAAGGAATACCTTCAGAGTCGGGGAATTTCTACTAGCAGAACTACCCCGTATAATCCCCAGGGTAATGGACAGTGCGAACGATACAATGGGGTGATCTGGAAGGCAGTTATGTTGGCTTTGACATCCCGGAACCTTAAGCATACACAGTGGGAAATGGTACTGCCTGATGCCCTGCATTCCATTAGATCATTGCTTTCAGCGACTACTAATGTGACCCCCCATGAAAGGCTCTTTAACTATCCGCGGAGATCTACTACGGGATATTCGGTACCTTCATGGCTTACTATGCAGGGACCTGTGCTGCTTCGACGCAATGTTAGATTGTCAAAATATGATCTTTTAGTGGAGGAGGTGGAGCTGTTGGAGGCAAATTCCCAATATGCTCATATTCGATTCCAAGATGGGAAAGAAAGTACCGTTTCAATTAAAGACTTGGCTCCTTGTGGTGGCCAGCCCTCTTCTGAGGATATTAACAATAGTCATGATTCAGATAATGTGGATGCTGTTAGATACTACGAATATTTCCAATCCGACTGCAGATAATTATACTTCTATTAGTCAGCCCTCGATGGATGTTCATGACCGTCCCAGTTTACCTCCTGATGGGATTTCTAATCCGGAAACCGTTGAAAATCAGGAGATGGATAGCCTTCCTGCAGAAGATACTTCTGTGTCTCCTGGTGTGGGAGGGCAAGGATTTTCACCAAGGTTAAGAAGGTCGACACGAACAAGATATCCGGTCGACCGATTGAAAATGGACTTTTAAATTGATAATGTTTTAAAATTGTTGAAATATTATATTATATTGTTTTAGTTGAGAGATACTTAAGTGCAATGTTACTATTTGTTGTTGCTCACTTAGTATTGTGTCATGTTGAATAGTTTTATTTTGTCTGTGCAGTTTTAGTTGTAAATAATTATAAATTGTAAAGGTTATTTAGGTTGGAGTATATTTTAAAAGGAGGGGTGAATGTGGTGATTATTCTCTATGTTTAGTAAGAAGTATTGTGATTGGTTGTTTGTTTCCTGCCTTGGGATATATGCTGTAATCTCATTGGTAGTTGATGTCATGTGATTTGTGGTGGCCATCTTAAATTCAGTTCTTTCCAGCCTTTAGTTGGGACTGGGTGTTGAAGATGTGCTACAGGATTTTTAAGTTAATAAAGCCTAGATTAGAAAGGCAAATCTAGTCTTTATTTCACCCATTAATAGCATCACTGCATGGTAAAGTAGTTTTTTTTTTTTTTAAACTATACATTAACAGGAAATCTATTCAGTTCATGCAAGTTTATGGAAAAAAAAATCAATGTGACGATCTAAGGCTCAAACACTCTACAAGGTTGGAGAGAGGAGAGATGATGTTCAGATAAACGAAGTAGTAGTAGTCAGGCAAAGCCAAGTGTGGACTTTAAATGTTTGAAAATTGTAGGAGGAAAGGTAATGGGAGACAAAGCAGCACAACTTAGATTGCCGAAAGAACACAGGAATAGAAAGCAACTACGGTAGAAGAGCAATTGGCCCATTTAATCAGAGCAAAATTAAAGGATGTGCAATAATACATTAAAAAATGAAAAGTAGTGGAGAATCAAAAAGTGAGCAAATCCAAAAGCACCACAACTTAAATTTATTTAGTGCCTTCAAAATAGAAAAACCATCCCACAGCATTTCAGAGTTGTAATCAACTAAAAAAAAGTGCTAAACTCAACAGGTTTACAGTGCTCAGCTTGCTTGAAAGGCACATAATACATTTAAAAAGCATCTGGCTAAACAATTAAAAGATTATAAAGGACTAGATTAATCCCAGATTAGAGTACTACTAAATGGTATTAGATTGAACTAGTATTTGTGACCCATTTACATCTAGCTGTTACAGTAACCTGGCCAGGAACCTACTACTGACTTGCTGCTTTAAAATATACATAAGCTGCATTAGAAACCTCCAACATTGCCAATATCAAAGTCTAGAGGCTTAGCAATTTGATTATATTAGGCTAAGCTAGTGAGCTAAATCCAATTGCCCCATCCCATTGAAGTTACAATTTAGAGACAGACATACCTCTATTTTAACCCAGCCCCGGCCTCAACCTTCCTTTCCCCACCCCCGCAAAGTAATCCCCAGCCCTCCCTGATCTTGAATACGACGCTAGGGAAATCCCCAGCCCTCCCAGACTGCTCTGGAATCCCTCCTCACCGACTGCTGGGGGACCGTTCCTGCCCTCTTGCCCATAAATAGCATGCAAACTCAAGGAGAAGAAAGATCTTTAATGGGTCTTCCCCTCAAATTCTGGTCTTACTTATTTGAGGACTAACTGCAAGCAGCATGCAGAAGATGCTCATGATTGGCAATGCAATCAATATATTGAGATTATGTAAGAATTGTTAACACTACTACTTACGATTCATCCCAATGTCATGAAACGTGAGTATGACTGGCTGACTTCCTTTAGGTGTCCCACGCACTGCGACGCGAACAACACCAAATGGAGTTTCAAGATCATGCTCCTGAGGAAGAGATCAGCATTAGCAGTTAGTCATCACATGCTTTTCCATAGATATGTGCAATAGCAAATTTGAACAAAATCAAATTGTTAAGATAGATGGAGATTTAGACAGTAGTTTCAATTTGTCCAAAAAGCGAGTGCCTGTGTACTGCCAATAGGTCAACACGGTTTGTGAAGGACAAAAAAAGTTAGGTTGCTACATTTAATTAGGGTGCAAAAAATATAACCAAGGTGATATAACTAACTCACACCAGCTTCAAAGCAGGACTGCAATCTAAATGTCCAGAAGGTGGTAATCACAAACTCAAGGTAAATTAATTTACTTACTAATTGTGCAAGGTTTTATTTTCTTCATCAATTCACTAACATACAAGCTGCTTAGGTCAGCTTGGCTCAGTTGCTCGCACTCTTGCCAGAGTCCGAAATTGAAGATTCAAGTTCTGGAGCACATAATCTAGCCTGCTACTCCAGTGCAGTACTAATGAAATGCTGCATTGTCAGAGGTGCTAAATCAAATATTAAACTTAGATCCCATTTGCCTCTAATCTGGTAATGTCTGACAATCACATGGCACTATTCAAAGAGGAGCAGAAAGTTCCTCCAGTGTTCTGACCAACATTTTCCCTTCAATCCTAACCAAAACCCAGACCAACTAGTCAGTCAGTCAGTCAGTCATTCAGCTCTGCTATTTCTGGTATGTTATACACATTATGATGCCTTGTTCATCTGTACATGTCATTACACAACATAGTTCATCGTATGTGAAGAATTATGAAATGCAAGCAAAAGTTTTTTTTTTTTTTTTTTTAAATTAAATGATCTGTACAACAGGCCCAGTCCCCAAAAGGCAATTGAGCAAAAACTTCATTGTCAAAAGGAACAATTATAACGTAGTGAAACCTGTAAATTAGGGACGCCCAAAGGACTTGCATCAGGTGTCCTTACTTTCAAAATGGTAATTCCAAACTGGATGAGCCAAATATCCTGGACTGACCATCTCCTGCAGTGTCTTTTTTATTCAAACTCACCCGGGATTGTGCCAAATTCTGGATCCTTGACAGCGGGATGCGATTTCAGTTCATTTTCTGTTTGTTGGGTTTTCCAGTTCATTGAAAAAGGACCCCGGGATGCCAATGAGAGAGGATTGTCCTGATCCTGCAATCTGTTACACTGGCAGCCTCCACAGGGAAAGGTGGCTGCTGTGGAGTGCCTGAGAGATTCTAGCCAAATTTGAGGGCGGTGATTAATGTTCTGCATATTCGTGTCTGGGACCCGCTTCCTCTGTGCGTTGCAGTTACTTGAAGTGTTGGTTTAGGTGGGGGAGCGGTTAGCTGCTCATCAGTACTTCATGTACTGGTGGAATAAGTTGCCAAGTCTGGTTGGAGGCATTCTTGGTGGTTTGACCACACCTACAAATGTTATTGATTTACCTTATAGGTTGAGTCCCCTGCAGTTGTGGTATTCATTTGTGGTTTTTGCATCAGCAGCTGTTGTGTGAAAAGTTCTAAGAACCAGGAGGCCATCCGTGAGCAGGCAAAGAATGGGAAAAATGGGAAACCATTCTCTCCCAAACACACACCCACCCCAAAATCTTCACCTCCACAATTTGGACCTTCTCATGGCAACTAGAGATAGGCAATAAATGCATCCTTGCCGATGTGCTAACAACATAAGAAATAGGAGCAGGAGTAGGCCATTTGGCCTGTCGAGCCTGCTCCGCCATTCAATGAGATCATGGCTGATCTTCTACCTCAACTTCACCTTCCCGCACTATCTCCATATCCCTGGATTACCTTAGTATCCAAAGATCTATCAATCTCAGTCTTGATTATACTCCACAACTGAGCAGCCACAGCTCACTGGGGGAGAGAATTGCAAAGATTCACAACAGTCTGAGCTTCAGATACTGCGGATACTGCGACACATCAGGGAGGGGGAGAAGTACCTGGACTCTATCAGGAGGTGGTCACACCTATGAAGTTAACTAATTCAGATGTAGCCCATGGTCAGGGACAGGACGGTGTGACTACGAGTGAGGCAGGTACGGGGATCCAGAAGGTAGTAGCCGCAGCCCTTGCTCTTGTCCAACAGGTTAGAGCTTCTTACTCCCTGTGGGGACGGAAGCAGGGGCTGCAGGGAGGATGAGCATCCTGGCCACAGCACTGTGGAGAGGGGGGCCATTCAAGAGGGGGGAGTAAATAGAAATGTTGTAGTGGTAGGGGATAGTATTATTAGGGGGATAGATAGAGTTCTCTGCAGCCAAGAGCGAGAGTCCCGTAGGCTGTGTTGCCTACCCGGTGCCAGGGTTAAGGACATCTCCTCTGGGCTGGAGAGAGGGCTGGAGTGGGAGGGGGAGGATCCAGTTGTCGTGGTCCATGTTGGTACCAACGACATAGATAGGACAAGGAAGGAGGTTCTGCTGAGGGAGTTTGAGCAGCTAGGGGCCAAATTAAAAAGCAGAACCACAAGGGTAATAATCTCTGGGTTATTACCTGAGCCACGTGCGAATTTGGCTAGGACAAATAAAATTAGAGAGAGTTAAATGCGTGGCTCAAAGACTGGTGTGGGAGAAATGGGTTTTGCTTCCTGGGACACTGGCACTAGTACTGGGACAGGAGGGAGCTGTTCCGTTGGGACGGGCTTCACTTGGCCAGTGCTGGGACTAGAGTCCTGGCGGATCATATAACTAGGCTGTAGAGAGGGCTTTAAACTAACTAGTGGGGGGGGGGGGGGGGGGAGCTTTCTCGAGAACAAATAATAAAAATGACAACAGAGAAGGTCAAAGACTTAGGTAGCAGTGGGGAAATTAAAAACCAGAGCGTGTCAGGAAGGGGCAGAAGGTGTGGAGTAAAAGGTAAAGTAATAAAAAGGGCAAAAGCAGGAACTAAGTGTCACAAAACATATTTGAAAGTTCTCTATCTGAATGCACGTAGCATTCGTAACAAAATAGACGAGTTAAAGGCACAAATAGCTACATATGGGTATGATCTTGTGGCCATTACAGAAACATGGCTACAGGGTGACAATGCCTGGGAATTAAACATACCAGGTTATTTAACAATCAGGAAGGACAGGCAGGAAGGAAGGGGAGGTGGGGTGGCTATGTTAACAAAGGAAGGAATCACTAATACGGAGAAATGATATTGGGTCAAAAGATCAGGATAATGAAACAGTTTGGGTGGAGATAAGGAATAATAAGGGGAAAAAAACACTAGTGGGCGTAGTATATAGGCCTCCGAACAGTCGCAACTCGGTTGGACGGAGTATCAATCAGGAAATAGTTGAGGCTTGTAATAAGGGAACATCTATAATTATGGGGGATTTTAACTATCATATAAATTGGATGAATCAAATTGGGCAGGGCTGCCTTGAGGATGAGTTCATTGAGTGTATTAGGGATGGGTTTCTTGAGCAGTATGTAACTGAACCAACCAGGGGGCAAGCAACCTTAGATCTGGTCCTGTGTAACGAGACAGGATTAATTAAAAATGTCCTAGTAAAGGATCCCCTTGGAATGAGTGACCATAACATGGTTGAATTCCATATTCAGTTAGAGGGTGAGGAGGTTGGATCTCAAACAAGCGTGCTAAGCTTGAATAAAGGAGACTATGAAGGTATGAGAGCGGAATTGAGTAAAGTGGATTGGGAAAATAGGTTAAAAGGATAAGACGATACATGATCAGTGGTGTACATTTAAAAAGAGTTATTTTACAACTTCCAAAAAAAGTATATTCCACTGAGGAAAAAAAGGGTGTAAAAGAAAAGACAGCCATCCGTGGCTAAGTAAAGAAATTAAGGATAGTATTCGACTAAAAACAAGGGCATATAAGGTAGCCAAATCTAGTGGGAGGATAGAGGATTGGGAAAACTTTAAAAGACAGCAAAAAAGAACAAAAACATTGATTAAGAAAGGGAAGATAGATTGTGAAAGTAAATTAGCAAAAAATATAAAGACAGATAGTAAGAGTTTTTATAGTTATATAAAAAGAAAAAAGGGTGGCTAAAGTAAATGTTGGTCCCTTAGAGGATGAGACCGGGAAATTAATGGTGGGAAATATGGAGATGGCAAAAACACCGAATGAATATTTTGTATCAGTCTTTACAGTAGAGGACACCAAGAATATCCCAACACTTGACAAGCAGGGGGCTATAGGAGGGGAGGGAGGGAAGGGGAAGGGGGGGGGGGGGGGGATAAACACGATCAAAATCACTAAGGAAGTGGTACTCAGTAAAATAATGGGACTCAAGGCGGATAAATCACCTGGACCTGATGGCTTACATCCTAGGGTCTTGAGGGAAGTGGCGGTAGGGATTGTGGATGCATTGGTAATAATCTTCCAAAACTCCCTGGACTCAGCAAAGGTCCCGGCAGACTGGAAAACTGCTAATGTAACACCCTTATTTAAAAAGGGCAGCAGACAGAAGGCTGGAAACTATAGACCGGTTAGCCTAACATCTGTGGTAGGTAAAATTTTGGAGTCCATTATTAAGGAGACAGTAACAGGACATTTGGATAATCATAATTTAATAGGACAAAGTCAGCATGGTTTTATGAAGGGGAAGTCATGTTTGACAAATTTGCTGGAGTTCTTTGAGGAAGTAACGTATAGGGTGGATAAAGGGGAACCAGTGGACGTAGTGTATTTAGACTTCCAAAAGGCATTTGACAAGGTGCCACACAAAAGATTATTGCTTAAGATAAAAAAATCACAGGATTGGGGGTAATATTCTGGCATGGATAGAGGATTGGCTATCTAACAGAAGGCAGAGAGTTGGGATAAATGGTTCATTCTCAGACTGGCAATCAGTAACCAGTGGTGTTCCGCAGGGGTCAGTGCTGGGTCCCCAACTCTTTACAATCTATATTAACGATTTGGAGGAGGGGACCGAGTGTAACACATCAAAGTTTGCAGATGATACTAAGATGGGAGGGAAAGTAGTGTGTGAGGAGGACATAAAAAACCTGCAAGGGGACATAGACAGGCTAAGTAAGTGGGCAGAGATTTGGCAGATGGAATACAATACTGGAAAGTGTGAGGTTATGCACTTTGGCAGGAAAAATCATAGAGCAAGTTATTATCTTAATGGCAAGAAACTGGAAAGTACTGAAGCACAAAGGGATCTGGGGGTCCTGGTGCATGAAACTCAAAAGGTTAGTCTGCAGGTGCAGCAAGTGATTAAACATAGAAACATAGAGATAGGAACAGGAGTAGGCCATTCGGCCCTTCGAGCCTGCTCCGCCATTCAATGAGATCATGGCTGATCTTTAAGAAGGCCAATGGAATGTTGGCTTTCATTGCTAGGGGATAGAATATAAAAATAGGGAGGTATTGCTTCAGTTGTACAAGGTATTGGTGAGACCGCACCTGGAATATTGCGTACAGTTTTGGTGTCCATACTTAAGAAAGGACATACTTGCTCTCGAGTCAGTACAAAGAAGGTTCACTCGGTTAATCCCGGGGATGAGGGGATGGACATATGAGGAGAGATTGAGTAGATTGGGACTCTACTCATTGGAGTTCAGAAGAATGAGAGGCGATCTTATTGAAACATAAAAGATTATGAAGGGGTTGGATCGGGTGGATGTTCCAGATGATGGGTGAAACTAGAACTAGGGGGCATAGTCTTAGAATAAGGGGCTGCTCTTTCAAAACTGAGATGAGGAGGAACTACTTCACTCAGGGTGGTAGGTCCATGGAATATGCTGCCCCAAAAAGCTGTATCATTACATAAATTTAAAACAGAAATAGACAGTTTCCTAGAAGAAAAGGGAATTAAGGGTTACGGGGAGCGGGCAGGAATTTGGAGATGAGTCTCGGTTCGGATCGGTCATGGCCCTGTGGGTAGCGGAGCGGGCCCAGGGGCCGTGTAGCCTGATCCTGCTCCTGTTTCATGTGTCTAATTCTGTTCGATTCAGGAGATAGTCCTGTCATAGTGGATTGGCGGTTAGGATCAGATCAGCCATGATATTATTGAATGGCGGAGCAGGCTCGAGGGGCCAATTGGCCTACTCCTGCTCCTATTTCTTATGTTCTTATAAAAAGAAACCTGGCAAAGTAGAACAAATTGGATTCCCATATACTGGACACCATGAAATCTCAGAAGAAATGGGTCAAAGTCATTTGAAATGTACAACATACTTTCACAGGGTAAAGCTATTTGAATGGTCTCCAGTGGTGGAGAGTATTCTAAACATGGGGGGAGGTTTATTTCCCGTTTCCAAGTGTGCTAACATTAATTTCCATGGCACAGGGTGCACTAGAAAATATTTTTAAAAGTACCAACAACAGACTTTGCAGGTGTCCACAACCCAAAACAAGACTCATTAGCCATAAAAACTAAGAGTCATACAAACACTGGCAGGTGGTCTCTCCAGTTACATTTCCCCCACTCATTATGGACCCAGAATTAAAGGAATACCATCCTTCTTATCAAGTACTTCACAAAACAAAAATGCAATTTGCATGGTTTGGTAAATATCAGAATGAATCACTGTTACTGCAACACCACGGTGACCCAGGAGGCACACATCTGTTCTCCCAGTCAGCAGCTTACAATACACCAGGTGGTATTTTTTTGGAAAACCAAAGAATTTTATGGCACACTATATCCATTACAATTAAAACTTGTGCAGAAGATGCAGTGTAGAATTGTACATTATACGCACAATAGTAATTTGGCCCTGATCCACTCATGTCAAACCCCCCCCCCCCCCCGCTCGCTTTCTTCCTCTCCTCCTCCCTCTCTTCCCCCCCCCCCCCCACGCTCGCTTTCTTCCTCTCGTCCTTCCCCCCCCCCCCCCCCCCAAAATTTCATTAACAGCCCGGCCCTCACGGGAACCCTCTCCCTCCTCTGTCCAGTCGCAGGCCTATACAGATTGAGAGGCTGGCTGGCTGCGGGCAGGAAACTGAGGCCTCACCTCCAGGTCAGGCCCTGCGTTAAAGTCGGCAGGGCCTACGCGACACCCGGCCTCCCACAGGCCCTGCTGCCTTTAACGGAGCACCCCCGACAAAATTTTGGCCTTATTCTCTGAATTAACATCTATTGAAAGGAATAGGAAAGGAGTGTTATAGTGCAAGAGGCGAAGATCCACGATTAGTGCCAATAGACAATAGGGAATGCAAATTAGTATTAGGATGTATAACTAAGACAATACAATACAAAGAGCACCATATTGCCTCTATACAAGGCCTTGGTTAGGTCCCATCTCGAACACTCTGCCCAGTTCTGGTCCCCTCACATGGTGGGAGATAGAGGCCCTAGAAAAGCTTCAGAGGAGAGCCACAAGATTAATACCTAGTCTAAAAACTTTTAACAATCATGATCGGCTCAAAGAGCTGGATCACTTTACTTGCGAGCATAGACTTCAGGATACTTGGTTGAAGCACTTTAAATGATGAAGGAACTAAACTGTGTACATGTGAACAAAATATTTAAATTAGAAGTTAGGGACAATGAGGGGGACATGAGTATAACACCTTTTTTCTAGCCCAACAAATGCAGTTGAAATGCTTTTAGCATACATACAAGAACTTGTAACACAATCCCTTTAGTTTGAGAGAGAAAATGAGAAACCAAAATGGGTTGATTTCTATTTTTGCCACTTTGGGGAAGATTGTCAGCCTCTCGCCCGCCTCAAACTAACTTGTCCAAATCTTGTGTACTCAGCCCTATTTTGCTCATCACCCACCTCCTCACTAGCCTACACCATCCCCAACCCAAAATTAATTATATTTTTTGTCCTCCTCCAGCCTATATATATGGCTACTGACCATAGAGCACATATACCAGAAACGCTGTTTACGGAGGTCACGGTCCATCATCAAAGACCCTACCCACCCCAGCCACAGTCTGTTCGCCCTCCTGCCATCTGGGAGACGCTACAGATGCATTCGCACCCGTACGACCAGATTTAGGAACAGCTTCTTTCCCAGGGCTGTCATCCTACTGAACTCCACAAATAAACTCTCAAGCCTGCACATCTGCCAATGCACTTTATTATGGTTATGTTTATGTTAATGTATTACAAGCCAAATGTATGTTGAATGTTTAAATGTCTTAATCTAAATGTACACTCTCAGGAGCCGCAAGCCTACATTTCGTTGTACTGCACTTGTGCACTAACAATGACAATAAAAGTTGATTTGATTTGATTTATTCCCCTCCCACGCCCTTAGTTATTCTGCCTCAGGCCTTCTCCACCATCTATGATAGAGCCTTCAGCTCCCTCAGCCCTTGACAACTGACCTCAGCCCTACACAACTGCCCTGACCCAGCTCCTTTCTTTCTCCACTCTTAAAAGCCTCCTTAAAAACCCATTTTTCTTTGGACGGATTATGATCACCTCGCTCATGGGTTTGACATTGGTTCATTCTTTGCATTCTGTAAAGCGCCCAAATAAAAAAGGCATATGAATAGAAGTAGTTGTTGTTTACTACTGAACATAAAATATGCAGCTTAAGCTTCCTATACAGAACATACTGTAATCACACAAGTACTTAACTCAGTGTTGGCTGTCTGTATCAATTAAGGATCTGTAGGTTTTGCATCCCTGCTCCTCTCCCTCCCCCCACTCCACAAAAACAGCTTACAACACTTAATCTCTTTACTGAATTGTAGTCTACGTGTTGTGCACATACAAGGGAGGGTGAACATATGGTGGTCATTTACACAAACGTCAGCTGTGTGTCAGTCAGGCTGTTTACCACACTGATCAATATTAAGTACTATCTGGGTGGGGGGGTGGGGGGGGGGGCGGGGAGTGCATTTCCATAGGCAGTAAGCCAATGTAAAGATCACCAAGCGTTATTCTCTTCCCCCATCTGTTGCGGAAATCCTCTCAAGATTCAAGTATTATATACTAGAGCCAAAGTTGTAGGTAGAGACTTCCAAAATGGGACATTGTTGGAAAGCCAACTGGATTGCAGTTAACACCAGCAATAGACAGAAATAAGTCCGTCCAGTCACAAACAGTCCAAAAAATCATTTAAGATTGGTTATTTCTTCAGTTTTCCAGAGTTTAAACAGATACAAATCAAGTGTTTGTTAAGCTATAGGTTATAAAGAGCAGTGCTGGATCAGCAATGAGGCTGCTAAGAGAGACTACCACTTTTCTTTTCTTGCGAATTTCACATCTATAAGGAAGTAACAAATTTATGGTGGAAACCTCTTCTACTCTACAATGTTCCCATCTTACAATATGGCCAATATCCATCAAAGCTAACTTAATGTGAAAAATGTGCCTTGATCAACTTCATCAAACCCCTTCATAAATCTGGACATTTGTATTAGGTTACCTGAAAATCTCTTCCCAAAACACATCATCTCTCCCTTAACTTAGATATCTACTATTAGACATTAACTTTATAACTCTTTGTCCTTAGACTTCCAGTTTAAAAAAAAAGGTTCCTTGCAAAAGGTTGCTGGATAACTCAAGTGGGTGGGGATATATGGCAAAAATCTGGAAATGGACAAGTAATTGACTGAAAAAAAAGCAGTAGGTGTTTGAGTGGGGTTGGAAGTACTAAATGAAGCACCTTGATGCGGAGGCCTCAACCATTTCTAAATTTAGAACCACCTGGACTCAATCTTGCCAAGTTGGAGATTAAAAAGGTTGATTCCGACAAAAATAACCACATAGACTTAAGGAGTTAGGTAGAAATCTGTAAATGAGCAGAACAGTGCAAATAACATTTAATGCAGTGACGAAAAAAGGTATGGTACAACATATGGGGAAAAAAGTATTGCATACAAGCAAGGCAGAAATACGCAGAGGGGAGGTCAAGAGAGATCTGGAGAAGTTAGTAGGTTTGGCATGTCAAAGCACCGTCTGTAGAGCAGCAATTAAAAGCAAACAATGCTAAACTAGTGCCAAAATTAGTAGGGTACCAATCGGAGGATGTTGTGCTATAACTTCATTATGTTCTAGTTAGAGGACACCTAAACTAGTGTCCAGTTTTGATCACCAAGACACGAGAAATATTCAAGTCCTGGACACTGTTAAGGGCCATAAAAGGTTGATGGCCAGCATCTAAAGACTGAGCTATGAAGATAAATTAAAGAAACTGGGTTTCATCAGATTCAAAAAAGTCAGCAACAGGTGAAGATGGGGAGGAGGAACCATAGAAGCATCCAAGTTATTAAACATTTCACCTACTGTAGAACAGGGGTCACAGGTTTGAAATAATGAAGGCCAAAACTTTAAAAATTCAAAAGCTTATTAATCTTTTTGGAAAGACAAGCTAAGGAGAGCCAAATGGCTTGCTCATTCATAGTTTTCTTGTGATCTCATTGTCCTGTCCTTGTTGCACAAAGCAAGGAGCACAATATAATTTCCATTGTATATAGTGACCAGTACTGCACACAATACATGGAAACTAGCTCAGGGTTACTGGGACTGGAATGGAATCACAGCCAAAATGCTGCATTAATCAACTCAATCTCAAACTCAGTAATTAAGTTGGTTCATGGAGGAGATCAACAACTTTCACTGTTTAAAATCAAAGGCACATCCTCATTTTGTAACGATTTGATAGAAAAGGATTCAAGGAAATAGGAAAGGATCATGAAAAGCTCCCCTCTTCAAAATGACAGCTTATATTTTTCCAACAATATCAGATTTGGCAAGATCAGTCCCAAAACATGAGGAATATAGAAAAATATTCCATAAATATATTTTTGAGGGGGAAAGGAGAAAGAAACAAGTTCGTTCGACTGGAGGAGAATTAAAATTCCTCAACTCTAAATACCCATGAAGTCCCAGCTGTTTACAAGTTCGCCCTACACCTTTACAGTGACACCAGCTTCACAAGCCTTATATCAGCAAAGTGATGGAAGGTGTTGTCGACAGTGCTATCAAGCGACACTTACTCACCAATAACCTGCTCAGACGCCCAGTTTGGGTTCCTTCAGGACCAATCTGCTCCCGACCTCATTACAGCCTTGGTCCAAACACGGACAAAGTAGCTGAATTCCAGGCGAGGTGAGACTGACTGCCCTGGACATCAAAGCAGCATTTAAGCGAGTGTGGCATCAAGAGCCTAGTAAAACTGAAGTCAATGGGAATCGGGGGGGGGGGGGGGGAAAAGGAAGAGAAGAGAGGAGAAGAACTCTCACTGGCTGGAGTCATACCTAGCACAAAAGGAAGATGGTTGGAGATCAGTCATCACAGCCCCAGGACATCATCCTAGGCCCAACCATCTTCAGCTGCTTCATGAATGACCTTCCCTCCAACACAAGGTCAGAAATGGGGGATGTGCGCTGATGACTTGTGTTCAGTGCCATTCGCAACTCCTCAGATAATGAAGCAGTCCATGCCCGCATGCAACAAGACCTGGACAACCTTCAGGTTTGGGCTGATCAGTGGCAGGTAACATTTGCACCAAAGTAGTGCCAGGCAATGAACATCAACAAGCGAGAGTCTAACCACCGCCCCTTGACATTCAACGACATTACCATCGCCAAATCCCCCACCATCAACATCCTGGGGATCACCATTGACCAGAAACTTAACTGGACCAGCCACAAATACTGTGGCAACAAGAGCAGGTCAGAGGCTAGGTATTCTGCGGCGAGTGTCTCACCTCCGGACTCCCCAAAGCCTTTCCGCCATCTACAAGGCACAAGTAAGGAGTGAGAGAATACTCTCCACTTGCCTGGATGAGTGCAGCTCCAACAACACAAGAAGTTCGACACCATCCAGGACAAAGCAGCCTGCTTGATTGGCACCCAGCCACCACCTTAAGCATTCACTCCCTCCACCACTGCTGCAGGGTGTACCATCTACAAGATGCACTGCAACAACTCACCAAGGCTTCTTCAGCAGCACCTCCCAGACCCGCAGCCTCTACCACCTAGAAGAACAAGGGCAGCAGGTGCATGGGAACACCACCACCTCCAAGTCACACACCATCTTGACTTGGAAATTTATCGCCGTTCCTTCATCGTCACTGGATCAAAATCCTGGAACTCCCTCCCTAACAGCACTGTGGGAGTACCTTCACCACACAGACTGCAGTGGTTCAAGAAAGCGGCTCACCACCACCTTCTCAAGGGCAACTAGGGATGGGCAATAAATGCTGGCCTTGCCAGTGACGCCGATCACATGATTGCAATGTGGTCAGATGGAAATGTCCAGGGCTATCCAATACATGCTTTTGTAAAAGTAGACCAGCTTACGAGGCAAGATAAATTTGGCTGGCTTTCAGGATCTGTGTAATAGCACTCAATTACAAATCAAGACAGGTGCGATAAGAGCACAGCTGTCATCATGGGTGACTTTAATTTACATATTGATTGGACTACCCAAATTAGTAAAAATTCTGAGGAGGAGGAATTCCTGGAATGTTTTCGGGACGGTTATCTGGACCAATATGTCGAGGAGCCGACTCGAGATCAGGCCATTTTAGACTGGGTATTGTGCAATGAGAAGGGACTTATCAACAATCTTCTTGTACGAGGCCCCTTGGGTCAGAGCGATCATAATATGATCGAGCTCTCAGTCGAGATGGAGAGTGAGGAAATTGAATCAGAGACTAAGGTCCAGAACTTAAATAAAGGGAATTACGAGGGTATGAGACGGGAATTGGGTAAGATTGATTGGGTGGTGTTTCTGGGGGGATTGACAGTGGATAGACAATGGCAAGCATTCAAAGATAGAATGGAAGAATTCCAGAACATGTTTATACCGGTTTGGCATAAAAATAAACCTAAAAAGGTGGCTCAACCGTGGATAACGAGGGAAATTAGGGACAGCATAAAATCAAAAAAAAGGGCATATCAACTGGCAAAAAAAAGCAGCAGACCGGAAGATTGGGGGCAGTACAGGATACAGCAAAAGAGGACAAAGGGATTAATCAGGAAGGGGAAAATAGAATACGAAAGTAAACTTGCAGCAAACATAAAGACAGACTGCAAAAGCTTTTATCGGTATATCAGGAGGAAAAGACTGGTAAAATCCCAAGTCGGTCCCTTGCAGTCCGATTCGGGAGAATATATAATGGAGAATAAGGAAATGGCAGACCAATTAAACTCATACTTTGGTTCTGTATTCACAAAGGAGGACACAAATAACCTCCCAGGAATATCGGCAAACATAGGGACTAATGAGAGGGAGGAGCTGACAGAAATTAGTATCTCTAGGGATATGGTGTTGGGTAAGTTGAGGGGACTGAAGGCCGACAAATCCCCGGAGCCTGATAAACTACATCCTAGGGTACTTAAGGAGGTGGCCCTGGAGATAGCAGATGCTCTAAGGATCATCTTCCGGAACTCCATTGACTCGGGAACAGTACCCGTGGATTGGAGGGTAGCTAATGTTACCCCAATATTTAAAAAGGGGGGGTAGAGAGAAAGCAGGGAATTATAGACCAGTAAGCCTTACATCGGTTGTGGGCAAAATGCTAGAGTCCATTATTAAGGATAAAATAGCGGAGCACTTGACAAATGGGGAAAGGATCGGACAGAGTCAACATGGATTTACAAAGGGTAAATCGTGTTTGACTAATCTGCTGGAATTTTTTGAGGAAGTAACTGGTAAAATAGATGGGGGAGAGCCAGTGGATGTGGTGTACCTTGACTTCCAGAAAGCCTTCGATAAGGTTCCACACAAAAGATTATCATGCAAAATTAAGGCTCATGGGATTGGGGGCAAAGTATTAACGTGGATAGAGAACTGGCTGGCGGATAGAAAACAGAGAGTTGGAATAAACGGCTCGTTTTCGGAGTGGCAGGCAGTGACCAGCGGGGTGCCGCAAGGATCTGTCCTGGGACCCCAGCTGTTCACAATATATATATAAATGATCTGGATCAGGGAATTGGATGCAATATTTCCAAATTCGCTGACGACACTAAACTAGGAGGAGGGGTGGGCTCTGATGAGGATGTCAGGAGGCTACAGTGCGATTTGGACAGGTTGGGGGAATGGGCGGATACGTGGCAGATGCACTATAATGTGCATAAATGCGAGGTTATCCACTTTGGGGGTAAAAACAGGAGGGTAGATTATTATCTAAATGGCAATAGATTGGGAGATGGGGAAGTGCAGAGGGACCTGGGTGTTCTTGTGCACCAGTCACTGAAGGAGAGCATGCAGGTGCAACAGGCGATTAAGAAGGCAAATGGTATGTTGGCCTTCATATCAAGGGGGTTCGAGTATAGGAATAGGGATACCTTACTACAGCTGTACAAGGTGCTGGTGAGACCGCATCTGGAGTATTGTGTACAGTTTTGGTCGCCCCATCTGCGGAAGGATGTTCTTGCCATGGAAAGAGTGCAGCGGCGATTCACCAGGCTGATACCTGGAATGGCGGGAATGACCTACGAGGAGAGATTGAATAGTTTGGGCTTGTACTCACTGGAGTTTAGAAGATTGAGAGGGGATCTCATCGAAACATATAAAATTATGGCAGGCCTGGACAGGCTGAATTCAGAGAGAATGTTTCCAATGGCAGGGGAGCACAGAACCAGGGGCCACAGTCTAAAAATAGCAGGCAAATCATTTAAAACAGAGATGAGGAAGAATTTCTTCACTCAAAGAGTGGTGAGCCTGTGGAATTCCCTGCCACAGAGGGCTGTGAAGGCTAATTCAATAAATATTTTCAAGAGAGAATTGGATATATTTCTGAAGGCTAAGGGGATTAAGGGTTACGGAGAAAAGGCGGGGACGGGGTACTGAACTGGTAAGATCAGCTAAGATCTCAGACGAAGATCAGCCATGATCTCATTGAATGGCGGAGCAGGCTCGAAGGGCCGAATGGCCTACTCCTGTTCCTATCTCTATGTTTCTATGTTTCTATGAAATGCAACTGGGAGTGTATGATGCAACCACTCCTTCAGCAGCTGGTACACAGTCTACAAGAGAGAGAGAGACTTGCATTTATATAGTGCTTTTCATGACCTCAGGACGTCTCAAAGCGTTTTACAGCCAATGAAGCACTTTTTGAAGTGTAGTAACTCTAGTAATGTTGGAAACGTGACCGCCAATTTGTGCACAGCAAGCTCCCAGAAACAGCAATGTGATGATGACCAGATAATCTGTTTTAGTGATGTTGATTGAGAGATAAATATTGGCCAGGACACCAGGGATAACTCCCCTGCTCTTTTAATTAATGGCAAGGGAATCTTTTACATCCACCCGAGTGATTAGACGGAGCCTCGGTTTAACATCTCATCTGAAAGACGGCACCTCAGACAGTGCAGCACTCACTCAGTACTGCACTGGAGTGTCAGCCTAGATTTTTGTGTTCAATTCTCTGGAGTGGGACTTGAACCCACGACCTTCTGACTCAGAAGACAGCGTGCTACCAACTGAGCCACAACTGATCCACTTGAACTGCAGATGCGTATTTGGTTAAAGTCATACAGGCATTAGAACCCTCCTTAATTTTCTTGGCAGCACACGTACAGGCCATCACCATAAAACTGCTTCACCGTCTTGTATGAAGCAGAACTAAATTACAGGGTTGTGTGGAAAAAGCAGAGCAGAGACTAAATTGGATAGCTCTTTCAAAAAGCCAGCAGACACAAATGGCCTCCTTCTGTGCTGCAAGATCTATAAACCAGAGCGCGGTGGAGGCAGTCATTGAATATATTCAAGGCGGAGGTACAGATATTTGAGCTACAGGGGAGTCAAGGGTTATGGGGAGCGGGCGGGAAAGTGGACTTGAGGCCAAGATCAGATCAGCTATGATCTAATTGAATGGCGGAGCAGGCTTGAGGGGCCAAATGGCCTACTCCCATTTCTTATGTTTTTATAAACGGAAGTGCTTTAGGTGTTCAATCTGCCCAGTGGCCAAGAAATAAGTCAGCAACAGTTTAACAGGAGGAGAGCATGCCAGGGGATCTCAGACGCCGTAATTGTGACCATCGTCAAGAAAGGTGACAAGTCCTATTGCGGTAATTACAGAGGAGTCTCCCTGCTGTCTGCCACAGGGAAAGTCATCGCAAGTGTCCGCCTCAATTGTCTTCTCCCAGTGGCCGAAGAGCTCCTCCCAGAGTCGTAATGCGGATTCTGCCCACTAAGGGGCACAATGGACATGATCTTCACCACGTGTCAATTACAAGAGAAAGGCAGGGAACAGCACCAACTGCTGTACATGGCCTTCTTTGATCTCAAAGGCCTTCAACACGGTAAACTGAGAGGGATTATGGAGTGTCCTCCTCAAATTCGGCTGCCCTCAAAAGTTTGTCACCACCCTCCGCCTGCTTCACGACGACATGCAAGCCGTGATCCTGACCAACGGTTCCACCACAGACCCAATTCACGTACGGTCCGGGGTCAAGCAAGGCTGTGTCATCGCACCAATGCGCTTCTTGATCTTCCTTGCTGCAATGCTCCATCTCACCCTCAGTAAGCTCCCTGCTGGAGTGGAGCTAATTTACAGAACAAACGGGAAACCGTTCAACCTCCGTCACCTCCAGTCCAGATCCAAGGTCATCCCATCCTCTGTCGTCGAATTACAGTATGCAGATGACGCTTGCGTCTGCGCTCACTCGGAGGCCGAACTTCAAAACATCGTCAACACCTTCACCGAAGTGTACGAGAACATGGGCCTTTGTAAGACAAAGGTCCTCTACCAACCTGCCCCCGCCACATAGTACTGCCCCCCAATTATCAAAATCCACGACAAGGCCTTGGACAACGTGGACCACTTTCCATACCTCGGGAGCCTACTGTCGGCAAGGGCAGACGTCGATGACGAAGTCCAACACCGCCTTCAGTGTGCCAGTGCAGCCTTTGGTCGCCTGAGGGAGAGTGTTTGAAGACCAGGACCTCAAACCTGGCACATGGGTCTCTTGATCCACAGAGCAGCAGTGATACCACCCTGCTGTATGCCTCAGAGACATGGACCATGTACAGCAGGCACCTCAAAGCACGGGAGAGGTAGCACCAACGCTGCCTCCGCAAGATCCTGCAAATCCATTGGCAGGATAGGCGCACCAATGTTAGTGTTCTCGCTCAGGCCAACATGCCCAGCATTGAAGCTTTGACCACGCTCGATCAGCTCCGATGGACAGGTCACATTGTCCGCATGCCCGATACGAGACTCCCAAAACAAGCGCTCTACTTGGAGCTCTGACACGGCGAGAGCCCCAGGTGGGCAGAGGAAACGCTTCAAGGACCCCCTCAAAACCGCCTTGAAAAAGTGCAACATCCCCTCTGACACCTGGGAATCCCTGGCCCAAGGCCGCACAAAGTGGAGGAGAAGCAACTGGTAAGGTGCTGAACACCGAGTCGCTTCGCCAGGAGCAAGCGGAAGCCAAGAGCAAGGAACGCACGTCAACCCAAGCACCCCACCCACCCGCCCCTTCAACCACCATCTGCCCCACCTGAGAGAGACTGTACGTCCCGCATTGGACTCAGTCGCCTGAGAACTAATTTTTAATGTGAAAGCAAGTCATCCTCGGTTCCAAGGGACTGCCTCAGAAGCAGCAGCAGCTTTAGGTGTTCAATCTGCCCAGTGGCCAAGAAATGCGTCAGCAACAGTTTATGGGGGGTGGGGCGGGGGGGGGAAGGAAATCATCCAGGGTTTCCAGTCCCGAGCTCCATCCAGTGAACCCTTCTTGGGAGGAGGGGGTAGGGTTTGGTTGCAAAGCCTTCAGTGGTCAAATATCCTGCTGATGTGGGCTCACATGAAGAATAGCCACGTGGGCAAAGTACTGAATAGAAGCAAAGACCCATGGAAACAGATCATAACAAAGGTGAGGAAAGAAAGGTAAACTGTAGTTTGTGCATTAGTTGCCCTACAGTCATGCAAGTTACTGGCATGTTCAACATTTGTCTGGTTTATTTTTTCAAAAAAAAAATCACATAACCGCTACATAATAGTCAGCAAATTTTTAGAATCATTACCTGCGTTTTTGATTTAAGATACTATAGAGATTTAAAACTGAAAATTTACCTTAGTGTCAAGTCCTTGGAAGCTTCTGGCATTTGCCTGTTATAAAAGAAAAATGTAGAATTTGTAAGAGAAAAGTAACTGAGTTCCTTGATTTAGTACATAACTGGGCTCCTTGATTTAGTACATAACTGGGCTATGGTCCTGGATTCGTCTCCTGGTCTGAGCTGTAATTGATGGTTCTGCATCTGACCGATTCTGTAAAAAGGTTTTCCAGAGCTCGGTTTTCTCCTGTTCTTCACATCAGTAACTTCACTTATCTACTCTTTTGCTGATGATTCCATTCTACATTACTTAATCTTCCTTCACATCGCATGCCTTCAGTGCTCATAGCTGCCATTCATGTTGTGATGCACCAGCTGAATCACTATTTTGACAACATTCATATTCAACAGAGCAATGAAAATCTTCTTTCAATTCTTGCCTCTGATGACTCCACTTTAAGTGCTCCATTTATTAACATTCTTGGCCTTGCCATTTCCTTTATCCTTTCCTAGAGTGCCTCCATTTCTAAATGTGCCTTTAAGAAGCCTGGCTTCCTCTCCTCCTTCCCCCTCAGCTTTAACTCTCGAAAAAGTAGAGCTTAGTAGCAGTCATCCAAATTTGAAAACTCTTCCCGAATATAGAAAATGTTCTTCTAGCACTTCAGGCCAAGGATACAACATTTTTTTTATTTTAAAAAGCTAGTTCTCTGGTTCATTTCTTTCTTCTCAATCTTTCTGGTCTTACCATTTTATTGTCAGTGCTTCTCTGAAGTTTCTCATTTTTTCAGAGCTTTAAATGCATTTCTTGATCTTCATTATCCCTACAAACCCAAGTGCTAAAATGGCACCTTCTTCTATAATTAATTTATTCCCCCAGGACATCAAAACTGCAGAATATCTTTCCTACTCCAATGTTTCCTTCCTCTTACTGTTCACGTCTTTTAAACCCCAAGGTTGGCATCACCTAACCATTACTTCTTGATTGTGTGCATCAAGAAAAGCAATGGTCCTAGAACCAATGACTTGGATGTGGGTGTACAAAATTTGCAGATGACACAAAACTTGGAAGTATAGTGAACAGTGAGGATACTAATAGACTTCAAGGAGGCCATAGACAGGCTGGTGGAATGGGCGGACATGTGGCAAATTAAATTTAATGCAGAAAAGTGCAAAGTGATTAATGAAGAGAGGAAGTATAAACTGAAGGGTACAATCCTAAATGGGGTGCATGAACAGAGAGACCTAGGGGTTTATGTGCACAAATTGTTGAAGGCGGCAGGGCAGGTTGAGAAAGCAGTTAAAAAAGCTTACGGGATATCCTGGGCTTCAGAAAGAGGTACAAAAGCGTGGAAATTATGATGAACCTGTATAAAACACTGGAGTAGTGTGTCCAATTCTGGGCACCGCACAGGGTGCAGAAAAGATTTACGAGAATGATTCCAGGGATGAGGGTCTTCAGTTATGTGGATATACTGGAGAAGCTGGGGTTGTTCTCCTTAGAGAAGAGAAAGTTGAGAGGAGATTTAATAGAGGTGTTCAAAATCATGAGGGATCTAGACAGAAAGAAACTGTTCCCACTGGCAGAAGGGTCGAGAACCAGAGGACACAGATTTAAAGTGATTGGCAGAAGAACCAAAAGGCGACATGAGGAAAAACCTTTTTACGCAGCGAGTGGTTAGGATCTGGAATGCAATGCCATGCCTGAAAGGGTAGTGGAGGCAGACTCAATCACAGCTTTCAAACAGGAAATTGGATAAGTACCTGAAGGAAAAAAAATTGCAGGGCTATGGGGAAAGGGCGGGGGGAAGTGTGACTAGCTGAAGTGCCCTTGCAGAGAGCTGGCACGAGCGCGACGGGCCAAATGGCCGCCTTCTGTGCTGTAACCATTCCATATCAACTCCTCTTTCTGATTTGTGGTGCCTTCCACTTCAAGCCTTTGCGCTTCTTCAATATGCTTGCCCAATCTTTGCGTGATTGTTTTATTTACATCATAAATCTATCCACTGCCTCAAATAGATAAAAGCACTTTCATAAAGAAAGCCTATAGATACACTTTGAAAATTATTCTAAAATGAAAAACATGAATCATATACTTCAGGGTTTCTAGTCACAAAGCACATTAACTTGCAGCAGAGAGTTAAAAAGGTCATTCAGAAATGGGGAAAGTCCATCTGCTTCACAGATTTAAGAAAAGGTGTTTATAAACATTTTTTTTCCCCCATTTCCTTCAGCCACTCAATTTTTCTCTATGTGAGCCTTTAGATCCAGTTACACCTCTTCCCTACCACACTAATTAATTTCTTGGTTGCACTAAAATGGAGCAATTTATTCCTTTTTATATTGAAGTTTGTTGAGTGAGACTGTAAATAGTTAAATTAGTCAGATTTGCCAAGTAATATTGAAAACAAATTTCTAGCAGTGCTGGGATGCTACCACTGTACAAAGAAACAAAAACTTGATTGTTTGCCAAGGGCCAGTAACGTGGCCTGAACCAAACTTTCAAAGTTAAAATATTAAGGGGGAAAAATTGAATCGCACCCCCTTTGGGGCACTAACTTCACTGGGGCACTACTTTTAGCGGCCCGAAAAAATTAGCGCCCCCGCAGCCGAAATTCAATCGGTAGCGCCCCAAGAAGGACACTCCCCACTTCCCTCTTGGGGCGCTGTGAGGGAATATCGCGGCACAATGTGCCGCAGTGCCACTCGCTGCAGCACATCGTGCTGCTGCAGGCCAGCCTCCCCTTCTTAAAGGGGAGGGGCATTGTGCAGCGTGACCCGGGGCCCAGCTGGGCCACCAGGGATCGGAGAGCTGGCAAGAGAGCCCGGCACGTGCCGTGCTCACGGAGTGTAGCCGGCACTCCGCGGGGGGGGGGGGGGCGGGGCTGAAGAGGAGGTCAGGGACGACAATGGGGGCAGGTGGCCAGCAACAAAAATGGCCACCCAGCACCTCACCTTTAATTAGCACCGCCCTGGCCGCAGGTAGGCCCTCCTGATCCCGTCAGTGTCTGGCGGCAAGTCAGGGGCGCTACTGAAAATCGCAGCTGGGGCACTGTGATGACGTAATCGCTGGCGGCACAGCGCCGCAGGGCGTTAACTGTTACCTCCCGTGAAATTCTGCGTGAGGTTAGTGGCGGCGGTGTTGGCGGCACCGCACTCTGGCGCCCTTTTAGGGCGCTGATGGGAGGCGCAAAGCAACCAAATTTCCCCCCCCCCCCAAAAGTTTCATATCCTGTGCCAGAAATAAAGGTTAACAATCCTAGCCATCACTAACTGGGCAAAAGCTATGGAATGCAAGTGAACAATTATCCCATCGGACAGATCCAGTATTTCAGGTTTGAAATGTTACTCACAGGCTGCATAGTTTCTTTCCCTGTGATGTGTTATCCAAACCTTGTAATATTATGGCACACGATACCATGTCATTACCTTTTTTCAAGCATTAACAGTGAAAGAAACATAACACTGGTGAAAGGCCAATAGTGAAAAATAGAAACCATATGAAAAATTTAATTCAATTTAAGACCAAGGGGACGATATTATCCCCATCTACCCAGTGGAAACAGAGTGGGTGGGCAGTTCAAATACCCCGGGTTACTTATCTGCCGGAAAGTTGCCCAGATCCCACAGACTGCTAATTTCACTCAGGCTTCTAGACTAATGGTAAGGCCACCCACCCAAAGGCGGTGCCGGTCTTCTTTAAATATGCAGATCGGCCCCGACTGCAATTTTAACAGCAGCCTGATCAGAGTAGCTACCGCGGCTTTCTCGCCAAATGAAGGGCAGTCAGGGTCTGCTAGGAAGAGAAGGCCACAAAAGGCAAGTATTACACTTTCTTGTGTGGGGCTACAAAAGTTTAGGCCTCCCATGCCCTGTACTCTCAGCCCCACCAACACCCCCTCCCAGCCCTGCCCTGCCCCCTTCTCTATCCCGAACACCCCAGAAACTCCTTTCCCACACTTAGAGTGCTAGCAGGTAGCCCCTGGCTGCCTGCTGTTCTGGAGGCTGTTGTGGGCAGGAACTGAACTGGCATTATGTTAAGGCTCAGGAGTGAAAATACTTCAAATCTGTTTTCTGCTTCAGTGGGCTAGTTTCTAACTCATTCCACCACCTACACGCCCAAAGATAAAATTGGGGCACAAGCAATGGCACAACATGGTGGTCTCTACTAGAGATCAAAATGGGGCCAACCATGTCCCCACTGAGGAGAATGGAAAATTGGGTGAAGCTAACCAGAGACTCTCTGAATAGGCAACTTGGTGCTATGCCCCATTCTAGCAAGTGGGGCATAGCACCACTGCCTATTCAGCAAGGGATGGCAACAGATTCCAAAATGGTAAGAAAAGGTTCATCTAAAAACAAAAATTAAGTGGGGGAAATTGAGTCACGCCCCCTTTGGGGCACTAACTTCGCCGGGGCAAAATTGAATAGTAGCACCCCAAGAGGGAAGCAGGGCGCTTCCAGTAGCGCTCCGCTTCCCCCTTGGGGCGCTGCGAGGGAATATCGCAGCGTTACGTGCCCCAGCGCTACGTCACACCGTGGTACTGCAGGCCTTCATCCCCTTCTTAAAGGGGAGGGCCTTGTGCAGCACGACTCGGGGCCTAGCTGGGCCACCAGGGGTCGGAGCGCCGGCAAAAGAGCCCGACACTCGAGAAGTGCTGGGCTCACGGAGCACAGCCGGCACTCTGCGGGGGCTTCACAGAAGGCAGGGGCTGGCAAGTGGCCAGCAACAAAAATGGCCGCCCGGCACCTCGCCTTTAATTAGCGTCGCCCCGGCCACAGGTAGGCCCCCCTGACCCCGTCAGACATAGCGTCCGGTGGTAAGTCAGGGGGCGCCACCGAAGATCGTGGCTGGAGTGCTGCGCACAGCGAGGAGGTCATCGCCTGTGGCACAGCGCCACGGGGCACTGTTATCGTCGCTGCTAACCTCCTGCGGGAGGCGTTGGCGGCGCCGTGCCCAGGCGCTTGTTGCTTTTAGGGGGCGAACGGGTTGCGCAAAGCCACCGAATTTCCCCCCCCCCCCCCCCAGACACCATCTTTGGACTTAAACTATAGTTTAGATCAACGGTGGGGTTGACATTTTTGCCATCTATAAAAGGGCTATTTAACTGCACGCTGTTGCTGTGGTATCCACTCTGAGAATGGGCCAGCTAGTTCGCCGTTCAGTCTCCTTCTGAAGTGGAAGCACACCACTTCAAGTCCTCATCAATATACAGCATTCTACTTAGTGTGGAGTAGAAATCCTAGTGTGGAGTAGAAATCCTAGCACTAATAAGCTTAGCCTCTTAAAAGCTGGTCAAGCAGCAAGATGAAAGGTTTGCAGAGGTCTCTGCCTGGCATAGTGTGTCCAATGACAGTAATTAGACAAGTATTTAAGTTTAGTTAGCATGGCACTTGCCATCTGCCACTGTACAATTGCAAAGCTTTATAAAGACCTCTGCACAAATCATCACACTAGCTTCTCTACTTTGATTTCTAGAATCAAATATTGGTACTTTGCAGCTTCCAATGTCACTTTTCTCAAGACTCAAGGCACCCCATCCACCACCTTAAACATTCACTCCCTCCACCACCGGCGTACCGTGGCTAGTGTGTACCATCTGCTAGATGCACTGCAGCAACTCACCAAGGCTTCTTCGGCAGCACCTCCCAAACCCGGTGACCTCTTCCATCTAGAAGGACAAGGGCAGCAGGCGCATGGGAACACCACCACCTCCAAGTCACACACCATCCTGACTTGGAAGTATATAGCCGTTCCTTCATCGTCGCTGGGTCAAAATCCTGGAACTCCCTCCCTAACAGCACTGTGGGACCTTCACCACATGGACTGGTTGTAATGTGGGAAACGCGGCAGCCAAATTGCGCACAACAAGCTCCCACAAACTAATGTGTAGCAGTTCACCACCACCTTCTCAATGCCAATTAGGGATGGGCAATAAATGCTGGCCTTTACAGCGACACCCACATTCCATAAACAAATTTTTAAAAACTCAACCATATCTCCTCATACCACAGGCTTCATCTGGAGAAGATGTAGAAAGGAACTAAGTTCCATCGGGTTGAGGGAAGGGAAGAAAATGATCTCAGGGTTCACCTGCATTTACAAGAGAACAAACTGGAATTTATTTCCCCACCTCCCCCCACCTTTGTATGGAGTTCATTGCTTTTCAATGCTATCCCTCTAGAAATGAAGAGAAGCCGAACCTTGGTTAGACCACACTTGGGAGTACTGTGCATAGTTCTGGTTTCCTTATTACAAAAAAAGGATAGAGGCACTGGAGAAAGTGCAAAAAAGATTCATAAGGAGGATACCAGAACTGAGAGTATATACAGATCAGGAAAAGCTGAACTGGCTGGGGCTCTTTTCTCTTTAAAAAAAAAACAGAAGGCGGAGGGGTGACCTAATAGAGGTCTTAAGATTGTGAAGGGGTTTGATAGGGTAGACAGAGATGTTGCCACTTGTGGGGAGCCCAAAACTAGGGGCCATAAATAGAAGATAGTCACCAATAAATCCAATAGGGAATTCAGGAGAAACTTCTTTGCCCAGAGAGTGGTTAGAATATGGAACTCACTAGCACACGGAGTAGTTCAGACGAATAGTATAGATGTATTTAAGGGGAAGCTAGATAACCACATGAGGAAGAAAGGAATACAAAGATATGCTGATAGGGTTAGATGAAGAGGGGTGGGAGGAGTCTTGTGTGGAGCATAAACTGCACCATAGGCCAGTTGGACTGAATGGGTTTCTGTGCTGTAAATTCTACATAAAAAGGTAAGAATACAGAGTGTCTAGATTGTTAATTACTTGCATCAACTTCAGAGGAGGAATCACTTGCATAGTGTACAGGACATTATCTTTTTAATTACAGCTTTAATCACAATACAAGCCAAACTGGTTTGTTTACACAAAATAGCTCTGTCAAAACACTTAAAAAGGCTTGCTTACCACCTCTGCGAACCCTGCATTATCCACTAGTAGTTTTCGGACTTCGGAGAGAGTGATGTCGTGTAGAGCCATAGTGCACTGTGTAGGTTAGCTACAAAAGAACAAATGAGTATCACTAAGAATTAATCACAAGGATGACAATTATTATAAATAGAAATTAGAAAACCTCCATTTTTTTAAATTTTTTTTATATATAAACATTTTGATTCCTGACCAAATCCACTTTTAAATTCCCTTCATGAAGTTGTAAGGTAGCAAAGGAATCACCAATGTAAATGTATTGAATTAGAAACCCATTGCAAAACCTCTCAACCTTGTTGTTGACCATCGCCCTTTACTCTAGATGCTATAAAATAGTCCATGGGCTTCAGGCACAACAGTACAATGTGGGTTACTTTTACACATTAAAATGTCAGCAAATAAATTCAGTGGCTCTTTGTTGGGAGACAGATTAAAAGAAGCTTTAGTTCAAGTCTGGCTCATTGCCATAAATTGGCTATGATTTAAAAAACAGTAAAAGTTAGCACCAAAGGCGTCAACCTAATAGAATGGACTGATTCAGAAAAACTCAAGATATTGATTTCACATGATATTCCCCCCTATCTTAACAAAATCCAAACTATTTGTGCCACCAGTAATCTGCGCTAGCTGGTCGTTAGCTTCTGGGTCCGTCAGAATGATGATTTATTAGAAACAGAAGATCTTAAGAAAAGGAAGCTAGGCCCAACAAGCCTGCCTTTTTTCTTCATACATCAATCTCACCTATCCATACTCCTCTCCATAAATGGATTGTCAACTAGGAAATAGTAGAAATGATGAAAACCTTCGTTTTAAAGAGGGTCTTAAAAAGGAGTAGGTGGAGGGCTTTAGGGAGGAAAGTCCAGAGTGTGGAGCTCAGACGCCTGAAGCCACGACTGTCAATGTGTGGGGGGGGGGGGGGGGGGGGGGGGGGTGGTGAACAAGAGG
The DNA here is from genome assembly GCF_052327205.1 of Somniosus microcephalus. NCBI lineage: Eukaryota > Metazoa > Chordata > Chondrichthyes > Squaliformes > Somniosidae > Somniosus > Somniosus microcephalus. The sequence goes on along the minus strand of NC_140993.1, from coordinate 56,147,653 downwards.
CCAGAGCTGAAGGAAGAGAGAGAGAGAGAGTTCCAGGGAAGGGTGTGTGGTTTAGGGTTAAAGATCAGCAGCAGCAAGGCCATGAAGGAATTTAAACAGGAGAGGGGAGAAATTCGGTATCGCCCCATTTGGGGCACAATTATCGGCCGGGCGCAAAATTTAGCACCTGGCACAAATTATCGCCGCAGACTGCAAACTTGGCTTCTATCGCCCCTAGAGGTGATTGGAGGCGCTACACACCTGTGTTAAGGCACAAAGGCTGAGGAGCAAGGCGCTAACTCAAGAGCGCTGGCGAAGCTCATGTGATGTCAGTCAGCAATAGAACAGACACACCGGCACGGTCAGTTCTTAAAAGGGGAGAGTCGATCTTGCTCTCCATCCACACCCTGCTCATTGCAGCCTTGAATCTCGGCTGGAGAGGCCTGTACATCAAATCTGCTAGAAAGAACAATGGCGAGGCCCAGGGAAAGAGCTCAGAGTGCAGCCCCCATAGTCTCTTCTAAATCGATGCGAGGAAAGTCAAATCAAAATTTGCCTGCAAAGTGCTGCTCAGTACCCAAAACTCCTTCACACAGCATTGAATCTCTCCAGAAGTCAGTCTCTCTCTCAATGCATGGTGCAAAAATGTCACCGACAAAAAAAGGCAGGAAGCGGCCGCCTTTAAGTGCGCTCCCCCAGTCCCTTCCCGACTGCAAAATGCTGCCCTCAACCTGTCGTTGCTAGTGGCAGGCGGCAAGGCAGGGGGTGCCACTCAATAGCCAGTCCGGGGCACTACATGCTCGACTGATGTCACGATCTGTGGGCGCAGGAGATCGTAGCGGTAGTGTTTAGTGCCACTGCAAAATGTCTGGTCAATTTCGTGAGCGGCGCAAACATCACCGTGCCCGGGCACTAGTTGCTTTGCGCTTCGGGCGCTAACGGGAGGCGCAAAGCAACCGAATCTCTCTTCCTTCCCCCCCACCCCGCGAGTTTTAAAGTTGGAAGCATTGGGCAACCAGGAGCCACATCGAGCCTGCTGTCCACCAAATCTGAAATCGCAACTGTCTTGCTGTAAGGAAGTGCAGCACCACGGAGGGGGCCAGGCATTTTCTCAAGGATACAGAAAAATATGACAGCTACATTCTCTTACAACAGTCAGCTCAAGGGAGCATTGCTGGAGGCAGCTTACTCATCCTCTCATTTAGGCACGATGTGGAAGAAAAATACATTTTACACTCAAAATGATAACAATTAAAAGTAAAAAAGTCAATGCATTTAATGTGACTTAATTAATCATGATGTATTTAATTGGATTTCAACACAAGGAATTTTGGTTAAACATTTAAATGGGTTATATCCACAGCTGCATGCAAGAGAGGTGGGGAAGCCAAAAGTTTCCTCATTTATTTTTTGCACAGTGAAAACCAAGTGGCACTTGATTCAATTAACTACCCTCAACCACAAAATTTAAACAAATAAAAAGATGGGGGAAAAGTAGGCCAGTAGGTGAAGTAGCCAGCTTTGCTGTGATGCAAACAAGTAACTGCAGTACCCAATGGTCTGGGAAGTCTTGCTAAGCTTAGAATCATCCTGCTTTTGTTCAAAATCCTCTGCACATAGCATCTTACTGCAACAATCAAAAGTTACGGTTATTTTTCTTGCCATGGTAGAAGAAAGTGAAATAAATTACAGAACAGATAATTTACTGAAACATAGGACAGTAGAGCTACTAGTTAAATGCTAGTGTGAATTTCCATTCATTTTATTCAAATTTACTTCATTACTTGCTGTTTGTGGTCTACATTAATGACTTGGATATGAATGTAAAAGGTATGATCAGCAAGTTCACGGATGATACAAAAATTGGTAGGGTGGTGAATAGCGAGGAGGGTAGCCTCAGTCTGCAGGACGATATAGATGGGTTGGTCAGATGGGCGGAACAGTGGCAAATGGAATTTAACCCGGAAAAGTGCGAGGTGATGCACTTTGGGGGGGACTAACAAGGCAAGGGAATACACAATGAATGGAAAGACCCTAGGCAAGACGGAGGGTCAGAGGGATCTGGGTGTGCAAGTACACAGATCCCTGAAGGCGGTGGAACAGGTGGATAAGGTGGTAAAAAAAGGCATATGGGATACTTGCCTTCATTAGCCGAGGCATTGAATATAAGAGCAAGGAGGTTATGATGGAGCTGTATAAAACACTGGTTAGGCCACAGCTGGAATACTGTGTGCAGTTCTGGTCACCACACTACAGGAAGGATGTGAACGCGTTCGAGAGGGTGCAGAGGAGGTTCACCAGGATGTTACCAGGGCTGGAGCGCTTCAGCTATGAAGAGAGACTGGGCAGATTGGGTTTGTTTTCCTTGGAGCAGAGGAGGCTGAGGGGGGACATGATTGAGGTGTACAAAATTATGAGGGGCATAGATAGGATGGATGCCGAGGAGCTTTTTCCCTTAGTAGAGGGGTCAATAACTAGGGGGCATAGATTCAAGGTAAAGGGCGGGAGGTTTAGAGGGGATTTGAGAAAGAACTTTTTCCACCCAGAGGGTGGTTGGAGTCTGGAACTCCCTGCCCGAAAGGGTTGTGGAGGCAGGAACCCTCAACATTGAAGCAGCATTTGGAATGAGCACTTGAAATGCCATAGCATACAAGGCTACGGACCAAATGCTGGAATATGGGATTAGATTAGACAGGGCTTGATGGCCGGCGCGGACACGATGGGCCGAAGGGCCTCTATCCGTGCTGTATTACTCTATGACTCCATCACTTCAAAACAGCTATAGGGGGAGACTACTTAAAAAGGTAGATGCTCCTGGTGGTTAATGAGAGCAGAGAGAAATTGCACTGTGGGAAAGAAAGTGTACACATGTGGATGTTAAATTCCAACTGCAATTGGTTAGGCTGTGATAGCAGAATAGCCCACATGTGTTTACTCTGGTTTGGAGGGCTTCTGCCAACAGCTTGCACATCCAAGGAGAAGGAAAGAAAATTGGGGGAATAAATAAAGCCTCAGTTTAGGCAGCAAAAGTGCTCATCTAAAAAACTCAATTGTGCTGACAGAGGAAATGCAGTTAGCCACAGCACAACAGTACTTGGAGCAAACCTCCATTTCAGCACAAGTGAATCACTGCTAGTCATTTAAAGAATACCAGTCTCCTGCACAAATTCTTATGCAATAGATTTACGACTTTATTTTATTTTATATTTTTTTAAATACGGGAAATGGGTGTCACTGGCAAGCCCAGCATTTATTTCCCATTCCCAATTGCCCTCGAGGAAGTGGTGGTGAGCTGCCACCTTGAACTGAGGCAGTCTGTGTGGCGATAGTACTGCCACAGTGCTGTTAGGTAGGAAGTTCCTGGGTTTTGACCCAGCAACGATGAAGAAATGGCGATATATTTCCAAGACAGGATGGTGTGCGAGTTGGAGGGGAACTTGGGAGGTGGTGGTGGTTCCATGCAACTGCTGCCCTGGTCCTTCTAGGTGGTAGAGGTCGTGGATTTGAGGTGTGTCGGCTGTGCTTTTTAAAAAAAAAGAGGGTAGTAATACAGCTAGAACAAGATAAGCAATTCCTTTGAGACAGTTGTCAAAAAGTGCCAAACATTGTTCTTTAGTGAGCCTTTAATGTGCTGAGATGGCAATCTCAAAACAATTAAACTAGAAAAGTAGGTGGTAAGTGTATGAATTGTTCCTGTCCTCAAAAAAAAAAATAGGTCAGTCCTGGCACTTTATAACTGACTACTAAATATATTTAACTATATAATAGATTAGGTAAATGAAGTCTAGAACACTGAATACATACTTGACTACAATATCATGCAGCCCACCTACTGGCACTCAATTAACAAGTGATAAATTCTGGCTTCTGCAAGTCACAAAATACTCCAAAACACTTATGGTAGTCCTGAATTAGGAGTGTAATGCAGCTCTGCTACTTTGAAATTTGTTCAAAAGAAATATTTTCAAAACAATTATGGAACGCAATCTAAAAGGACTTAAATAGTCAGGATACATAAAAATGTTAATGTTAGGAGAAAAAAATGACAAAGTCAGATGGGACTCTTTCCATGCACCCACGTTTCCAGGAAGTGAAGCAGAATTGGTTCAAGGTACATTGTGTGTAGAGAGGGGATTGAATGGAGGTAGGTGGTGTTGATCCATCACAAAGGTGATGGACACGTTGGGCTTTATTCAATGCCACTAAATATATTAAAAAAAGAGAAACTAATTTGTTCTCTTCAATAAATGGCCTTTCAAAAAGGTGGAATTGTAAGTAGAGAATTCTGCACTCCACAGTAAGCACCTTAAATGAAGGGTAAACTGGTCACTGTTAGATTGACAGTTTACATGAGATGCTGTCAGATCCTTCCTTAAATTTACCCCAATTTAGTATAATTAGCAAACTTTGATCTGTACCTGAAAACATTGTGTTCTGCTGGGTGCTTTGCAGATTAGATTAGTACAAAATTTACCAAATGCCATCATGTTTTAGTGAAAGCGTGGAGAGAACACAAGAGTTTCCATCTTTTGTTTTGAACAGCAGGTGCCATGGCCAATAACAGTCTCCTACTACTGAATCAAACCCATGTAATTTGAATTTTAGGCAGTATGCTTTATTTCTACACAATGGGGAAAGCAGCATAGCTGGTTAGTCTATAACCACTATTGGCACTGCATTTATTTCGGGGTAGGGAGGAAAGGGATGTGCAAACTCTTACCGCTACTCGAGAACAAGCATTGGAGCAAGTTTTCCTTCAAGCAATCCTTAACATAATACTGAGATAATGCACAATGACTCATGTTGCCTAAACATGCTCCAGCCTTCTGATTCTGTTTACAAGACAGATTCCATTTAAACTTAATGAGTAGTCACCATTAAAACACTCATTAATTTAATACTGAAATATACACCTTAGCATAAACATCAGGCAAATCAGTGTTTAATTCAGTCTTTATGCTAAGCAACCAGATGCAATTTGGGATGTTTTCTATGTTAAAGGTGCTATATAAAATGCAAGTTCTTGATTTGATGGTGGGGAATAGGATACAGAGAGCAAGCACTTTGAGATGTCAGAGCAGAATAATACAAGGATTGGGATAAATGTTGAAGGCCAAATGCCAAAGTTTTTCATTGCTCAGAGGGCAATTAATAGCTGGAACAGGTCATTAGCTGGAACAAGTCATTCGGTCATCTTGGCATTTGGATTAATTTAAAGAACAAACGAATTATATACTGCAATAGAAAGATTTGTCGAGCTGGTAATCTGAAAAGAAAAAAATTAAATGGACTGAAGAGTGTTCTTCCTCTGAATTTTAACCCCCAAGGTCAGGTGGGCGAGGTGGTTAAAATTTTAAATTCTCAAACCCAAACTCAACCCGCCCACAGTTTTAACAGAGACAGGTCAGGGGGCAGGCGATCAGACCCCTCGCAGGAGGCAGGTCGGTCACTAAAATCTTGAGGCTGCGTGCCTCCATTTTAACTAAACTTTGTTTAAAAAAAAAAAAAAGGTTGGGATTCCTGGGCCTTGGGAAGCCCAACAGGTAAAAGGAAGTGAGAATGGCCGGTTCCATGAGGGAAGTGCCTTTATTGCACTGCTTGTGGGCCAGGAGGAGCTGGAGTTTCCCCCCCAGGCCCAACAAGCTTACCTCCACACGATGGCCAACACTGGCTCCTCCACCCCCTGACAATGTCAGATTTAGCAGACATCCCTTCTTCGCTGCTTTCCCGCCCGACAGGCAACCTGTCAGTCGGGTGGGAAACCTGTTGAAAAAATTTAGAAGATGTCCTGCGGTTAATTGAGACACAGGCTTCCCATCTGAAAATCCTCCCCACACTCTTCCCGGCCCAGAATAAATATCGGGGCCAATGGTTAGGAAAATGGAAATGGGCTGCCAATAGACATTCTGTAATTTGTCCCAGGTTCAAAGTGGTGGCCTCATCCCAAGTTCTACAAGTACACTAGCAATATTTAAAATACGACATGTAGTTATATGGGTGCCTGAGTGTAGTAGCGGGCAATATACAGGAAACTCTCATTTAAACGGCACCTAAACTTCCGGAATTCTCTATTAACCGGCAAAATTCATACTCCGAAAACACCACCTCAATAACCGGAAATGTTGCAGTGGCCGAGTCAGTCAGTGGGGGTAGTTCTCCAAACTGCCACCACTCGGCTTCTTGGTGCTGTCGGAAGTCCGAACACCTCAATAACAGGAGTCGGACTCTCCCGCGCTGCCGGTGGGTGGTCTCTTCCGATCTGCCATTTTCTATTTACTGTATAAGTTTTGTTTTACTGTGGATTACCCTCAACTGGCAGTACTGTACTTAATCAAGTATCTTCCACCATCCATTTAACAGCATTCTGTAGCCGAGTACCCAATTACTGTATACTGCACATTTCTTGATTTTTTAATTTTTGTTTCTTAAAAATAGCCTCGGTAGATAACCCTCTCCGTCATCCGGAAATTTTAATCAACCGGCACCATCCCAGTCCAGTCAGTGCCAGATACCAAAGAGTTTCCTGTAACTAGGAATGTTCAATCCATGGTCTGTGCCGAGTGGCGATGACAGCCAAGATTGACAACCCATAATCTGTGATTGAAGCTGCACAAATACATGTCAGCCTCAGGCTCCATGATGCCCCACAAAGTTGAATAATTTGCTGACACCTGCCATCTAGGGTCAGAAGACAGACTACTTGGGGGAGGTTCTGCAAGAACACATTAATAAGCCCAAGAAGACATTAATAAATTTGCAGAATGGGCATATAATTTCAACATAGACAGGAGTATTAAAATTAAGGAGGTAACAAATTACCTGGAAAAGAAGAATCTAAATGGGGTAGAGGAGCAGAGAGATCTGGGAGTACAAATACACAAATCACAAAGTAGTGCACAGGTTAATAAGGTCAAAGGAAAAGCAAACCAAGCACGAGGGATTATTTCTAGAGGGATAGAATTGAAAAGTAGAGAAGTTATGTTAAAGTTGTATTGAACCTTGGTTAGACTACACTTGGGAGTGCTGTATACACATCTGGCAGTCATACTATAAAAAGGATTAGGCACTGGAGAGGGTGCAAAAAAGATTCAGGTAAATGGGCGCCTGCACCGGTGGTGGCCGCGCAACCGGGGCGCCTGCACCGGTGGTGGCCGCGCAACCGGGGCGCCTGCACCGGTGGTGGCCACGCAACCGGGGCGCCTGCACCGGTGGTGGCCGCGCAACCGGGGCGCCTGCACCGGTGGTGGCCGCGCAACCGGGGCGCCTGCACCGGTGGTGGCCGCGCAACCGGGGCTCTCGTACTTTGGCAAGTATACCTCTCTGTAATCCGGACTTTTTGATCAGCCAGCACCACGCCGGTCCAGTCGGTGCCGGATTAAAAAAAAAAGTTTCTTGTATATGGAAGATATCAAAAATGTGTTTAAACCCATCAGGAGCAGCAGGGAGCAGCGAGGAGGAGCCCGGCTTAAAAACCGGCGGCAGTTGCGAGGCCCGACCACTCGGAGCAGCAGGGAGCAGCGAGGAGGAGCCCGGCTTAAAAACCGGCGGCAGTTGCGAGGCCCGACCACTCGGAGCAGCAGGGAGCAGCGAGGAGGAGCCCGGCTTAAAAACCGGCGGCAGTTGCGAGGCGTACCAAATCAACAGCAGAGGAGAGAGGTAAAAAGTAATCAGTGTGTGACGTCACCAGGGAGCAGCTGGTGCAGTCGGGAGAGCAGGAGGCCAGTAACTCTTATATAGGTGGAGCTGTTGCTAAACCCGAAACACTACAGTGTAGTGTCTCCCACCCTTCCACCTCCTCTAACCTTTTAGGGGTTAGGGGAAGTTGAAAAGGTAGGTTAAATTTATTTTATTTCAGGAGCCTAACCTAGGTGGAAAAGGTTCCAGGACAGGAGGCGGCAGTGAAAATACAACACCAGAAAACAGGTAGGTGACTGGTTGGTGAGTACTTTCACAAACTTATTCTAAGTAGAATTCAATAATTAAGCTAAATCGTAGTAAATAAAAGGGTATTGTAAGGGTTAAGTCATGGAAGGGCAGCTCGGACCCGTGTCATGCTCCTCCTGTGCCATGTGGGAAATCAGGGACACTGTCCCTGACAACTATGTGTGCAGGAAGTGTGTCCAGCTGCAGCTCCTAGCGGACCGCATGGCGGCGCTGGAGCTGCGAATGGACTCACTCTGGAGCATACGCGATGTTGTGGATAGCACATTCAGTGAGTTGGTCACACCGCAGGTAAAGGCTAGCTCAGACAGTAAATGGGTGACCAAAAGGCAGGGTAAAGGCAGGAAGGTAGTGCAGGAGTCACCTGCGGTCATCTCCCTCCAAAACAGGTTTACCGTTTTGGGTACTGTTGGGGGAGATGACTTATCAGGGGAAGGCACCAGCAGCCAGGTTCAGGGCACCATGACTGGCTCTGCTGCACAGAAGGGCGGGAAAAAGAGGGATAGGGCTATACTGATAGGGGATTCAATTGTAAGGGGGATAGATAGGAGTTTCTGTGGCCGAGACCGAGACTCCAAGATGGTATGTTGCCTCCCTGGTGCAAGGGTCAAGGATGTCTCGGAGCGGGTGCAGAGCATTCTGAAGGGGGAGGGGGATCAGCCAGTTGTCGTGGTACATGTAGGTACCAACGATGTAGGTAAAAAGAGGGAGGAGGTCCTACAAGCTGAATTTAGGGAGTTAGGAGCTAAATTGAAAAGTAGGACCTCAAAGGTAGTAATCTCTGGATTGCTACCAGTGCCACGAGCTAATAAGTTTAGAGAGAGTAAGATAGATAAGCTAAATACGTGGCTTGAGCAGTGGTGCAAGGGAGAGGGATTTAAATTCTTGAGGCATTGGAACCAGTTCTTGGGGAGGAGTGACCTGTACCAAGGGGACGGTCTACACCTGAACTGTGAGGGAGCCGATGTCCTCGGGGTAATATTTTCTAGGGCGGTTCGGGAGGATTTAAACTAATTTGGCAGGGGGATGGGAACCTAGGTAGTGGAAAAGAGGGAAGTCATATGAAGTCAGAAATAGATGGTAGAAAGGTGAGAAGCAATAAGCAAAGGAGAGAAACACAAAGGGCCAAACTAATTCATAATGAGAGTGTGAAAAAAGCAAGCCTGAAGGCTTTGTATCTTAATGCTAGAAGCATTAGGAACAAGGTGGATGAATTAGTTGTGGAAATAGAGGTAAACAAGTATGATTTGATTGGGATTACAGAAACGTGGCTGCAGGGTGGGCAAGGCTGGGAACTTAACATCCAGGGATATACAATATTTAGGAAGGATCGGCAAAAAGGTAGGGGAGGTGGGGTAGCATTGCTGGTAAAGGAGGGGATTAATGCAATGGAAAGGAAGGATATTAACTCGGATGAAACGGAATCTGTATGGGTAGAAATGAGAAATAGCAAGGGGAGGAAAACGTTAGTGAGTGTGATATATAGGCCTCCAAATAGTAATATGGAGGTGAGGGAAGGCATAAAAAGGGAAATTAGAGAAGCGTGCGATAAGAGCACAGCTGTCATCATGGGTGACTTTAATTTACATATTGATTGGACTACCCAAATTAGTAAAAATTCTGAGGAGGAGGAATTCCTGGAATGTTTTCGGGACGGTTATCTGGACCAATATGTCGAGGAGCCGACTCGAGATCAGGCCATTTTAGACTGGGTATTGTGCAATGAGAAGGGACTTATCAGCAATCTTCTTGTACGAGGCCCCTTGGGTCAGAGCGATCATAATATGATCGAGCTCTCAGTCGAGATGGAGAGTGAGGAAATTGAATCAGAGACTAAGGTCCAGAACTTAAATAAAGGGAATTACGAGGGTATGAGACGGGAATTGGGTAAGATTGATTGGGTGGTGTTTCTGGGGGGATTGACAGTGGATAGACAATGGCAAGCATTCAAAGATAGAATGGAAGAATTCCAGAACATGTTTATACCGGTTTGGCATAAAAATAAACCTAAAAAGGTGACTCAACCGTGGATAACGAGGGAAATTAGGGACAGCATAAAATCAAAAAAAAGGGCATATCAACTGGCAAAAAAAAGCACCAGACCGGAAGATTGGGGGCAGTACAGGATACAGCAAAAGAGGACAAAGGGATTAATCAGGAAGGGGAAAATAGAATACGAAAGTAAACTTGCAGCAAACATAAAGACAGACTGCAAAAGCTTTTATCGGTATATCAGGAGGAAAAGACTGGTAAAATCCCAAGTCGGTCCCTTGCAGTCCGATTCGGGAGAATATATAATGGAGAATAAGGAAATGGCAGACCAATTAAACTCATACTTTGGCTCTGTATTCACAAAGGAGGGCACAAATAACCTCCCAGGAATATCGGCAAACATAGGGACTAATGAGAGGGAGGAGCTGACAGAAATTAGTATCTCTAGGGATATGGTGTTGGGTAAGTTGAGGGGACTGAAGGCCGACAAATCCCCGGGGCCTGATAAACTACATCCTAGGGTACTTAAGGAGGTGGCCCTGGAGATAGCAGATGCTCCAAGGATCATCTTCCGGAACTCCATTGACTCGGGAACAGTACCCGTGGATTGGAGGGTAGCTAATGTTACCCCAATATTTAAAAAGGGGGGTAGAGAGAAAGCAGGGAATTATAGACCAGTAAGCCTTACATCGGTTGTGGGCAAAATGCTAGAGTCCATTAAGGAGGATAAAATAGCGGAGCACTTGACAAATGGGGAAAGGATCGGACAGAGTCAACATGGATTTACAAAGGGTAAATCGTGTTTGACTAATCTGCTGGAATTTTTTGAGGAAGTAACTGGTAAAATAGATGGGGGAGAGCCAGTGGATGTGGTGTACCTTGACTTCCAGAAAGCCTTCGATAAGGTTCCACACAAAAGATTATCATGCAAAATTAAGGCTCATGGGATTGGGGGCAAAGTATTAACGTGGATAGAGAACTGGCTGGCGGATAGAAAACAGAGAGTTGGAATAAACGGCTCGTTTTCGGAGTGGCAGGCAGTGACCAGCGGGGTGCCGCAAGGATCTGTCCTGGGACCCCAGCTGTTCACAATATATATATAAATGATCTGGATCAGGGAATTGGATGCAATATTTCCAAATTCGCTGACGACACTAAACTAGGAGGAGGGGTGGGCTCTGATGAGGATGTCAGGAGGCTACAGTGCGATTTGGACAGGTTGGGGGAATGGGCGGATACGTGGCAGATGCACTATAATGTGCATAAATGCGAGGTTATCCACTTTGGGGGTAAAAACAGGAGGGTAGATTATTATCTAAACGGCAATAGATTGGGAGATGGGGGAAGTGCAGAGGGACCTGGGTGTTCTTGTGCACCAGTCACTGAAGGAGAGCATGCAGGTGCAACAGGCGATTAAGAAGGCAAATGGTATGTTGGCCTTCATATCAAGGGGGTTCGAGTATAGGAATAGGGATACCTTACTACAGCTGTACAAGGTGCTGGTGAGACCGCATCTGGAGTATTGTGTACAGTTTTGGTCGCCCCATCTGCGGAAGGATGTTCTTGCCATGGAAAGAGTGCAACGGCGATTCACCAGGCTGATACCTGGAATGGCGGGAATGACCTACGAGGAGAGATTGAATAGTTTGGGCTTGTACTCACTGGAGTTTAGAAGATTGAGAGGGGATCTCATCGAAACATATAAAATTATGGCAGGCCTGGACAGGCTGAATTCAGAGAGAATGTTTCCAATGGCCGGGGAGCACAGAACCAGGGGCCACAGTCTAAAAATAGCGGGCAAATCATTTAAAACAGAGATGAGGAAGAATTTCTTCACTCAAAGAGTGGTGAGCCTGTGGAATTCCCTGCCACAGAGGGCTGCGAAGGCTAATTCAATAAATATTTTCAAGAGAGAATTGGATATATTTCTGAAGGCTAAGGGGATTAAGGGTTACGGAGAAAAGGCGGGGACGGGGTACTGAACTGGTAAGATCAGCTATGATCTCAGACGAAGATCAGCCATGATCTCATTGAATGGCGGAGCAGGCTCGAAGGGCCGAATGGCCTACTCCTGTTCCTATCTCTATGTTTCTATGAAAGGATTAACAGGCTGGGTCTCTTTTCTCTTCAAAATAGAAGGCCGAGGGGCAACCCATTAAAGATCCTTAAAAATATGAAAGGTTTTGACAGTAGACAGAGTGTTCCACTTGTGGGGAAGAGCAAAACTAGAGACCATCAATACAAGATAGTCACCAAGAAATCAAATAGGGAATTCAGAAGAAGCTTCTTTACCAAGAGTGGTGAGAATGTGGAACTCACTACTACAGTGAGCGGTTGAGGCAAATAGCATAGATGCATTTAAGGGGAGGCTAGATAAGCATATAAGGGAGAAGGGAATAGAGGGTTATGCTGTTAAGAGTTAGATGAGGAAGACTGGGAGGAGGCTCGAGTGGAGCGTAAACACTGGCATGGACTCGCTGGGCTGAATGGCCTGTTTCTGTGCTGTATATTCTACGTAATTCTTTGTAAGTTTGTATATGCCCATAGAATCTTATCCCAGCACAAGTCACCCCCTTTAGGATATATAGGGAGCAAGTTAGTATGGTAGAAGCAGAAGAACATCATAAAATTAGGCAATTTCCTCCCCCCCAAATCGCTAATGAAACCAATTAACTACTGTAAATTTTCCACATCGGTGACAATTTCCAAATGTACAGGAAGGGATTGCAAATTTTTCTCAAGCTAAAAACCATACATTTCTCACATCAAAAATCTCAGGTCTCTAGTGGCTTCACAACGCGAGGTTTCGTTTTTTATTAAAATTCCAATGAGCAAGATACTAGCTTTCAATTGCAGCCAATGCAGACAGCAACATTTAGAAACATCATCTGCAGAAGTTAATCAATGGGATCACCCAGAGGATAAAATGGCCAAAAGTTTTTTGTTCTTAAAAAAAAAAGCACAATACTCATTGTATATAGCACCAGTTTTGATCATTAAAAAGTAGTAACATTCCTAACTTGCATCAACGTCTGAAGAGCTTTTTACTGGTTGTAAATATTATTTTTAAATGTCAGCCTTGGCTCAGTGGTAGTATTCGCACCCGAGTAAAAAGGTTATGGGTTCAAGCCCCACTCCAGAGACACGGGCACATAATACAGGCTGACGCTTCAGTGAGGTACTGTGAAGTACTGGGGGCAAAATTCGGTTGATTTGCGCCTCCCGTTGGTGCAAATCATCTAGCACCTGGGCACAGCGCCGCAAACGCCTCCCATGAAATTCAGCGGGAGGTTAGTGGTGGCGCTGATCAGTAGTGCCGCCGGCGATGAAGTCATTGCCGTGCGCAGCGCCCCGGCTGTAGTATTGGGTGGTGCCCCCCGAACTTACCGCCGGACGCTATGTCCGCCAGGGTCAGGGGGGCCTACCTGCGGCCGGGGCAGCGCTAGTTAAAGGGAGGTGCCGGGCAGCCATTTTTGTTGCTGGTCGCCTGCCAGCACCTGCCCCCCCCCCCCCGGCAGGGTGCCGGTTGCTCTCCGTGAGCCCAGCACTCCTCCAGAGTGCCGGGCTCGTTTGCCGGCACTGCTGATCCCTAGTGGCCCAGCTGGGCACCAGGACGTGCTGCGCCAGGCCCCTCCCCTTTAATAAGGGGAGTAAGGCCTGCAGCACTGTGATATTGGCTCGCAGCGCCCCAAGAGGGACGTGGGGCGTTTCCAGTAGTGCCCCACCTCGGGCGTTACCTGGGAAAATCGGCCACGGGGCGCTAACTTTTTCAGGATGCTAAAATGAACACTCCAGCAAAAGTAGTGCCTCAAAGGGGGCGCTACCCAATTTTTACCCCACTATAGAGTCAGAGTTTTACAGCACAGAAAGAGGCCCTTCGGCCCATCGTGTCTGCGCCGCCCATCCATCCCTGTCCAGTCTAATCCCATTTTCCAGCATTTGGTCCATAGCCTTGTATGCAATGGCATTTCAAGTGCTCATCCAAATGCTTCTTGAATGTTGTGAGGGTTCCTGCCTCTACCACCCTTTCAGGCAGTGAGTTCCACATTCCAACCACCCTCTGGGTGAAAAAGTTCCTCCTCAAATCCCCTCTAAATCTCCTGCCCCTTACCCTGAATCTATGCCCCCTCGTTTTTAACATTAAACCAAGGTCCAGTCTTCCTCCTCAGGTGGACGCAAAAGATCCAATGGACTATTCAAAGAGCAGCCGGGGCGTGCTCCCAGTGTCCTGGCCAATATTATTCCCTCAACCAACATTAACACAAAACAAAATCTGGTGCCTGCCTTGTTTCCATGCATTACAATAGTGACCAACACTTCAAAACTACTTCATTGGCTGTGAAGTGCTTTGGGACATTGACTAACTTGGAATGCACATGTACGCTGGAAAAAAAAGCCACAATCTGCAATTTGCATTTACAAAATATATCTCGCTCCTTGGCATTCTCAGATTCAAACGGTCAGTGGTGAATTTGATGGGGGAGTGACGAAGACCCCACTTTGAAGGTGAAACATTGAATAATTTCTCAACTCCCTTGCTGGAAGGTTGATGCATTTTCAAAACATTCAATAAACACATTACAGTAACCCAATATTAGTTACAATAATAGGAAGAGTGGCAAATGCTAGAAGTGCACAGATCCTCCTATAGTTCCCACTGCATACTTAGTTTAATGTCAGGTTTACAACCACTGTTCTGTGGGTGAATCAACTATTAAACAAGAGTCAGAAATGGTCCACTGATCTTGTAAAGTAATCCCTCCGTTTATTTATTGGAGAATCTAGACAAAGAACCAAAACCTTTGGAAAAATCTTTAAAAAGTCAAAATATTAACAGTGTTAAGAGAAGCTAGGTTAAGAACTAGCTGTGACAGGATGCCAAGATTGGGGTTTAAAAGCCTACAGATAGTAACAAGAAGGGTAAACAGAGGAAACTAAAGCATTCTGTGGTATCATTCCTGAAATGATAACTTGTTGGTTCTCAGCACAGATGTAGACTGACCTGCTGAGTGTTTTCAGAATTTCTGCTTTTGTTCCAGATTTCCAGCACCTAGTTTTTTTTAAAATAAACTTTTTGATCAACACATGGAATGGAATTTCAGGTAAATTGGAGGCGAAAACTCGAAGCTTTTTTTTTTAAAGAAACAGTTGTGTGGATAACTAAATTATTTCTGGACCCATCACAAATGTCTGAACAACCTGTTGGGAGGCAGACCCCAACCGAGAGCAGTAGGTAATAGGGGATTACTTCAGATAAAAGGAAACCACCTGGACTATACTGCAAGAAAACAGTAAAACAGATAACCTGACTGAGTACTTGTTTGTTCAGATCTACTGAAAGTGGTAGGAGTATATTAAAAAACCACATCCCTTCACTCAAATAGATTTCTTAAGGCACAAATTCCTTCCTCAACAACCCCATCCTGGCAGAAAACAATAGGCTCACCAGCTGCGTGCTGTCTGGGGAAACTAGGTCAGGCACCAAGTTTGTGGGGACACATAGCAGCAGCCTATCCACGTACAAAGTGGCATCCCTGGTGAGGCAAGTACAGCCATTTGTACATGTACAGGAAACTTTGGTTTATCCGGAGGTTAACTGTCCGGAATGCTCGAGCCACCGGCAAAATTCAGGAGTCGGTTCAGTAAGTTTGTTTTCTTTTCATTGCTTCTTTTTCCACCAGTCAGGCTCTGCAAGGTCTAGCTAAAGCTGTTGCTTAGCTACAGAGACGCTTGCAAGCTACGGCCGACTGTTTAGAAGCTGTCAACAGGGTTTGTTGCTAGATACGGAGCTCAAAAGCTGCTGTATGTTTTAACATTAGCGCTGGTTTGTCCAGCAGTTTTGATGGGACGGCAACAGCTCGGTCCCGTCGGTGCCGGATATCACAAAGTTTCCTGTATATGAAGTAGCACAACCTTTTCTAAAAATTATACATGACTGCCTATGGTAGAATCCACCACAAAGGCACTTCACTTTGGTGATGCACCACCTAAATGCATATTATTTAAATCCAGAAGTTCTGCAATATGATGGTATTAAAAAAAAACACCTCTCACATAATATATTCACGCAAGTTTTAAAAAGCCACCTAGACAGAAAGGTAGTTTCTGATCTAAGGTGCACTGCAGCGGATTTCTAACACTTCCCATTTTGGCTGTGAACAGCAGAAGACAGACACAGGATTACAAGTAGTCAGGTTTTCAAAACAAAGTTATGAAGTTGCAAAAGCAGAGACCAGAATTCTGGAGAACAGTTAGGAATCAGGACGGTAGCATAGCGGTTATGTTACTGGACTAGTAACTCCAGATTATCCGGTAGATGGCAATTTAAATAAATCTGGAATAAAGCTAATAATGGTGACCATCTTCAGCCAGAAGCAGCAAGTGGATGATCCATATCAGCCTCCCAGAGGTCCGCACCACCACAGAAGCCAGTCTTAGAAACAGAAGATAGGAGCAGGAGTAGGCCATTCGGCCCCTCGAGCCTGCTCTGCCATTTAATGAGATCATGGCTGATCATCCAAATTCAGTACCATCCCTGCTTTCTCCCCATATCCCTTTAGCCTTAAGAAATATATCTTAACTCCTCCTTGAATATATTTAATGAATGAATTGGCCTCAACTGCCTTGTGTGGTAGGGAATTCCACAGGTTCACCACTCTCTGGGTGAAGAAATTCCTCATCAGTCCTAAAAGGCTTACCCCCTTATCTTTAGACTGTGACCCTTGGTTCTGGACTCCCCCCGCCATCGGGAACATCCTTCCTGCTTCTAGTCTGTCTAGTCCTGTTAGAATTTTATAAGTTTCAATGAGATCCCCTCATTCTTCTAAACTCCAGCGAATATAAGCCCAATCGACCCAATCTCTCCTCATACGTCATTCCTGCCATCCCAGGTATCAGTCTGGTGAATCTTCGCTGAACTCCCTCCATGGCAAGAACATCCTTCCTCAGATAAGGTGACCAAAACTGCACACAATACTCAAGGTGTGGTCTCACCAAGGCCCTGTACAACTGCAGCAAGACATCCTTGCTCCTGTACTCGAATCCTCTCACTATGAAGGCTATTATGCCATTTGCCTTCTTAACCGCCTGCTGCACCTGCATGCTTACCTTCAGCGACTGGTGCACAAGGACACCCAGGTCTGGTTGCACTTCCTCTTCTCCCAATCTATTGCCGTTCAGATAATAATCTGCCTTCCTGTTTTTGCCACCAAAGTGGATAACCTCTCATTTATCCACATTATACTGCATCTGCCCAATCACCCAACCTGTCCAAATCATACTGGAGTATCTCGGCATTCTCCTCACAACACACGCCCACCCAGTTTTGTGTCGTCTGCAAACTTGGCGATATTACATCTAGTTCCCTCGTCTAGATCATTAATATATAGTGAATAGCTGGGGTCCTAGCACCGATCCCTACGGTACCCCACTAGTCACTGCCTGCCACTCGGAAAAAGACCCGTTTATTCCAACTCTTTGCTTCCTGTCTGCCAACCAGTTCTCTATCCAAGACAGTACCTTGCCCCCAATCCCATGTGCCTTAACTTTACACGCTAATCTTTTATGCGGGACCTTATCGAAAGCCTTCTGAAAGTCCAAATACACCACATCCACTGGTTCTCCCTTATCCTACCAGTTACATCTTCAAAAAATTCCAGTAGATTAGTCGAGCACGATTTACCTTTTCTAAAATCCATGTCAACTTTGTCCGATCCTGTCAATGTTTTCCAAGTGCTCTGCTATTACATCTTTTATAGTGGACTCTAGCATTTTCCCCACTACCGAGGTCAGGCCTACCAGTCTATAATTCCCAGTTTTCTCTCTACCACCTTTTTAAATAGTGGGGTTACATTAGCTACCCTCCAAACCATGGGAACTGTGCCAGAGTCTATAGAATTTTGAAAGATGACCAGCAATGCAACTATTTCTAGGGCCACTTCTTTAAGTACCCTAGGATGTAGATTATCAGGCCCTGGGGATTTATCGGCCTTCAATCCCGTTAATTTCCCTACAATTACTGATTTCATTCAGTTCCTCCCTCTCATTAGACCCTATGATCCCCGACCTCTCTGGGAGGTTATTTGTGTCCTCCTTTGTGAAGACAGAACCAAAGTATGTATTTAATTGGTCAGCCATTTCTTTGTTCCCCATTATGAATTCCCCTGATTCTGACTGCAAGGGACCTACGCTTGACTTCACCAATCTTTTTCTCTTCACATATCTATAGAAGCTTTTAATCAGTTTTTATGTTCCCTGCAAGCTTACTCTCACTCTTATTTTCCCCCCTCTTAATTAATCCTTTTGTCCTCCTTTGCAGAATCCAAAACTGCTCCCAATCTTCAGGTTTGCTGCATATTCTGGCCAATTTATATGTCCTCTCTGGATCTTATGCTATCCCTAATTTCCCTCAGCCACGGTTGCGCCACCTTTGTTATTTTTACGCCAGACAGGGATGAACAAATTCTGCAGTTCATCCATGCGATCTTTAAATGTTTGCCAATTTGATTCACTCCAAGTGAAATCAAGAAACGCACTGGATACAGCAAAGGCTATGGGCCCCGACAACATCATGGCTGTCGTGCTGAAGACTTGTGCTCCAGAACTAGCCATGCCTCTAGCCAAGCTGTACTAGTACAGCTACAACACTGGCATCTATCAGACAATGTGGCAAACTGCCCAGGTATGTCCATTCCACAAAAAGCAGGACAAATCCAATCCAGCCAATTACCGCTCCAGCCAATTACCGCTCCATCAGTCCACTCTCAATCATCAGCAAAGTGATGGAAGGTGTCGTTGACAGTGCTATCAAGCAGCACTTACTCACCAAAAACTTGCTCACTAATGCCCAGTTCGGGTTCCGATTGGACCACTCGGCTCCAGACCGCATTACAGCCTTGGTCCAAACATGGACAAAGAGAGCTGAATTCCAGGAGGGGAGGAGAGAGTAACTGCCCTCGACATCAAGGCTGCATTTGACAAAGTGTGGCATCAAGGAGCCCTAGTAAAACTGAAGTCAATGGGAATCAAGGGGAAAACTCTACTGGCTGGAGTCATACCTAGCACAAAGGAAGATGGTTGTTGTGGTTGGAGGTCAATCATCACAGCCCCAGGACATTGCTGCCAGAGTTCCTCAGGGCAGTGTCCTAGGCCCAATCATCTTCAGCTGCTTCATCAATGACCTTCCCTCCATCATAAGGTCAGAAATGGGGATGTTCACTGATGATTGCAGTGTTCAGTGCCATTCGCAACTCCTTGGATAATGAAGCAGTCAATGCCTGCATACAGCAAGACCTGGACGACATTCAGGCTTGGGCTGATGTGTGGCGCAAATATTACTTGCCACTTAAGTGCAGGCAATGACTGTGGTAAACCACTGTTATACCTGCCTCTGTGTGTGTTTGTATTCCACTGTGTACATGTCTGTACATGCCTCGGCTGACTCCTCCCACGAGTCCAGGTATAAAGGTGACTGCTCCACAGTCCCTCTGTATTCTGGACTGGTCGACCACTCGAGGCACACCTTCATTCTCTTGTTAATAAAAGCCTGTTAGTTACTCGCTTAACCTCAGTCTTTTGAGTAATTGATAGCGCATCAATGACCATCTCCAACAAGCGAGCATCTAACCACCGCCTCTTGACATTCAACGGCATTACCATCGCCGAAACCCCCATCAATATCTTGGGGGGGGGGGGGGGGGGTCACCATTGAGCAGAAACTTAACTGGACCAGCCACAAATACTGTGGCAACAAGAGCAGGTCAGAGGCTGGATATTCTGCAGCGAGTGTCTCACCTCCTGACTCCCCAAAGCCTTTCCACCATCTACAAGGCACAAGTCAGGAGTGTGATGGAATATTCTCCGCTTGCCTGGATGAGTGCAGCTCCATCCAAGACAAAGCAGCCTGCTTGATTGGTGCCCCATCCACCACCTTAAACATTCACTCCCTCCACCACCAGCATACCGTGGCTGCAGGGTGTACCATCTACAAGATGCACTGCAGCAGTTCGAAAAAGGCTTCTTCCGCAGCACCTCCCAAACCTGCGATCTCTACCACCTAGACGGACAAGGGCAGCAGGCGCATGGGAACACCACCTCAAAATTCCCCTCCAAGTCACACACCACCCTGACTTGGAAGTATATCGCCATTCTTTCATAGTTGCCCAGCTGGGTGGGACCGCACTCGCCTGGTTTCATTCTTATCGAACCAGTTGTAGACAGAGAATCACCTGCAATGACTTCTCTTCCCACTCCCGTACAGTCCCACAAGAATCTATCTGTGCCCCCTCCTATTTCTCAATATACATATTGCCCTTCGGCGACATCATCCGAAAACAAAGTCAGGTTCCACATGTATGCGGACGACACCCAACTCTACTGCACCACCACCTTTCTCGACCCCTCCACGGTCTCTAAATTTGTCACACTGGTCGTCAGGCATCCAGTACTGGAGAAGCAGAAATTTCCTCCAACTAAATATTGGGAAGACCAAAGTCTTCGGTCCCTGCCACAAACTCTGTTCCCTGGCTGTTGATTCCATTCCTCTCCCTGGCAACTTTGAGGCTGAACTGGACTGTTCACAACCTCGGTGTTTTATTTGATTACATATCCACACCGTTGCCAAGACCGCCTACTTCCACCTCCGTAGCATATCCGCCCCTGCCTCAGCTCATCAGCAGCTGAAACCATCATCATGCCTTTGTTACCTCTAGACTCGACTATTCCAACACTCTCTTGGCCGGCCTCCCATCTTCCACCCTCCGTAAACTTGAGCTGATCCAAAACCAAGTCCCGTTCACCCATCACCCTTGTGCTCGCTGACCGACATTGGCTCCCGGTCTGGCAACACCTCCATTTTAAAATTCACATCCAGGTTTTCAAATCCCTCCATGGCCTCACCCCTTCCCATCTCAACTCCTCCAGCCCTACAACTCAGATCGCTGTGCTTCCCCAATTCTGGTCTCTTGCGCATCCCCGATTTTAAATCTCTCCACCATTGGCAGCTATGCTTTCAGCTGCCTAGGCTCCAAACTCAAATTCCTAAACCTCGCCGCCTCTCTACCTTCTCCTTTAAGATGCTCCTTAAAACCTACCTCTTTGACCAAGCTTTTGGTCATCTGCCCCAATATCTCCTTATGTGGCTCAAGTGTCAAATTTTGTTTGAGAACACTCCTGTGAAACACCTTAGCGCATTTTACTATGTTAAAAAGGTGCTAAATAAATTCCAGTTGTTGATGTTGAAATAAAAAACAGATAATGCTGGAAATACTCAGCAGGTCAGGCAGCACCTGTGGAGAGGGGAACAGAGTTATCGTTTCAGGTCAATGAATGATGAAAGGTTATCGACCTGAAACATTAACCCCATAAAAAACAAGCAGACTGCTTAAAGAGTGCAACAGATGCCGCTGAATCAGTGAAGGTATCTACAGCAGAGCTGAATTTTCATGGAGGTGCAATTATTGCTCCAAATTCAAATCACAGGCAAATTCACAGCACCAGCAACACCATTAGCAACTGCACACATACAAGATTTGCAGACATATTGTTGTTCCAAAGTAGTGTTCACAACTTTACATTACTGGCTGCAGACCTTACAAGCCTGTGGCGTATCTGTACAGGCCAATAATATTAACTGTTTTGCCTGGATAGGAAGAGAAACCGCTGCAAGGCAGTGCTTGGTGCCTCTGAAACATTATAGCAATGAAACATTAACAGAGCCTAGGTTAGTCTAATCAGTATGTCGGGTACCATATTTGCACAATGCTGCAAACTATTGTGGACCAAATCCCCTATCTTATTGAAACAAATTTATCAGAGCCAGTGCACGGTACAATGAAAGGGAGATTAAATTCCAAAGAAACAATGCACTAACAAATGCATGACTGTGTTTCACAGACCTAAATAAATCCCAAGCCTGTATATTACTGGTTGCAAACTAGAGTCTACAGTTAGACTGAATAATAGGTATGAATGAAAAACATTTTGGCTAATTTTTTTCCCCATTGAAGAAGCATGGTAAAGGTGAGGCCCTTGTGCAGGACACATGATGTATAAATGCATAAATTTAGTAAGGAAAGCAACGGCAAGTTAGGGTTTAAAAAAAACAGAAGACTGCAAGAGGAGGGAAAAACTGAGGCAGGTACAATTCTGAGTTTCAGGAAAATTAAACTAGAAGCCTGCCATACTGAAGTCTGAATTTCAACACAGCGGTGTTGAAGGGAAGAGGAGGAATATATTGTATGCCATATTTGGAATGGAGGAGAACACAGGAAGGAAAGGAGGAGCACTAGTCAGTTAGCAAGAGAACACTAGTCACAGTATTAGCAAGAAAAAACCAAGACGTCTTTATTAGAGGGTGAAGGCTAGCAAGGAATTGCCTATAAATATGAGACTTTTTTTTCCCCTTAGTCTGTCCAGATGCTAAAACATGTTCCCCATATATCAGAACAGTAAGTGAAGTCTTGGACAAACATGTATTTAAGATGTTGAGGGAAAATGTTTTTAGCATTAAAGAGAAATCTACGCTTCTTCGAGACAGCTTTAACAATCAAGATGCGATAGTGTCACTAAGTTGGTTATCAGTAGGCAGCAAGAACAATCACCTTCTGGGCCTAGATGCGTAAATGGGTATTTCAGCAATGTAACAGAGGGCAACCACGGAACTGTGCCTCAGCCGTCAGGAGATGGGAAAGATAATTGGGTGGGGTCGGGGAAAAGAACCACTAGGTGACTGGAGTAAAAAAGTGGGACAATAAGTAGTAATTTTTTTTATACTTCATCAGACAGGCTGCATTTATACTGTTTTTCTTGTGAAGCTAGAGTAGTACAGATTATCCCTGCAGATGTTCTCACACATCCTGCCAAGGTACACATCAGAAGCTTTCAAAACTGAATTAGTTTGAATCGATGATTTTTCACTGGTAAATGCATCTGGTCCTATTATAGTTACAGAGCCCAGAATAAAGTGTTAATCAACAGACACTCTCAACCCAATGACTACTCAGTGATATGGAAAATGTACTTACTGTGCACAGATCAGGTGGTCAAGAACAATACCTAGCCACCATTTCTGCTTAAATATTGTACTGCAAGGTGCAGTTGTTAGCTAACTGCAAGAGATAGAAACTTGTGTGTGCAATCAGTTGAACAATGCAAACTCAACATCCAGTGTTGATAAAACTGATAAAAAAGAGTTTGGTTTGGGCCACTGACATTCTCTTGGCAACAAAAACACTATTGCCAATATATTCAAGGCAAGAGACATTAATAAACCAACAAATCAAAAAGGTCAGTCTTGCACTCAAATGCTGAAACTCAAAAAAAAAAGTTTGTTTAATTTCATCACAACTGCATATGCTGAATCACCAACATGTGAATGGCCTACATTTAACCTTACTTCCCAACAGTTTATTTTTTCTAACTAAAATGCAATGCTACGTGGGTTTGCCAAGATAGAAAAGTCTCTAAAACATGAATGAGTAGAAATTAATCTTGTTTGGTGGTGCAAGATGAGCAGTATTGCATCTGCTGCTCAATATTCAGTTCCACGGACTTCATACGAACAGAAGTCCCTGGAGCCTGTCCCACCATTCAGCTGGATCATGCCTAATCTGTACTTCGACTCTATTTACCTGCCTTTGATCCATATCCCTTGATACTCTTACCTAACAAAAATCGATCAATCCCAGTCTTGAAAATTTCAATTGACCCAGCATCAACAGCTTTCCAGGAGAGAGAATTCAATTTTTCCCATTATCCTCATGTGAAAATTCGTATGTAAATCTTTTTTGCACTCTCCAGTGCCTCTAGATCAGTGGTTCTCAAACTCTTTTGGTTCCAAAGTCTAAATCATGAATATAAATTCTGAACATTGGTTCCAGCACTGATCCTTGTGGGGCCCCATTTTCATCGTCTGCTACCCTGAATAGCTACCTTTTACCCCTACTCTCGGCTTTGTTTTGAAGCCAGCTAGCTATCCATTCTGCTACGTCCCTTGGCTCCACGTGCTCAGACTTAATTAGTCTACAATGTGGCACCTTATCAAAGGCCTTTCGGAAATCTAGATAAATTACATCTACTGCATTACCCTAGTCTGCTCTCTGTTACCAAGAATTTAATGAGGTTGGTCAAGCAAGACCTTTTGAAATCCATGCCGACTCTTCATTATATTTTTGGTTTCTAAATGTTTTTCTATTTTCTCCTTTAGTAGGGATTCCATTATTTTCCTACCACCAATGTTAAGCTGACTAGTCTATAGTTCCCTGGACATGTTCTATCGCCCTTCTTAAATATAGGTATTATTACATTAGTTACCTGCCAGTCCACTGGCACTACATTATTTCTAACAAATTATTAAATATGCAATAGTGCCACCACTATCTCTTCCCGAGATTCTTTTAAAATGCACGGATGCAATCTATCCGGACCGGGGTTTTATCCTCTTTGAGCTTGATTAGTTTATTTAATATTTCTCCTCTTTTTATTATAAATGCAGTTATATCATTTCTAATATCATCTTAAGAACTAGGAGGAGTAGGCCATTTTGTGCCTTGAGCCTGCTCCGCCATTCAATAAGATCATGGCTGATCGGATCTTGACCTCAACTCCACTTTCCCATCCACTCCCCATAACCCTCGACTCCCCTTTAGCTCAAATATCTATCCCCGCCTTGAATATATTCAACGACAGCCTCCACAGCTCTCTGGGGTCGTGAATCTTTGGAATTCTGTTTCAAGAAGATCAACTCTCATTCATCTAAACTCCAATGAGTATCGGCCTAACCTGCTCAACTTTTCTTCATAAGACAACCGCTTCATCTCCAGAATCAACCTCGTGAACCTTCTCTGAACTGCCTCCAATGCAAGTAGATCCTTCCTTAAATGAGACCAAAACTGCACGACGTACTCCAGATGTGGTCTCCAGTGCCTTGTACAGTTGTAGCAAGACTTCCCTACTTTTATACTCCAGCCCCCTTGCATTAAGGGCCAACATTCCATTTGCCTTCCTAATTACTTGCATGCTAACTTTTTGTGTTTCATGTACGAGGACCCCCCAGATCCCTCTGTACCGCAGAATTTTGTAGTCTCTCGCCATTTAAATAATATAAATTTGCTTTTTTATTCTTCCTACCAAAGTGGATAACTTCATTTTCCCACATTATACTCCATCTGCCAAATTTTTTCCCCCACTCACTTAACCTATCTATATCCCTTTGCAGACTCTGTCCTTCTCACAGCTTGCTTTCCCATCTATCTTTGTATCATCAGCAAATTTGGCTACAGTACACTCAGTCCCTTCATCCAAGTCATTAATATAGATTGTAAATAGTGGAGGCCCCAGCACTGATCTGTGGCACCCCACTAGTTACATCTTCTGATGTCGTCATGTCCACCTGATCCGTCTCCCTGGTAAGTACTGAAGCAAAGTAATTATTTAATATTTCTGCCATTGCTCTGATTTTATCCTGTTCATCCCTTCATGACCCGATTCCCATCCCAACCTTCCTTTATTTTTTAAATTTATGTGCCTGTAGAATATTTTATTATGTTTCATGTTCCTTGATAATTTAATTGCATAGTTCCTCTTTGCCATCCTGATTTTTTTTTTTTTTTTACTTCTCTCATCTTTGTATTCTCCCTTGTCATGCTCTCCCCTGCTGTCCATGTACTTAATATATGCCTCTTTCCTTAACCTCAATTTTTCCCTTATGTCTTTATTCATCCATGGTGTCTCATTAGTGTTTAGTTTGTTCTTTTTTTTTTAAAAAGCAGAATATATTTTTCCTGGACTCTGTTGGACAGTTTTAAATGTTTCCCATTGCTGTTCTACATCATTGTTTGCCAATATTGTTGTCCATTTTATTTTCCCCAAGTTGTATTCTCAGCCCTTCAAAAATCAGCTTTTCTCCAATGTATTACTCTGATTTTCATCATACTTATGCCCTTCATTGCCTGGATGCTTCCTCTACTATGTATGTCTGTATTATTCCAATTTGTATTTCTTTGTTCCAAAGTGAATAACCTCAGTGATCTCCATCTGCCAGTTTTGCCCTCTGATTTAATGGGCCGATTTCTTTTTAAAGTTAGTTTATGGGACGTGGGCGTCGCTGGCAAGGCCAGCATTTATTGTCCATCCCTGGAGAAGGTGGTGGTGAGCCACCTTCTTGAACCACTGCAGTCCGTTTGGTGAAGGTACTCACCTAACCTACCGGGAAACTGACAGGATTGGGTGCAACGCTGGTTTTACACCCTGTCCAATTTTACCCCTTTTGAAAGGCAATGGAGTGTAATATTGGACAGGGTGTAAAACTAGTGTTCCACCCGATCCCATGGGTTTCCAGCTGGCGTGTTGGTTTAAATTAATCCCAATGCCCCTTTGTAACTTCCTGCTCCCATCTACACAATTTACTATGCCTCCTACAAACGTGGAAATACAAGGTCATTTATATACACATGGTGAAAATATGAGGCACCAGAACAGATGCCTGGGGAACACCACTTGTCACATTCTGACAACAGAGTACATCCCCTTTATCCCCACTATCTCCTACCTCACAACCAATTGCCAACCCCATCTACATCTCAGATTCTGTGCATAACCTTATCAAATGCCTTCTGGAAGTCTTGATAGCCAACACACTCCCCTGTCCACTATGTTAGTGACCTCCTCAAAATTCAACTACATTAGTCAGACATGAGCTACCATTCACAAATCCATGCTGGCTCTCCATGATCACCTCATACTTGTCCAAATACTCCAGCCTTCATAGATTCCAGTAGCTTCCCCAAACTGACAGGTCTGTAGTTTCTGGTTTTCTTCTTCCCTCCTTTCTTAACTAATGGAGGGCCATTTGCAATTTTCCAATCAAAAGACAATTTCCAAATCTAGAGCACTATGTTAAATTAAGACCAACACATCTGCCATTTTCCCCATCTGTTTCCTTTAATACCCTAGGGTGGAAGCCATCTCAAGTCCCATTATTTTCTCCATTACCATTTTCTCACATATTAAATCCAGTAAGTTCCTCCCATTGACATTTTTAGGTTCCCTTGTACAGCTGGCATTTTATCCTCTTTGTGAAAACATAAGAAGTACAGGTATTCATTTAACAAGTCTGCAATTTCATACAGATGAAAAATTAGTCAGGAAAAGACCTACTGGTAAACCCAGCCTGTCCAATACAATTGTGATGCTCTATGCATCATAATACTTCCCACTCCACCATGTAATCCCCGGGAGATAATTTTAAAAAAAAGATAAAACCCAAAGCCATTTGCCGGGGGGGGGGGGGGGGGGGGGGGGAAACATCGGGATCTTGAAAATTCCTCTCTGGACCCCGCCCCCCGGCGATCAAAATTATTCCACAAGTTAACGTTAAAATACCTAGCTCTTGTACGAGATGATCTCCTGCCCAACCAGAGGCTGGTCCAGCTCTTGTTTGAAGAAATTCAGCAAATCAGCATTCACCGCACAAGCCGGCAAACTGTTCCATTAGGTCCACTATTCTCTGGAACAAGAAAAGCCGAACATCTAACCTAGTTCTGACCATAACTCGAGTGCGACCCCTGGTCGTCTTCGGTTGAAACAATTTGTCTACAGAAACACAATCCCTCTTAATCAAATCATCCCCAAGTCTACGCTTCTCTGAACCTATTGGGATAACCTACAGCTTTAAACTGGGAATTAAACTTGTGGCCATCCTCTGCACCTTGTCAAAAGAATAATCACCAAACATGTGAAGAAGCCAAAACTGAACACTATATTTTAACTGAAGCCCAACAAGGATCTTGTACAAGGAGAAAATGGTATGCTTTGTTTTATAGTTTATTGTCCTGTAAATACACTAGCACCCTATTTGCTCTAGTTATATCTTTATTGCACTGGTCATGAATCTTTAGAGATTTATGCACTGAACACAGAACAGTAGCACAGTGGTTATGTTACAGGACTAGTAATCCAGAGGCCTGGGCTAATAATCCAGCAACATGTGCGCAAATCCCACAATTGCAATTGCAGATTTTAAATTCAGTTAATTAAATAATTCTGGAATAAAAAGCTAACATCAGTAATCAGCTCAAAGAATACAATCAAATCACTAAGACAGCACCTTGTTTTTTAAAAGCTATGTTCGGTGTCCCAGATATGCCTTCTCTGTCTAAGTAGTCATATAGGGCCTCCCTAATGATTCCCTCAAGCATTTTCCCTATTCCCAACATCAAGTTAAGGGGCTTAGTTACCGGATCTGCCATAGTCCCCTTATTAATTGGAATGTTAGCCTCCTTACAGTCCAAGGGAACAGACTCAGACGAGCTAGAGTTTCGCATAGCACCTGTCCAATCTCGCGGGTAGCGATCATGAGACCTACCTATTTTGAGGTTCCTAATTCTTTCTAAAACAATATGTTCATCTATTTTAATATTAACTTAACTGCTAAAAACATTTAATTCTGTCAGTCGAGCATCATCTTCAAGAGTAACGACTGATGCAAAGTACTCGTTTAGTACCTCCACCATATCCCAAGAGTCCTTTCTAACCCGTCATTTAATGACCCAATACAGTTTGACAGTCCTGCCTTTTCGCACAGCTGAAAAAGCTTTTCCCATTGCTACCAGTTGTCTACGATCCTCTTTTCTATTAACCTTTTAAACAACTAATGTTGCTGATCAAGTAAAAGAAACTGTTCCCAGTACCCATCTTTATTTTCTTGTTCATCATGTGCTCTCAATTTTAAAAATATTTTTGGTTACTTTTTTTATTTCATCATTTATAATATCACCTGCTTCTGTCTTTGATGGGCCCACATATCCCCTTACCACTCAATATATTTATAAAAAGCTTTTACTTTTAGCTTGGATATTCCTTGCAAAAAAATTTCACTCCTTTTTTGTACCTCATTACTTCCTTTGTATCCCTTTGTTGCTTTTTATAGTGGAGTCTGCTGGATTTCCACTTTTCCTTGCATTTGTGCAAGCCTTTTCTTTTAGCCTAATACAGTCTGCTACCTCGTTTGTTGACCATGGTAGCTTAACTGCACTGTACTGGTTTTGTATTGTACCAAACACTTCTTTGAATACTTCCCACTGCTCGTCTGTAGGTTTATGCATTAACAGCTCAGCCCAGTTTGCTGCGATCAATTTATTTCTCATCCCTCCAAACTTTGCTGTACTTAATTTAAAACCTTGGCTTGTGACTCTCACTTCTCCCTCTCAAACCCAAGATCAAATTCAGCCCACTATCTGCAAGATGTTCCATTACAGTCAGATTGTTAACTAATTCTCGTTAGTTACTCACTTAAATCTAGTTTGGCCTTACCCATCATCAGTTCCAGAAAACATTCTTGAAATTGAGTAGTTCTGCTTCTCCGAGACACTGAAAATTTAAATCTCCCATTATAACCACATTGTTTCTGCTACATGCTTCCACGATCTTTGTGTTTATACATTTCTCCTCCACACCCTTCCCCAACTAAATCACTTACTGTCAGGAGGTCTGTAGATAACTCCCACTGAAATCTTGCTTCCTTTAATAACAACCGAAAATGCTGGAAATACTCAGCGGGCCAGGCAGTATCCGTGGAGAGAGAAACAGAGTTAACGTTTCAGGTCTGGGACCCTTGATCAGAACTTCATCTGATGAAGGGTCCCAGACCTGAAAGGTTAACTCTGTTTCTCTCTCCACGGATGCTGCCTGGCCTGCTGAGTATTTCCAGCATTTTCTGTTGTTATTTCAGATTTCCAGCATCTGCAGTATTTTGCTATTGTCTTGCATCCTTTACCTTGGTTTAGTTCTACTCATACGGTTTACACTACCTGTTGACTCTTATTGAAGTCCTTTCCACTGCTGTAATCACTCTTTTAATCAATATTGAAACAGAACACAAGGCAGGGTGTAGAACAGGTGCCCAGGACGAATTTCGACCCGCAAGTCTTCCAGTAAAGCACAAATATTCCTGGTTTAAAAGAAATTGTAAACTTACTATCTGTAATTAGAATTTGAAACCTCAATGATAATTCCATATTTTTAAACTTAACAACCACCAATTCATAAGTGTAAATCCCGATGAGTATTCAACCTTCCGCAACACTTTGTTTTGCATGCCACTGCCAGAGTTTGCCACTTTTTCAGGATGTTAAATTAACATACCGTGGAAAACTGTTGATGAAAAAGAGTTAGTGCTAAAAAAACAAATATGCCACAAAAACCTCAATATAAAAATGGCAGATTAATGATGTCATTAGCAATGTGATATAAATAAACAAAAATATACCAGCCCCAAGATTTTTTAATAAATGCAGGTGAAGTCAAGTGATGGATTTACGAAGATGCAGTCCAAGTTTCTGGGGATTCCGAAGCCACCTTCTGCTTGATACACAACACATAAGCAAACTAAATAACTGGTACATAGTTTGAATTTTATTAAATTATCTATTGGAGTGACACCCTCAAATTGAGGGCAAATTGGAAAATCATATAATGTCCTAGACATGGGAAGATGAAACTTATCTGTCAAAGGACATCATGTAGCTATCATACCAGCTAGTGTTTTTTCAAAAAATTTGATGACATAACAGGGTACAAAAAAAAGTCTTGGTCAGAGGTGGAAACTATATAATTTGAACTTTTAATTTAAGACATCAGCCTTGGCTCACTGGTAGTAACCTTCTGACTCTGAGGGGAGTGTGTGGGGTTCAAGCCACACTCCAGAGACTTGAGCACATAATGCGACTGCACTGTCAAGAGGTGCCGTCTTTCTGATGAGATGTTAAACCAATGCCTGTCCTCTTGGGTAAACGTGAAAGATTCCGTGGCACAGTTCAAAGAGCAGGGGAGCTCTCCCGGTGTCCTGACAATATATATCCCTTAACCAACAACACAAACAGGTTGTCTGAACATTATCACCTTGCTGTTTGTGAAAGCTTGTTGTGTGCATATTAACTGCCCACATTTCTGACATTACAATTAGTATTTCATTGGCTGTAAGGTACTTTGGGGCATCCTGAGAGCATGAAAGCCGCTATAGAAATGCCATGGAAAGGCCATCGACCTGAAACTCGGTTTCTCTTGCCAGCATTTTCTGGTTTTATATTATATAAATGCAAGTCTTTCAATTTCAAATCACTGCACTTTAATTTTTGAAATATAGTTATTTGACTATGAAGTGCAGCAGTAGCTTTTTTAATTTCCTCCTCCTTGATTCTCCAATATAAGACGACACAATCGCCACACAAGGTGCCTTGTTGCCGCCTGCCAGCTCAGGTGATCTGCTTACCTTTGAAAACACGAGCTCCCAGGCGGAGGCGGGAAACCTACTGATTGACCCTTTATCGCGCCGTTCCCCCGCAACCACCAATTAGAGAGTGAAGCACCGTGCGGTGGGCGGGGCTTGCATTTGATTGACAATTTGAGCTCGGGCTTGCTGCGCCTTTAATTTTGCCCCAACAATCGACGGCGGTTAAACACGGTTGGAGGCGGGACTCGGGCCAAACGGATTGGCGGCTGGCATTTGATTGACGTTTTACTCGACCAGTCAGAGCTCTATTTTGTAAAATCAACAACTTGTATTGATAGCAAAAATCAAAACAAGTCCACGCACACTCGCGCGGACGACTCCTTCAAATTAAAAAACTTTTAAAAAAGTAGCATTTTAAATATTGAATACATGCTTTTTGTTGTCAATAAAACGGAAAGCTTACCCGACCCAATTTGTTTTAAAAGCTCACCAGCTGGAAGTCGGGCTGGGCCCGAGGCCTCGGGCTTTGGTGCACAGTTGCGCCGCCCGTTGAGAGCAAGCAGCTAATAGGGCTGCGTTTACCCGCAAATCTGCGCTTGCTGACAGCTAATGTTAGAAGCTGCTTCAACGGACTCGATTGCTATAATTGGGAATGACACCCTCCCAAAAAAAAAAGCCCACCACAGATTTGCAGATGGGGGCAACAGGTTAGATGGAGATGTTGGGAATCTGAATCCACTAAACTGGCAGCAAGGGAGGGTGCGGCTTGTGCTGCCTTCGAGCTATCGTACCCCATGGCTCCTCATTGCTTCCCCTCGAGGCTACTTTCAAAATGGGAACTGAACCGTTGCTTGTTTGAAAGAGATAAATGAGAGAGGGAACCCTTCTCGAATTATCACAGGCTCCCAATGTAATTTCCGTGCGCCACATTTTTCGCAATTGTGAACAGACCCCGCTGAGGGGAAAAAGGAGGTTCAGTTTACCCCCCCCGATATCGTCAGCTAAACCTTCTGGAGAAGAGGATGATCAGCATCCCATCTTTCCAAGGATAGTAAGACCAACCCTCCCTCTTGCTCAAGTTGCATTCTTGAGAAAGAGCTGGCTATGGGAGAGCAAGAGGAGGAGACGACGAAGATAAACCATACAAAGACCTGGAGAGAATCATAGAATGGTTACAGCACAGGAGGCCGCCATTCAGCCCGTCGAGCCTGTGCCGTCTCTCTGCAAGAGCACTTCGGCTAGTCCTACTCCCCCGCCCTTTCCCTGTAGCCCTGCAATTTTTTTTCCTTCAGGTACTTATCCAATTTCCTTTTGAAAGCCACGATTAAGTCGGTCTCCACCACCCTTTCAGGCAGTGCAGACCAGATCCTAACCACTCGCTACGTTACTTTTTTTCCTCATATCGCCTTTAGTTAATTTTCCAATCACCTTAAATCTGTGTCCTCTGGTTCTCGACCCTTCCGCCAATGGGAACAGTTTCTCTCTATCTACTCTGTCCAGTTCCCTCATGATTTTGAGCACCTCTATCATGGAGGGAAAAGAACATCCCGAACCCACTCTCCAACACTCCCAAGTTTAATATTCTCAACAAAAATACATTACACTATGTTCTGATTTCAGATTTCCAGCACTGGCGATTTTATTCTGAAGAGTTTTCATTTTAATTACATCAACATAATACACAATAAAAGATAAGATGGTGACGCCAACTGCACCTCAACAAGTCAACCCACTCCCTGTTGTGGGTGGTGGTTGGCAGTGCATTGCAAGCAATCCAATGGGGAAGATAGGAGGGGTTCAAATAACATCTGAAGCTGTAACAGCTAAACTCCAGTGGATTAGAACTCTATCCAAACCTTAAAGATGAATCACCATGTAGTGTACTCGCAGTCATCTAGCTTTCGTTTTTGGAAAAAAAATACCAGCTGTTCACCATTTCTCCAACTGTTGTTTGGCCACATAAGCACAATTGTATTGGGTTCTTTTGAGTTGTTATTTACATCTAAATTACGCCTGGGATTAATGATTTACAGGGAATAAACTGCTGAGTGGCACCTGTAACACTAACTGGCGTGCCCTAGTAACTCTCAGGAGGTCTATTTTGTTTACACAACAGACATAAATTAGTTAATGTTTTGTAGATTTGGATATTTTATTTTAAATACAAGTGGTTTATCACCTTTTTGGGGCGCACTCACTGTTGGAGCAACAGGTGGTGAAAGCCACGTCGTATTTACGGTCTTTAAAAAAAATAATTACATTTACAGGTATTGTTGCATAATGCAGAATGTTCTACTTGGGGGTGGGAGGTCAACAACCAGAAATCGGGAATAAAACATTTTCGTATTGTATAAAACGGGAAGATGAGACGGTAGGCTATCTAAACTTAGTACATACAGTAAATATAGTTGAATCCATCAAGAACGCTGCGAAGAGAACTAACTTTACAAAGACGAGGATGTCAACTGACGAGGCTTTCCATGTGGTTGCAACTCCAAGATACAGAGACAAGCAGTGGAATAGTTATATTTTATTCCCAATCTTTTACAGTTTCTAAATATTACCATGCTAGCCCCTTGAGACCTCAGGAGAATAAGTATCTCATCTGTTGCACTCGACAGAAGTTATACAATTCAATACACTTTAATGATTTTAACAAAATAATCAGTGCTTTATTTCAAAATCGTCTACACAAAAATAAATCAAAATTGACACGACACGTTGAAACAAGCCCTGTCAAAACAAAAAGACAAAACTGTTTAAAACTTACCTCGAATTAAAGAAATATCTCGCAGTTAGCGAAGCTTGTTGGGTAATCACAGCCCCTTTGTTTTTTAAAAAAAAATGATCTTTTAAAGTTCAGCACTTTCTTTCCGTATATTTTTCTCGTCGTACTGTTTTGATATGAGCGGATGTAGGAGGTTTTATAAAGCCTCCAGTTACAGCCCTGCCCACTTTTTTTCATCTTACAGACACGTGTTTTTTATTAGAAAGAAAAAACACTTAATTTAAAGCTGTTACTTTGCAAACAAAAGGACATTTATTTATTTACAAAGTCAACGTTTTGAAAAAATAAAATGAAAAAAGACAAGGAACAAATCTACGAAAAATGCATTTTTAAACTGTCAATTTTTAAAAAAAATCTGGAGCTAGTTGCAATGGCGTATGTGCTGCCGAGCACATCCACGTACTTGGGCAATTAAGGCTGTTAGGAGGCAAAAAAAAATCAAAACAAATTTTCATCGTCTCAACCTAGAAAGAATTACTCTCAGATTACAGCAGCCACTACGTGATTACGTGCATACACACCATAACATTACACCAGCAGACAGGATGATGCAATTTAGAACAGATAAGGAGTAAATCCTAGGACGATTATTCAGTGAACCTATCACGTGTGTTTATCTCGCATACAAGAAAACCTTTAGCACACAATGAGAGAGGCAGTTACTTCGCAAATACGGAGTTCTTGCATTGAAGTGTTGTTACGAGGTCCAAAAAACTCCCTCGTTTCGGATGTGTGTAGCTGTATAAGATGGATATTTCTACCCATCTCCCCTTTCAGATTTGAGAAGGTTTGTCACCACTTAAAAATACTTTACAGCACAGCAACAGCCATTCAGCCCAACTGGTCTATACTGGTGTTTGTACTCCGCACGATCCTCCTCCCTCATTCTAATTACCTCTTCCTATCCGTTTCCCTCTATTCCCTTCTCCCTAATGTATGTATCAAGCCTCCCCTTAAATGAATCAATGTTCTCTGTTAAATCCGTGAATCTTGATGTATGGTGTCCTTCAATAAATCGGCAGAGACTGCAGAGGAACAATCAACAGGTGTTTACTAGATGAGGGTTCCTCTAAAACTAAACAGTACAGATCCCTACTCAGGGTTTATATACAGGTGTGGTCACTGCCGGTACTACAGTATACAGGAGCTGTAAAAAGTAGTTCTCCCCTTCGGTACATACGCAACAATTCCTCCCCTTTTAGATTAACAATACCATAACATTCATTTAACAGTTAACACTTTTAACATGCAACATTAACTGAAAATAGTCCATTTATAAATTCAGTCTTTGGGGCGGCTTCCTGATCCTTTCTGGATAGCGCCTTTCCTGAGTGTCTTGCTCTTGGTGCGGAGGCAATTCTGGCCCCCTGTCGTCAGTTGGTTCATCAGCTTCCGATGCTACTGTTCCTGGGGTATGTCGGGTTCATCACCAGGTACGCGAGACATGGGGTTGACTCGTTCCTGTGACTCTAGGATCTGGTCAAAATGGCGTCTCACAATGTTCTCCCCAACATCCACTATGTACATTAGTGGCCCCTGCCGTGTGCATATCGTTCCTGGTTGCCATTTCTCTGTTCGGTAGTCGCGGGCCAAGACTGGTTGCCCTACATTGAAGCTCCTTGTCGGCTTCTCATTGATGTGCTGGAATTGCTTATTCTCAACATCTTTTCGTACATTTGGTCTGAGCAAATCCAGACGAGATCTCAACCTTCGGTTAAAGAACATCATGGCCGGGGTCTGGTTGGTGACTGCATGTGTCGCATTTCTGTAGGCTAACAGGAAATGGTCCACCTTGTGCTGCAGTGGAATGTCATCATCGCACATGGCCCTTACTGCTTTCTTAAAGGTTTGTATGAACCTCTCAGCCAATCCATTTGTGGCTGGATGATACGGGGCGGATGTGTAATGCTTTACCCCATTCCTCTTCATAAATCTTCGAAACTCCTCGGACACAAACTGTGGTCCGCTATCAGAGCAAATCTGCTCTGGCAAGCCGTTCCTGGCAAATATGGTCCGTAGGACTGCAATAGTTTTCTCCGTGGTGGTGGAGGACATTTTGATCACCTCAGGCCATTTCGAGTGCGCATCCACGGCTATTAAAAACATTGAGTCCATGAATGGACCAGCAAAATCAATATGCACCCGTTGCCATGGAGATGAGGGCCACTCCCATGGGTGTAGAGGGGCATGTGGTGGTGCATTTTGGACCTTCTGGCATCCTGAGCAGCTCTTTGTCAGGTCCTCGATTTGCTGATCGATCCCCGGCCACCACATATAAGCCCTAGCAAGGCTTTTCATTTTCACCCCTCCCAGATGGCCTTCCTGAAGCTCATTGAGCACTCTCTCCCTTAACTTGGGTGGAATTACCACTCGGGATCCACACATCAAGGTCCCCATGCATACTGACAGCTGTTCTCTTCTGGATGAGAATGC
Organism: Somniosus microcephalus; assembly: GCF_052327205.1. Lineage (NCBI taxonomy): Eukaryota > Metazoa > Chordata > Chondrichthyes > Squaliformes > Somniosidae > Somniosus > Somniosus microcephalus. Next base: position 56,111,294 of record NC_140993.1, on the reverse strand, counting down.
AGGCAACAGTGAGTTGACATGTGTTGGCCATCCATTCACCGTCAAGTCATATACCCGAGACAGTGTCGGGTCATTTCGGGTCTCCTTCTCTATATCAGCGTTAGTTACAGGCAAGCGTTCAATTATAGTCGAATGAAATATTTTGACAGGGTCCACTGCTGGCGCTTCCTCCGCAGTAGGCAGTGGCAGGCGTGATAGCCCATCAGCGTTTCCATGCTGTTTCGTGCCCTTATACTCGATTTCATATTGGTTCGCCCCTAGAAAAAGGGACCATCTTTGTAGCCGTTGCGCAGTCATCACCGGAATGCCTTTCTTTGGATTAAAGATGGAGATGAGTGGTTGGTGGTCAGTCAGCAAGGTGAACTTCTGCCCGTGCAGATAGTGGTTGAACTTTTTCACTCCCCACACTAGGCTGAGGGTCTCCCTGTCAATCTGGGCGTAGTTACGCTCGGCTGAGGTTAGTGATTGTGACGCAAAGGCTATTGGCCTCTCTGAGCCGTCCGAGAATTTGTGCGACAGCACCGCTCCAATGCCATAGGGTGATGCATCACACGCCAACCTAATTGGTAGTGCTGGGTTGAAATGAGCCAACACCTCTTTTGATGTGATCAATTCTTTGCTCTTCTGGAAAGCTCGTTTACATTCATCATTCCACTTCCATGGTACCCCCGTTTGCAGTAGGGTGTTCAGTGGGTGTAGTACGGTAGACAAATTTGGCAAGAACTTATGGTAGTAGTTCACCAGCCCGAGGAACGACCTCAGTTGTGACACATTTTCCGGTGCTGGAGCCTTGACTACTGCCTCAATCTTTTCAGGGGACTTATGTAACCCCTCTTCATCAATAACGTGGCCACAATACGAGATCCGCTTCTGGAAAAACTCGCATTTGTGGCAATTAGTTCGGAGCCCATATTTCTTCAATCTAGTGAGCACCTGCTCCAGGTTGGCGAGGTGATCACTGTCATTTTTGCCTGTGACCAGGGTGTCATCCAAATAACACTGGGTCCCTGGAATCCCTTGCAGGACTTGATCCATTGCCCTTTGCCAAATAGCCGGAGCTGATGCTACCCCGAACACCAGCCGGTTGTATTGGTAGAGACCTTTATGAGTGTTGATCGTGAGGTACTGTTTCAAGGCTTCTTCTACCTCCATTTGCAGGTACGCCTGGGCCAGATCAATCTTAGTGAAGCATTTCCCTCCAGATAGCGAGGCGAAAATATCTTCAATCCGCGGAAGCGGATATTGTACTGTGTGAAGGGCTGGGTTCACTGTCACCTTAAAGTCCCCACAGATGCGAACCTTCTTTGGTTCCCCAGGCATATTACTCAATGACCTCTTCATTACAGGAACGATGGGTGTAGCCCACTCGCTCCAGTCCACTTTGGACAGTACTCCTGAACGTTCCAAACCTTCCAGCTCTGCTTCGACGGCTGGGCGGATCGCATAGGGCACCGGTCTGGCCTTTAAAAACTTTCGGCTTGCATTTTCCTCTATTTTGATCGTCGCTGTTATGCCTTTTAGTGTTCCGAGTTCCTCCTGGAACACTTCTTGTGCGTCAGTTAGCATTTTTGACAGTTGTCCAGGTGTGACGTCGTCATCCTTTTTGGCATCTACAGTCAGTGCTTGTATGGAATGCCAATCTAGCTGTATCTTCCAGATCCATTCACGTCCTAGTAGTGGTGGTCCTCCCTCTGGCAATACATATAGGTCCATTTTTGGTGTTTCCTTGCCGTTATATATAACGTTCACCCTTATTTTTCCTTTGGGGTAGACTTTTTGCCCCGTGTACATCTTCAAGACGATCTCTGTATCTCTCAAGGGTATATGTGAGAATAGCCGCTTGTAGTCCCTTCGGTTTATGACTGTTAGGGCTGATCCTGTGTCCAATTCCATTTTCACTTAGACTCCGGCTATCTTGAGCGTGACCCAGATAGTTTGGTGATCCTCCGTTTTGATCACATTATGTAGTTTCAGACAACCCAGCTCCTAGCTTCCGGAGCCTGTATCCCTTTTCTGTTCGTCTGAACTACTCTCCGTCACCTTATGCACCTTCTTGTACTTCTCCTGTGGAGATTTCTTGCTGCTGGTTTTCTTTTCCAACCTGCAGACTCTTGCTATGTGTCCTACTTTTCCACACTGTCTGCACACTTGGTCCTTGAACCAGCAATCCTTATGGTCGTGTGTTGTTCTGCCGCAGCGATAGCACTTCACTGTTCCGTATGCCATTTCATTTGTGCCATATTCTTGCGGTCTCCGTTGTATCTCAGCCGCGCCCCGTGCTGCTGCTTCGTGTGATACTGCCATGCTGAAAGCCTTGTCCAGCGTAAGATCCTTTTCTGATAGAAGCCGTTCCTGGGTTCCTTCACTTTGAAGCCCACGCACGAACTTGCCCCTTAAAGTATCTGCTAGTCCCGTTCCAAACTGGCAGTGTTTCGATAGCTTGCGCAGTTCCGTTAAATACTCAGCATTACTTTCATCTTTATGCTGGTTCCTTTTGTGAAACTTAAATCTTTCTGCTATCAGCAGCGGTGTGGGGTTTAAGTGGTCCCGTAGGATTGACACTATGTTTTCAAAATTCTTTTCCGCTGGTTTCTCTGGGGTTACTAGGTTTCGCAGTAAGCCATATATTTTTGCACCCATTGAATTCAACAATACCAGCGCTTTCTTGTCATCTGGCACTTCATTCGCCTTGCAGTACACTTCAATGTGTTCGACATATGTCGTCCAATCTTCGACTTCATTGTCGAACGCTGTGATACTGCCACTCTTCGGCATTTTTTTTTTTTTTTCGGTGTAGTTAGACCGGCTCAAAATTGCGTCTCCCGCGCTCTCCCTTCTTCTCCGCTGGCTCAAAATGGCGTCTCCCGCGCTTTCCTTTCTTCCCGCGCTCTCCCTTCTTCTCCGCTGCGGCTAAAAAAAAATGGCGTCTCCCTTTGTCTCCGCAGACGCTGCTCGGCCCTTGAACACTGATGTGCTCTGCGCGTATTCCTGCGCGCCTCTCTCATTGACGCCGCTCGGTCCTGAACCCCGGCTGCGCCCTGTGCGCTTTACCCTCTCTCGTTGACGCCGCTCGGTCTTCAACCCCGGCTGCGCCCTGTGCGCTTTACCCTCTCTCTTACCCCGTCGACGCTGCTCGGCCTTTTTCTGTGCCGTCAGTCGGCTCCCGCCGCCGCTGTCTGGGAAGTGTCTGCGCCGTACCTGCTGCCAGCCCGCTGCGCTGGATCGTCGCGACTGGAGAACCAAGGCCAGCTCTCCACAGCCTCCTCTGCGATGTTCAAGTCCTCTCTGGATGGTCGACGCCTGCACTTCTGGACTCGGCCTTCCCCTTTCACTGCTCTCCAGGAGCGAATCCCTGGGAGGTGATGCAGAGTTGCAGGTAGGTTTGAATCCACTCGTCGCCACTGTTAAATCCATGAATCTTGATGTATGGTGTCCTTCAATAAATCAACAGAGACTGCAGAGGAACAATCAACAGGTGTTTACTGGATGAGGGTTACTCTAAAACTAAACAGTTCAGATCCCTACTCAGGGTTTATATACAGGTGTGGTCACTGCCGGTACTACAGTATACAGGAGCTGTAAAAAGTAGTTCTCCCCTTAAAGGTACACTCTGCTTCAACCACTACACATTCTCAACACTCTGTGTAAAGAAATTCCTCCTTAATTCTTCATTTGATCTGTTAGTGGCTATATTATATTGCTGCCCCTTGTTCTGGACTCACCCACAAGTGGAAACAGTTTTTTGACATTCACCCTTTTAAAGAATTCTAATTAGGTTTTCTCCTAGTTTCTTTTCCAGATAAAAACGCCCAGCCTATTCAAACTTTCCTGATAGTTGCTTAGTGAACCATTTGGACTGGTGTTTGCATACACGCATAACAGAAGCAAAGTCTTGTCTTTGATGGAATGACATCATTCAAGTCACTTAGCTTGTATATAGGGAAAAAAATTTTTTTTTAAAGATTCTTAAAATAATGGCATAACAGCCAGAATGTAAAAAGTCTCACTGCAACTGACGTTGGGGTCAATTTTCTTGTCCATTATGCCTGGGAAATACTCTGTTCCCGGCCCAAAGGAGAGGAAGAGGGGATGGAGACCAGGAACCAGTGATAGCAGGTCTCCACCAGCTTTACATTGCCTTTGAATTTCCAGGTGAAGGACCGTGGAGTGCCTACACCCATAATGGCTGCAGGCAAAGCACAGCCACGATAATTAGATAAAAAGGGTGTTCCTGGGTGTCCCATCTTATTTTGTTCAAGGTTTGCTGGAAGGGTGCACAATTAAACATGTGCCAGAAGAAGCTGGCAGTCAGGCAAGAAAGGCTGAAAAAATGGTGCTACCTTTTTGATTCAGCCTCTCTATGGATCAGAGAGTAGGGGCTTAAAGGTAGTTACCCAGGCTGGTGGAAAGTGGTGTTCCACAGGGATTGGTGCTGGGATCACTGTTGTTCATCATTTACATAAACGATTTCGGGCAGCACGGTGGCATAGTGGTTAGCACTGTTGCCTCACAGCGCCAGGGACCCGGGTTCGAATCCGGCCTCGGGCGACTGTCTGTGTGGAGTTTGCACATTCTCCCCGTGTTTGCGTGGGTTTCCTCCGGGTGCTCCGGTTTCCTCCCACAGTCCAAAGATGTGTGAGTTAGGTTGATTGGCTATGATAAATTGACCCTTAGTGTTAGGGGGATTAAATACGTGGGGTTACGGGGATAGGGTGGGATATGTGTTGGTGTAGGGGTTACGGGGATCGGGTGGGATATGTGTCGGTGCAGGCTCGATGGGCCGAAATGGCCTCCATCTGCACTGTGGGGTTTCTGTGATTCTGTGATTTGGACTCGGGAATCAGAAGTGCAATGTCAAAATTTGCGATGACATTAAATTGTGGGGTATAGTTAGTGCTGAAGAAGACTATGATAAAATACAAGAAGAATTTAATAAACTTGCAGAATTAGCATGTAAATGGCAAATTAATTGCAATATAGTGTGAGGTGATGCATTTTGGTAGGAGGAATAATGAGGCCACATACTCCTTGGGAACTAAGAATCTAAATGGCAAAGGGACCTAGGGGTACAGATTATAAATCATTAAAAGTAGCAAGACAGGTTAACAAGGCCATAAAAATGCAAACAAAGCACTGGGGTTCACTTCTAGAGGAACAGAATTGAAAAGCAGAGAGATGTTAAACTTGTATAGAACCTTGGTTAGACCACACTTGGAATACTGTGCCCAGTTCTGGCCTACATATTACAAAAAGGATATAGAGGCACTGGCGAAGGTGTAATTTTTTTTTACAAGACATACCAGAACTGAGAGTTAAATAGAGTTAGATTATGAGGAGAGATTACATAAACTCGGCTTGTATTCTTTGGAATATAGAAGTTTAAGGGGTGATTTGATTGTGGCTTTTAGGATTTTGAAAATAATTGATAGAACAGACAGAGAGAAACTTTTTCCACTGGTGTGGAGTCTAAGACAAGGAGACATAACCTTAAAATCAGAGCCAGGCCATTAATGAGAGGACTTAAGAAACACTTCTTCATGCAAAGGGTGGTAGAAGTGGGAACTCCAACAAAAAGCAATAGATGCTAGCTCAATTAATAATTTTAAATCTGAGATTGATAGATTTTTGCTAGACAAGGGTATAAAAAGGAAGCTTGTGTGGGGCATAAACACCGGTACAGACCAGTTGGGCCGAATAGCCTGTTTCTGTGTTGTAAATTGTATGTAATATAAACTCCCCCGCCCATATCCTTGGGCACCCCATCAACCTTTACATCACTCTTGTCGTTTCTGCCCCTGAGCTCTCAATCACTGTAAAGGTAAAGAAAGAACTTGCGTAGGTAACCCCTGACCATTTCTTTTTCTCCCTTTCACCAATCTCATCTCTTTACAGCCCTCACCGTTCATCCATGGAGAAATCTCTGCTTTCGCTCCTTCATAAAATGCCATTTTCCTCGCCTTTGGTGTGGATCTGGGTGAGCTGAACGGATTTCTCGGTTAGCCTCGGAACGCCCTCAGAAAAGCCTCTAATTTGCTGCTAGGACATGGGGGCATGGTTGGAAGATGTGCCTGGCCCCCCAATCGGGCTTTCAGACACTATGCAAATGGAATGGAAAACCAACGGATCCAGCGAATGTTCAAAATTCTCTCTGAACACCAAGATTTAATAGTTTCTCACCATTTAAAAAATATTCTGTTTTTCTATTCTTCCTACCAAAGTGAATAACCTTACATTTCCTGACATTATACTCCATCTGCCACCTTATTGCCCACTTCTATGAAACCGTCTACATCCCTTTGCAGGCTCTTTGTGTCCTCCTCACAGCTTACTTTCCCACCTAGCTTTGTATCGTGAGCAAACTTGGATACATTACACTTGGTCCCTTCATCTAAGTCATTAATATAGATTGTAAATAGCTGAGGCCCAAGCACTGATCCTTGTGGCACCCCACTAGTTACAGCCAGCCAAACTGAAAATGACCCGTTTATTCCTACTCTGTCCGTTAACCAATCCTCTATCCATGTTAAGATATTACCTGCAACCCCATGAGCCCTTAACTTGTGTAACAACCTTTTATGTGGCACCTTCTCGAATGCCTTTTGGAAATCCAAATATACTACATCCACTGGTTCCCCTTTATCTACCCTGCTAGTTACATCCTCAAAAAACTCTAATAGATTTGCCAAACATGATTTCCCTTTCATAAATCTGTGTTGACTCTGCCCAATCCTATTATTATTTTCTAAGTGCCCGGTTACCACATCTTTAATAATAGATTCCAGCATTTTCCCTACTACTGATGTCAGGCTAACTGGTCTGTAGTTCAACGTTTGCTCTCTCCCTTCTTTCTTAAATAGTGGTGTTACATTTGCTACCTTCCAATCCACGGGAACCGTTCTAGAATCTATGGAATTTTGGAAAATGACAGCCAATAAGCCCATTATCTCTATAGCCAACTCTTTCAAAACCCTAGGATGTAGGCCATCAGGTCCAGGGGATTTATTGGCTTTCAGTCTCATTAATTTCTCCAGTACTACTTTTTTACTAATATTAATATCTTGCAGTTCCTCATTCTCGCTAGACCCTTGGTTGTCCACTATTTCCGGGAAGTTGTTTGTGTCTTCTGCCATGAAGACAGACACAAAGTATTTGTTTAATTTCTCTGCCATTTCCTTATTCCCCATTATAATTTCTCTTGTCTTAGCCTGTAAGGGCCCCACATCCTCAGGCTTACTAATCTTTTGGGCAGCATTATAAGCATCTTCCTTTGATCTAATACTATCTTTAAGTTCTCTTGTTAGCCATGGTTGGACCACTTTTCCTGTGGGGTTTTTGTGCCTTAAAGGAATGTATATTTGTTGTAAATTATGTATTTATTCTTTAAATGCTAGCCATTGCTCATCTACTGTTCTACATTTTAATGTAATTTCCCAATCTACCTTAGCCAACTCGCTGCTCATACCTACGTAGTTTGCTTTGTTTAGATTTAAGACCCTAGTTTCGGATTTAACTAAGTCACTTTCAAACTCATTATAAAATTCTTTCATATTGTGGTCACTCTTCCCTAAAGTCCCCTTTACTACAAGGCTATTAATTAACTCTTTCTCGTTGCACAATACTAGATCTAAAATAGCCTGTTCCCTAGTTGGCTCCTCAACATACTGATCGAGAAAACTATCTTGCATACATTCTATGAATTCGTCCTCCACACTATTACAGCAAATTTGGTTTGCCCAGTCTATATGTAGATTAAAGTCCCCCATGATTACTGTATTACCCTTGTTACATGTGACTCTAATTTACTGATTTATACTCTGTCCTACATTCCAACTACTGTTTGGGGGCCTATAAACAACTTCCACCAATGTTTTTTGCCCCTTGCTGTTTCTTAACTCCACCCAAACTGATTCTACTTCTTGATTTTCGGAGCTAAGATCCTTTTTCTCTACTGTCTTTATCCCATCCTTTATTATCAGGGCTACCCCTCCTACTTTTCCATTTTGCCTATCCCTTCTAAAAGTTATGTATCCTGGAATATTTAGTTCCCAACCTTGGCTACTTTGCAACCACATCTCCATTATGGCTATTAGATCAAACCTATTCATTTCTATCTGCGCTATTAATTCATCTGTTTTGTTGTGAATGCTTCGTGCATTCAGATATAGTGCCTTTAGTTTTGACTTATTTCTCTTTTTCCCTGATGTCACCTGATGGGCCTCCAATAACCACAAAACTAGAAGTTATAGACTTAAACAAGTTGGCTTTTAATCACTAAGATCAGAGCTAACATCTCAACACGCCGACTGGTTCACAGGAATGAGTCATACAGATCCTGGGATCTTTATGTAAGAGAAGTCAGGGGCGGAGCCAAGAGCCAAGACCTGGAACCTCCCAGGTTAGTCGGGAAAGAGGAAGTGAAACTATACACAGTGGGGGAGGGTAATATACATGAGTGCAAAACGTATACAGGATCAAGACAAACAGATTTCATTACATTCACCCCTTCTATAGATTTAGTCCATCGGAGTGATGTTTCTTAAAAGTTGGTATAAGTGAGTCTGTCAGGAGGTTTTGCAGTTCTCAGTGATCGGTGCAAAGCCGGTTGGGGTGCCTCTAGGGGAGTGGATTCTGGTTCCTCCGCTGTCCGGGCCTCCGCAGTGTCTTCCAGGTTATCTGCAGTGTCCTCCAGGTTAAAGTTGGGTATTGATACCTCTGGGCGTCCTGTCTCTTTGTAGTGTAGGTCTTCATCGGGTAGTCTCCCATCGTTCTCTCTGCTCCCCGAGGGAGCGAGGTCTTTTATGGAAACAGTGTCCTCTCGCCCGTCAGAGTATTCGATATAGGCGTACTGAGGGTTTGCATGGAGGAGCTGTACCTTTTCCACAAGGGGGTCCGTTTTATGGCCTCTCATGTGCTTCCGCAATAGTACTGTCCCCGGAGACGTCAGCCACGCGGGTAGAGATATGCCCGAGGTGGATTTCCGGGGGAAAACGAACATCTTTTCGTGAGGGGTAGCGTTAGTGGCAGTACATAACAGAGACCTTATGGAGTGGAGCACGTCTGGGAGGACTTCCTGCCAGTGGGAGGTCGGAAGGCCTTTTGACTTTAAGGCTAACGTGACAGCCTTCCAAACAGTAGCATTCTCCCTTTCCACTTGCCCATTACCCCAGGAGTTGTAGCTAGTGGTTCTGCTAGTGGCTATCCCCTTCGAGAGCAAGAACTGGCGCAGCTCGTCACTCATGAATGACGTCCCCCTATCGCTGTGTATGTAGTTCGGCATGCCAAACATGCAGAATAGATTACAGAGACACTTGATGACCATGGCACTGGTCATGTCTGGGCAGGGAATGGCAAAGGGGAAGCGGGAATATTCATCAATGATATTGAGGAAGTATACGTTACAGTCGGCAGAGGGAAGGGGTCCCTTGAAGTCCAGACTTAGGCGCTCGAATGGCCGTGTGGCTTTGATAAGGTGTGCACGGTCAGGCCTGTAGAAACGAGGCTTGCATTCCGCACAGATGCGGCAGGCTCTGGTCATTGCCCTGACCTCCTCGATGGAGTGGGGCAGATTGCGGGACTTTATAAAATGGTATAGTCGGGTGACCCCTGGGTGACAGAGGTCATTGTGGAGACCCTGTAATTTGTCCGTATGAATGCTGGCACACATTCCCCGCGATAGGGCGTCTGGGGGTTCATTAAGGGCTCCCGGCCTGTACATAATATCATAGTCGAACGTGGACAGTTCGATCCTCCACCTGAGTATTTTGTCATTCTTGATTTTCCCCCTTTGTTTGTTATTAAACATGAAAGCCACCGACCGCTGGTCGGTGAGCAGGGTGAAACGTTTGCCGGCTAGGTAGTGTCTCCAGTGCCGCACTGCCTCCACTATAGCCTGTGCCTCCTTCTCGACAGAAGAGTGCCTGATTTCAGGTCCCTGAAGGGTTCGGGAGAAGAAGGCCACAGGTCTCCCAGCCTGATTGAGGGTCGCAGCTAAGGCAAAGTCTGACACCTCGCTTTCGACTTGAAAGGGAATGCATTCGTCCACTGCACACACTGCAGCCCTTTCAATGTCCTGTTTAATACTGGTGAAAGCCTCCTGAGCTTCAGCTGATAGTGGGAAGGACGTCGATTTAATGAGGGGTCGGGCCTTATCAGAGTAATTGGGCACCCATTGGGCATAATATGAAAAAAGTCCCAGGCACCTTTTTAAAGCTTTGGGATTGTGTGGCAGGGGCAGTTCCTTTAGGGGGCGTAATCGGTCAGGGTCCGGTCCAATTACCCCATCTTCCACCACACAGCCGAGGATACAGAGACGGGTTGTGTTGAAGACACATTTGTCTTCGTTGTAGGTTAGATTCAGCTTTAGGGCAGTTTTAAAAAATCTCGCAAGATTTAGATCGTGGTCTTGCTGGTTGTGCCCGCAGATAGTGACATTGTCCAGATAGGGGTAGGTAGCTTGTAGTTTATTCTCGTCAACCATGCGGTCCATCTCACGTTGGAAGACCGAGACCCCATTTGTTACCCCGAAGGGCACTCTGAGAAAATGGTAGAGGCGCCCGTTCGCCTCGAAGGCGGTGTATGGGCGGTCCTCCGTTCTAATGGGGAGCTGGTGATACGCGGATTTGAGGTCGATAGTCGAGAAGACTCGGTATTGCGCAATCTGGTTGACCATTTCTGATATGCGGGGTAAAGGGTAGGCGTCCAGCTGGGTATAAATATTAACAGTCTGGCTGTAGTCAATTACCATCCGTTTCTTTTCGCTATTTTTAACTATGACTACTTGGGCACGCCACGGGTTGGTACTGCATTCAATAATGCCTTCCCGCAGGAGTCTGTCCACTTACGCCTTGATAAAGTGTCTGTCTTCCAGACTGTACCGTCTACTTTTGGTCGCTGTGGGCCTACAGTTCGGAGCGAGGTTAGCGAACAAAGAGGGCGGGCTGATTTTTAAGGTTGATAGGCCACAGACTGTGAGTGGCGGCTGGGACCCGCCATATGCTAGCGTGACACTTTCGTGGTGGCACTGGAAGTCCAGGCCCAAGATTACATTAACACAGAGTTCTGGCATCACGAGGAGTTTAAAATCCTTGTAGTCCGTGCCTTTTACAGTCAGTGTTACCACACAGTAGCCCAAAATGTCCGAAGTGTGGGGCTTAGCAGCCATAGCAATTCTGCTCCGTGTAGGGGTTACCGTTAATGAGTGCCGCCGTACCAGGCTAGGGTGGATAAAACTCTCGGTACTCCCACAGTCAATTAAACATTTCGTTAATTTTCCATTTACCTGTATGTCCATCATGGATTTTGTCAACGGGTGTGGCCTGGATTGATCCACCGTGATCGAAGCCACTGTTGGGTCCTGGGCGGCCGTTGAGTCGGGAAAAGATGGCGGATCCCAAGATGGCGGCCCGCACGGCACGCACGAGGCGGTGACGGAGTTGGAAATCGGATTCCCCTGCAGACTTTGCTAAAATGCCCCTTTTTCTTACATTTGAAGCATGTAGCGTCCTTCGCTGGGCATCGTTGTCTGGGGTGCTTGGCCTGGCCGCAGAAGTAGCATTTCGGGCCTCGAGACATTGCCGCTGTAGTAGGACTCCTGGGTGAACTTCTGTGTGGGGACTCCGGCGGCGTAGAGCTGGTCTGAGACCTGGATGGGGAAGATGGCTGATTCCAAGATGGCGGCCCCCTCGGCCCGCATGAGGCGGTGAGGGCCGCATGGCCGGAAGAATAAGAGTCAGAGTTTTTCTGGGCCACGTCCAGCGATCGCGCAGTGGCCACTGCCTTTTTTAAGTCCAGGACCTCCTTCTCCAGCAGTCTCTGCCGGATATAATTCGATTTGAGGCCCGTGATGAAGGAATCGCGGACCAATTCGTCAGAGTACGTGTTGGCCGTCACGGCCTTGCAGTTACAGTCCCGGACCAGGTCCTTTAGGCCCTGTAAGAAATCGTCCATTGATTCCTCTGGTCGCTGCCTGCGTGTAGCCAGCAGATGTCTGGCGTACACTTCGTTTACCGGCCTCTGGTATTGGGCCTTCAGGATAGTGATGGCCTCCATGTAAGAGGTGGCGTCTCGGATGAACGAATAAATCTGATGACTTACACGAGTAGTCAGTAGACTCAGTTTATCTACCTCGCTAGCGGATGAGGCCCCTGCGAAGAGTTCGAAGCATTTGAGCCAGTGTCCAAATTGATTTGATGCTTCAGCAGAATGTGGATCCAAGTCCAGACGCTCTGGTTTTAGGAGTCGGTCCATCCTAGTATTCTTTAGTGATTAAAATTGATGGGCCTTCAATAACCACAAAACTAGAAGTTATAGACTTAAACAAGTTGGCTTTTAATCACTAAGATCAGAGCTAACATCTCAACACGCCGACTGGTTCACAGGAATGAGTCATAAAGATCCTGGGATCTTTATGTAAGAGAAGTCAGGGGCGGAGCCAAGAGCCAAGACCTGGAACCTCCCAGGTTAGTCGGGAAAGAGGAAGTGAAACTATACACAGTGGGGGAGGGTAATATACATGAGTGCAAAACAAATACAGGATCAAGACAAACAGATTTCATTACATCACCTTAGTCACTGATGCCGTATTCCCTTTGTTACTCTCTCTGTCCCTTCCTGACCCACTCGGCTTATTTTTACCCAAAACTCTACTCTGCTCTAGAGCCTTGACATTTCTCTCGCTGCTTTTAAATTTACTCTTTCCTGAATCCTCCCACCCCTGCTTCATTAGTTTAAAACCCTGTCTACTGCACTAGTTATTCTGTTCGCCAGGACACTGGTCCCAGCCCGGTTTAAGTGAAGCCCATCCCAATGGAACAACTCTAACTTTCCCAAGTACTGGTGCTAGTGCCCCATGAACTGAAATCCCTTCCTCACACACCACTCTTTGAGCCACGCATTTATACCTCTAATCTGCTTGTCTCTATGCCAATTTGCGCGTGGCTCAGGTAACAATCCAAAGATTATTACCTTTGAGGTTCTGCTTTTTAATTTGAATCCTAGCTCCTCAAACTCCCTCAGCAGAACCTCATTCCTAGTTCTACCTATGTCGTTGGTTCCTACGTGGACCACAACAACTGGATCCTCCCCCTCCCACTCCAAGTTCTTTTCCAGCCGCGAGGAGATGTCTTTACCCCTGGCACCGGGCAGGCAACACAACCTTTGTAACTCTCGATCGCGGCTGCAGAGAACAGTATCTATCCCCCTGACTATACTATCCCCTACCACAACTACATTCCCTTTCACTCCCCCCACTTGAACGGCCTCCTGTACCATCGTGCCATGGTCAGCCTGCTCATCCATCCTACAGGCTTTTCCCTCATCCACACAAGCAACAAGAACCTCATACCTGTTGGACAAGGGCAAAGGTTGAAGCTCAGCCAGCACTGCACTTGGGGTCCCCTTACCTGCCTGAGCTGCAGTCACACCCTCCTGTCCCTGACCACTAACCAGACCTGTACCACTGCCTAACCTAAGACTGCCTCCTGGATCAAAGTGTCCAGGTAACTCTCCCCATCCCTGATGCCCCGCATTGTCTGCACCTCAGACTCGAGCTAAAAAACTTTGAGCTGAAGTTCCTCAAGATGCAGGCATTAATGCAATGTCCGGGGTCACAATTTGTATTAGGTCACTTTGTTTACAGTGTAGTTTCCTGACTACTTACTTGATCTAGATTAAGTTAAGGGTACTGAAATTAAATATCTACCTGTAACACAAAGCACTACAAGTAGAGTAGGCAAAAAGCAACAACTCCTTCCCCCTCTTCTCCGAATTCCCACTCTTTCCAAATTCCCAAACAAATCACTCTGTTCAAGTCCACTCCGTTTAATCCCGCTCTGTGCACACCGCATATTATGGTTTTCTAATTGCCCTGTTCCCACTTCCTCAATAACAACAGAAAATGCTGGAAATACTCAGCAGGCCAGGCAGCATCCGTGGAGAGAGAAACAGGGTTAACGTTTCAGGTCTGGGACCCTTCATCAGAACTGGAAAAAGCTGGAAATGTAACAGATATTAAGCAGGTGCAGAGACAGGAGGGGAGGGGTTTAGGAGGGGAGGAAGGAATTGAAAGAACATGCTGTGAAAATGTTGCAAATGGGAATGGTGTCGTGTATTGATTGCGAGTTTGACACCAGTCAATACGGTAATGTAATGTGCAAGTTTAACACCAGTAAATATGGTAATGTAATGTGCATTGCATTATGGGAATTACCCGGGAAAGCTGCAGTCAGCCATTTTACCAATAAAGAGAACATAGTAGTTAGAAGCCTGTCTGCCTGGTTCTATGCTTGAATGCGTTCATACAACAAATGGCAAAATCATACTGCATGAAAAATGGGGGCACGGATTATTATCTGAAATTGTTGAACTCCATGTTGAGTCCGGCAGGCTGTAAAGTGCCCAATTGAAAGATGAGGTGCTGTTCCTTGAGCTTACATTGAGCTTCATTGGAACAATGTATTAGGCCAAGGACAGAGAGATCAGAGTGGGAGTGAAGTGGAGAATTAAAGTGACAGGCGACCGGAAGCTCAGGGTCACCCTTACGGACTGAACGGAGGTGTTCCGCAAAGCGGTCGCCCAATCTGCGTTTGGTCTCCCCAATGTAGACGAGACCGCATCATGAGCAGTGAATACAGTATATTAAATTGCAAGAAGTACAAGTAAATCGCTGTTGCACCTGGAAGGGGTGTTTGGGGCCCCGGACAGTGGGAAGGGAGGAGGTAAAAGGGCATGTGTTGCATCTCCTGCGCTTGCACGGGAAGGTGCCAGGTGAAGGAGAAGGGCTGTTGGGGGTGATTGAGGAGTGGACCAGGGTGTCGCGGAGGGAGCAGTCCCTTCGGAATGCTGAAAGGGGAGGTGAGGGGAAGATGTGTTTGGTGGTGCGATTACGTTGGAGGTGGCGGAAATGGCGGAGGATGATCCGTTGAATGTGGAGGCTGGTGGGGTGAAAGGTGAGGACAAGGGGAACCATATCGTGGTTCTGGGAGGGAGGGGAAGGGGTGAGAGCAGAAGTGCAGGAAATAGAACGGACACAGTCAAGGGCCGTGTTAACCACAGTAGAGGGGAATCCTCGGTTGAGGAAAAAGGAAGACATGTCGGAAGCACTGCTATGGAAGGTGGCATCGTCAGAACAGACGCGGCGGAGACGGAGAAACTGGGAGAATGGAATAGAGTCCTTACAGGAAGCGGGGTGGGAGGAAGTGTAGTCCAGGTAGCTGTGGGAGTCGGTGGGCTTGTAGTGGATGTTAGTCGAAAGCCAATCGCCAGAAATGGAGATGGAGAAGTCAAGGAAGGGAAGGGAAGAGTTGGAGATGGACCATGTGAAGGTGAGGGAAGGGTGGAAATTGGAAGTAAAGTGAATGAACTTATCTAGTTCAGGGCGAGAGCAGGAAACGGCACCAATACAGTCATCGATGTACCGGAAAAAGAGGTGAGGGAGGGGACCCGAGTAGGACTGGAACAAAGAATGTTCCACATATCCCATGAACAAGCAGGCATAGCTAGGGCCCATGTGGGTTCCCATAGCAACACCTTTAATTTGGAGGAAGTGAGTGGAGTCAAAGGAGAAGTTGTTCAATGTGAGAACAAGTTCAGCCAGGCGGAGGAGGGTGGTGGTGGATGGGGACTGGTTGGGCCTCTGTTCAAGGAAGAAATGGAGCGCCCAAAGGCCGTCCTGGTGGGGGGTGGAGGTGTAGAGGGATTGGACGTCCATAGTGAAAAGGAGACGGTTGGGTCCAGGAAACTGGAAACTGTTAAAGTGACGGAGGGCGTCGGAAGAGTCGTGAATGTAGGTGGGAAGAGACTGGACAAGGGGAGAAAAAATAGAGTTGAGATAGGAAGAGATAAGTTCCGTGGGGCAAGAACAGGCTGAAACGATGGGTCTACCAGGGCAGTCCTGTTTGTGGATCTTGGGAAGGAGGTAGGAGCGAGCTGTGCGGGGTTGGGGGGCTATGAGGTTGGCGGCCATGGAGGGAAGACCTCCAGAGGAGATGAGGTCATTGACCCACTTGGAAACAATGGCTTGATGTTTGCTAGTGGGGTCATGGTCCAGGCGGAGGTAGGAGGAGGTGTCGGAGAGTTGGCGTTCAGCTTCCGCACGGTAGAGGTCAGTTCACCAAACAACAACAGCACCACCCTTATCAGCAGGTTTAATGATAATGTTAGGGTTGGATCGGAGAGAACGGAGTGCTGCAAGTTCAGAGGGTCTTATGTTCATTAATAAATAGACATTCTTATTATGAACACAGCTAGCTTTTGCTAGACACTTTTATTGAGCACATGTGGACTAGGTACAGTATCTGTAGAGGCTTCCATCTTGACTGCTGCCTTGTGGGTAGCCTAGTGTCTCATGGGTAATGTAGTCTTAATATACATACAGCTGGGTAGTGTAGTCTTATACATACAGCTATATACAGCTCTACGGCTCCACCTAGTGTCCACTATAGAATGACATGTTATTGATCATTACATCCCCCTTTCTTTGAGGTTTAACAAAATCAATATCAATCAATTTTCAAGAAAACAATAAAGATAATATCAGTAACACTTTTGTTAGTGCTCTATAAACATAAACATTTTCAAAACAGTCAACACATTTTCAAAGCTTTACATTGTACTCAAAGATTAAGTCTATCAGGCTCTTTTACTTCACGTGTGGATCTTCTCAACACGGGTAAGTCTGATGTGTCTTCATGAGATTGTTCTGGCGGTGAATGACAAGATGCAGTTGCGGCATTGTCATCAATCTGCTCTTGTATAGATCGAGGTCTCCTTGCGATCTTTACTTGGAGAGGGTTTCAGTGTTTCCTTCACTCTTCATGCCATAACTCTCAATGTAGTCAATGCACTCTCGAAAAACTGCTGGCAGCTGGATCCCATCATACAGCATAGTCCTCTCAGCAGCCTCGGCTAATGGAACACCAAAGATTGGCCTGAGGGAAGAAGGAGTATCCACCGGAACTGCTTTCTGCTCTGGTGCAGGCTTCTTCTTTTTCTTTTTCTCTTTCCACTGCTTAACAACATCTGCTGCGGTTATATCTTTGGACATTTTCTCCTTGTGTTTTTCCTCTTTGTGCTTTTCTTCCTTTGGCTTCTCTTTGACCTTAAAGTATTTTTCTTTCTTCTTGGAGAAACTAGGCTTTTTGAAGACATGGATACCCTTTGGCCTTTTCATCCTTGATGGGCTCTCTGCTTCATCACCTGAGTCATCTGGTCTGCTTATGGCACAGTTTATACGGTAGACTCTCTTGACCAGTTCTAAGTCTTCACAAGCTTTGTCACCTAGTATCGAATCAAGTCTTTCAGCCACAACAGAAAACATGAGATGATGCACTTTGTCTTTGACTGTCACTTTAAGTTTGCATACACCTAAGCTATCTATTTTCTGTCCATTATAGCTCTTCAGTAGTACTGACTTTTTCTGTATTTTGGGCTTTTCTTTCATATTTTTTATGTCACTCATACTGATTAAGTTTGCTTTTGCCCCAGTGTCTAGTTTCAAGGTAACTAATGCTCCATTTACCTGCAGTGGGATCATCCATTTGTCCTCTTTTACTGCATTAACTTTATGTTCAGCATTGTCCATTTCTGAGGGCTGAACATTTTCTGTATCCTTTTTGATATTGTCACATGACACCATTCGTACAAAAAATGTCTCACTTAAATCAGTGTCCTCAATTACATTAACTTGTTGCCCTTTCTTAGTTTGTACTTTTGAAAAGCATTGTTTGGCAAAGTGATTCTTTCCATGACATTTTGTGCATATTTTTCCAAACGCTGGGCATTGTTTTAACTGGTGTTTGTAACCACAGCGTTTACAATTAAAAATGTCATCCTCCGATTGCTTTTCATTTCTGTTCTGCCCACGTTTCTTCCCCTTGTAGGACACAGCACCAACAGCAGCATTATCACTCATTACAATCGCATCATTATTGATTTCACTGAAAGTCTTCGCGTGCTTTCGAGCTAGCTCGCTGGCTTGGCATATTTTCACCGCATTTTCCAAATTTAGTTCGGTTTCTCTCAACAGATGTTCCCTGACTTTTTTATCATGAATACCAAACACAATCTGGTCACGAATCATGGATGCTTTGAGCTCAGAGAAATTACATGTCTGTGCTTTCAGTTTCAGATCAGTTATAAAGCTATCAAAAGTCTCATTTTGTTGCTGTGTCCGAGAACGGAAGATGTATCTTTCATACATCTCATTCTTTTTGGGAGAGCAATGTGCATCAATTTTTTTTAGCACATCTTCTAATTTTTCTCTGTTCTCCTCTGGATTAAATACAAATGTATTAAATACCTCTATCGCCTGTGGGCCTGCAACCGTAAGCAGCAACGCTATCTTCCTTGCGTCTGGCTTCATACCGAATCCGATGGCTGCAATGTAGAGTTCGAATTGTTGTTTAAGAGTCTGCCAATTGTAGTCTATGTTTCCTATGAGTTTCAAACGCTCTGGTGGCTTCAAATTCTCCATGTCGCTTTTCACAATTTTCAGCAGATCTTCACCATCCTGGTATCATCTTATGTTCATTAATAAATAGACATTCTTATTATGAACACAGCTAGCTTTTGCTAGACACTTTTATTGAGCACATGTGGACTAGGTACAGTATCTGTAGAGGCTTCCATCTTGACTGCTGCCTTGTGGGTAGCCTAGTGTCTCATGGGTAATGTAGTCTTAATATACATACAGCTGGGTAGTGTAGTCTTATACATACAGCGATATACAGCTCTACACAGCTCTACGGCTCCACCTAATGTCCACTATAGAATGACATGTTATTGATCATTACAGAGGGAGTTAGGTTTTAGTGAGAGAGGGGAGCAGAGAAATGGAGACGGCCGATGTCACGTCGGCAGTTAGCAATGAAAAGATCTAGAGAGGCTAAGAGGCCAGAGGGAGGGGTCCAAGTAGAACGAGAATTTAGAAAGCGGGAGAAAGGATCAGCAGTGCGGGGGGAAGACTCCTGGCCAGAGAAGTGGGCACGGAGACGAAGGCGACGGAAGAAAAGCTCAGCATTGTGCCAAGCTTGAAATTCATTCAGATGGGGGCGTAAGGGGATGAAGCTCAGGCCTTTGCTGAGGACTGATCATTCGGGGTCAGAGAGGGGAAGGTCAGAGGGGATAGTGAAAACACGGCAGGGGGTGAGATTGGAAGAAGGGATGGGATCAAAGGAAAGTAACGGGGAAGAAGGTTCTGGAGGGTGACTCTGAGCTTCCGGTCGCCTGTCACTTTAATTCTCCACTTCACTCCCACTCTGATCTCTCTGTCCTCGGCCTAATACATTGTTCTAATGAAGCTCAACGTAAGCTCGAGGAACAGCACCTCATCTTTCGATTAGGCACTTTACAGCCTGCCGGACTCAACGTGGAGTTCAGCAATTTCAGATAATAATCCCTGCCCCCATTTTTCATGCAGTATGATTTTGCCATTCCCATTTGCAACATTTTCACAGCATGTTCTTTCAATTCCTTCCTCCCCTCCTAAACCCCTCCTCCCCGTCTCTGCACCTGCTTAAAATCTGTTACATTTCCAGCTTTTTCCAGTTCTGATGAAGGGTCCCAGACCTGAAACGTTAACCCTGTTTCTCTCTCCACGGATGCTGCCTGGCCTGCTGAGCATTTCCAGCATTTTCTGTTGTTACTTCAGATTTCCAGCATCCGCAGTATTTTGCTATTATACCACTTCCTTAATAATGGATTCCAGCATTTTACCGACAACTTAACCAGACCAGCCACGTAAATACTGTGGCAACAAGAGCAGGTCAGAGACTAGGTATTCTGCGGCGAGTGTCTCACCTCCTGACTCCCCAAAGCCTTTCCACCATCTACAAGGCACAAGTAAGGAGTGTGATGGAATACTCTCCACTTGCCTGGATGAGTGCAGCTCCAACAACACTCAAGAAGTTCGACACCATCCAAGACAAAGCAGCCCGCTTGACTGGCACCCCATCTACCACCTTAAACATTCACTCCCTCCACCACCAGCGTACCGTGGCTGCAGTGTGTACCATCTACAAGATGCACTGCAGCAACTCGCCAAGGCTTCTTCGGCAGCATCTCCCAAACCCGCAACCTCTTCCACCTAGAAGGACAAGGGCAGCAGGTGCATGGGAACACCACCACCTCCAAGTTCCCCTCCAAGTCACACACCATCCTGAATTAGAAGTACATCACCACTCCTTCATCGTCGCTGGGTCAAAATCCTGGAACTTCCTGTCTAACAGCACTGTGGGAGTACCTTCAACACACGGACTGCAGCAGTTCAAGAAGGTGACTCACCACGTTCTTCTCTTAGGCAGTCCCTCGGAACTGAGGATGACTTGCTTCGACACTAAAAATGAGTTCACAGGTGACTGATGAGTCCAATGCGGGACCTACAGGCCTAGAAATTCAGTTTGGGCCCGCCAGCTCGCTTGCGCCCAGAAGTTACCGCTGCGCGCGGAGCCACTTGCGCCCGCCGGAAATTCAGTTTCAGCGCCCCACGTCGAAGCCGGCCGCTATTCAAGGGTTTCGGCGCCCCCGCTTGGGGCGCTGAAACTGAATATCGGCGCGCTAGGTGCCGCAGCGCCACCCGCTGCGGTACTGCTGCTCTTCCTCCCTCTCTTAAGGGGGAGGTGCCTTCAACAGCGAGATCGCCGCTCGCTAGTGCCGGCAAATGAGCCCGGCACCACGGAGAAGTGTCGGGCTCCCGGAAAACAGCCGGCAATGCCGCGGGGGGGTGGGTGGAGGAGGCCGGGGAAGGAGGTGTGGGCAGGCGGCCGCCGAAAAAGCGGCCGGCCGCACATCCGCCTTAACTCGCCCCACTAACGCTACAGTACGGCCCCGTTTTCTGATCACTGTTTGCGGCCGCTGCGGAAGAGGTGGCCGCAACTCAATATGGCGGTCGGGCCGGTAGCGGGGCGGTAGCGGGGCACTGCGCACACCGATGACGTCATCGGTGGCGGCGCAGCGCTACTGGCTAACGCCGCCATTACCGCAGCGCTGAATATCGGCGAAAGCTCAGCAAGTGGCGCAAAAGCCCTCTTTGGGCGAAAACTGGGCGCAAAGCCTACTGAATTTCTAGCCCACAGTCTCTGTCACAGGGGGGGCAGATGGTGGTTGAAGGGGCGGGTGGGTGGGGTGCTTGGGTTGACGTGTGCTCCTTGCGCTATTTGCACTCGGCTTCCGCTTGCTCCTAGTGAAGAGACTCGAGGTGTTCGGCGCCTTCCCGGATGCTTCTCCTCCACTTTGTGTGGTCTTGGACCAGGGATACCCAGGTGTCGGTGGGGATGTTGCACTTTTTCAAGGAGGCTTTGAGGGTGTCCTTGAAGCATTTCCTCTGCCCACCTGGGGCTCTCTTGCCGTGTCAGAGCTCCGAGTAGAGCGCTTGTTTTGGAAGTCTCGTATTGGGCATGCAGACGATGTGACCCGTCCATCGGAGCTGATCGAGCGTGGTCAAAGCTTCGATGCTGGGGATGTTGGCTTGAGCGAGAACACTGATGTTGGTGCGCCTATCCTGCCAATGGATTTGCAGGATCTTGCGGAGGCAGCGTTGGTGGTACCTCTCAAGTGCTTTGAGGTGCCTGCTGTACATGGTCCATGTCTCTGAGGCATACAGCAGGGCGGATATCACTGCTGCTCTGTAGACCATGAGCTTGGTGCTGGGTTTGCGGTCCTGGTCTTCAAACACTCTCTTCCTCAGGCGACCGAAGGCTGCACTGGCACACTGAAGGCGGTGTTGGACTTCGTCATCGATGTCTGCCCTTGTTGACAGTAGGCTCCTGAGGTATGGAAAGTGGTCCACGTTGTCCAAGGCCTTGTCATGGATTTTGATAATCGAGGAGCAGTACTGTGTGGCGGGGGCAGGTTGGTAGAGGACCTTTGACTTATGGATGTTTAGTGTAAGGCTCTTGGTGAAGGTGTTGACGATGGTTTCGAGTTCAGCCTCAGAGTGTGCGCAGGCGCAAGCGTCATCTGCATACTGTAATTTGATGACAGAGGATGGGATGACTTTGGATCTGGACTGGAGGCGACAGAGGTTGAACAGTTTCCCGTTTGTTCTGTAAGTTAGCTCCACTCCAGCGGGGAGCTTACTGAGGGTGAGATGGAGCATTGCAGCCAGGAAGATCGAGAAGAGCGTTGGTGCGATGACACAGCCTTGCTTGACCCCGGTCCATACGTGTATTGGGCCTATGGTGAATTCTTTGATCAGGATCATGGCTTACATGTCATCGTGAAGCAGGCGGAGGATGGTGACAAACTTTTGAGGGCAGCCGAATTTGAGGAGGACACTCCATAATCCCTCACAGTTGACGGTGTCGAAGGCCTTTATGAGGTCAAAGAAGGCCATGTACAGCGGTTGGTGCTGTTCCATGCATTTCTCTTGTAGTTGACGCGCGGTGAAGATCAGGTCCATTGTGCCCCTTAGTGGGCGGAATCCGCATTGCAACTCTGGGAGGAGCTCTTCAGCCACTGGGAGAAGGTGATTGAGGAGGATTCTTGCGATGACTTTCCCTGTGGCAGACTCCTCTGAAATTACTGCAATCGGACTTGTCACCTTTCTTGAAGATGGTCACGATTACGGTATCTCTGAGATCCCCTGGCATGCTCTCCTCCTTCCAAATAAGAGAAATGAGTTCATTTCATGTATTCGCGCCAATAGTGCTTCTCCGCCATGTTTTAGCGCCTCGGTGGGAACTCCATCTGCTCCTGAGGCCTTGTTGTTCTTCAGTTGTTCAGGTTGAAGAAGGCGGCTCACCACCACCTTCTCAAGGGCAACTAGGGATGGGCAATAAATGCTGGCATTGCCAGCGACGCCCAGATCCCATAAGCGAATTTAAAAAAAACTGCTGTCAGGTTACTTTTGCGACCTTCCAATCCACTGGGACCATTCTAGAATCTAGGGAATTTTGGAAGATCACAACCAATGCATCCACTATCTCTGCAGCCACCTCTTTAGACCCCTAGGCTGTAGGCCATTCAGTCCGTGGGATTTGTTGGCTTTTAGTCCCATTAGTTTCTCAATCTATCGACAAAAGCAAAATATGTTGTATTACATCTGAATTAAAAACAGAAAATGCTGGAAACATTCAGCAGGTCAGGTAACATCTGTGGAGGCAGAAACAGAGTTAACATTTCAGGTCTACCGATACCTGCTTTAAAAGTTTCAATTGACCCAGCAGCATCACAGCTTTTTGGGTAGGGAGTTCCAGATTTCCACTAACATTTACGTGAAAATGTGCTTCCTGATTTCACTCCTGAATGGCCTGGTTCTATTTTTAAGATTATGCCCACTGAATTTCTTCACCCGAGGAAATAGTTTCTCCTTGTCTACCTTATTGAATCCTTTTTTTGATTTTAAACACCTCAATTAGATTACCCCTCAATCTTCTATCCTCAAGAGAATACAAACCAAGTTCATGCAACCTGGTCAATCTATTCCAACTGCTTAGTGCTGCTTCTGTCAACAGCGCCTTGGACAATCTACTAATAATCTGTTGTTTAATTCTATGATTCTATTGGTATACCATCCTGAGGAGTGAAGGTACATTAAATTGACCATTTAAATATGTAATTCCTTTAAAGAGGCACTGTATTTAAGGAAAAACCTTGGCAACCTTTGTTGCATCTAATGGGTCAAAAAGGATCATCACATCACTTATAACTGACAGAAGTGATGTGAATGTCTCTTCTGATTCTTCTGTCACCCCAAACAAGAAGAAAAAATGCTTAAAACTCACTTTTCCACTTGTTTTCTCTCCTCTCCTGATGCTGACTCCTGCTAGAGTATAGTTACACAGGCACGAGTGCCTCTCTACCTCTCTCTCCTCCTTTAAGATGCTCCGTAAAACCTACCTCTTTGACCAAGCTTTTGGTCACCTGTCCTAATATCTCCTTATGTGGCTCGGTGTCAAAATCTGTTGGTAACGCTCCTGAGAAGTGCATTGGAATGTTTTACCACGTTAAAGGTAGTATATAAATACATGTTGTTGTTGCAGTTGTCTTCAGGAACTTCACCTAAGTGGTTATTCTTCACAGATACTGAATGTCTTTAGTCTATTTAAGTATAGGGTGGATACAGCTGAGGCCTATCGTGTTGTCAGTTGAATCCACACATGAGCACTTTTAGGTAGAAGACCTTTTAGGTGATCAGGAATAGCAACCTTTGGCCAATTTATTCCCCTCCCTAATCCAGGGCATTGAAGCCAAGTGTAGCACCTCCATCTTTGTCCCAACTGAGATCAACTCAACACATTTTTAATGACAAGACTCAATCTATAAAATGGGCTTGTGGTAACAGCATTTTTACGATATGGCAGTTCTAATTTACCATATGCTGCATCTACAAACAGCAAAAGTAGCAAAGCAAATGGATAGCTAGCTTACTGTTTCAATATAACTGCCCTGCTCGCTCTTTCAGCATGTTCTGCAATGTAGATGCAATTGTACTGCTGCTAGGTTCCCTGGAGATGTGACTGAACTCACGTAATATGACTATGAATATCTGCCCACAAGATGAAATTACATATAACTATGAGTAACTGCCCATCAGATGATGTAAGATTTCATAACTTGCCTTGATTTTGGGAGTTTACTTCATTTGTTGTGCATACCTGTCCAACCACAAATCAGAGGATCTTAGAATCATAAAACACGATTGGTAAGAATGCACATTGTTGGTAAAGATGACATTTAAAACAAACTTAGATCAAGTTTTTTTCCCCCCGTATGTATTCAAAATTCATTCAGTCTCCTTTTCCTCTCCATCTCACACACGTCCAGACAGATGCATACACAATGCTACCATTAGACAACCTCAAACAGCAGTCTGTCGTTTCCATGCAGAAACTGAGATACAGAATTAACTATTGCTGTTCAGTTGGGGTGCTGGAGCACACATCAGGGTTCAGGATAATTTGAATGAGGTAATCGAGTGCAAAATCTCTAAAGGAGCTTTTACATTCAGTAAGTGCCAATGATTGTAGATGCACAATAACTTCCACAGGGCATTCTCTTCTTCTTAGGCAGTCCCTCGGAACCGAGGATGACTTGCTTCCACACTAAAAATGAGTTCTCAGGTGACTGATGAGTCCAATGCAGGACCTACAGTCTCTGTCACAGGTGGGGCAGATGGTGGTTGAAGGGGCGGGGGGTTCTTGGGTTGTAGGGCATTATACTCTGTTATGTAAAGCGGGAGAACTCAAGACCAAATGACATTACAGGCACACATTTTCATGGGTTCAGTGATCTTTCGATCATTCAAAAGTGCCTGAAGAGTCTCTGCCGTTGTACTAGCCACTGAGGTCAGGTTACTGAGATATTTATCATTAGCGCTGTTGTCTTCCGCTGTAACCTGTTGTTATGTAGGCTAAATGGTACCTTATCCCCGGGCTGCAGCCAGTTAGTAGGAAGCTGAAGCTTGGGGGGGAATGAGTCTTTTTCCAATTTTATTTTCCTTCTCACCAGTCTCTCCGCTCAGTGCCCTCCCACGACAATATGGCTAAAATCAAGAACTTAACATGTGGCAAGTCGTAGGTGCACAAACCAGTATTATTAGTCCCATTTCCCTGCACCTTTGCAGATTCACTTCACGACCTTGCCTAGCTTCATTTTGTGGCTTCCTGTCCTCTGCTGAGCATGTCTGACTAATTTGATTGAATTTTTTGAGGGGGTGACTAGGTGTGTGGATGAGGGTAACGCAGTGGATGTGGTATACATGGATTTCAGTAAGGCCTTCGATAAAGTCCCGCACAGGAGACTGGTCAAGAAGGTAAGAGCCCATGGAATCCAGGGTGCCTTGGCACATTGGATACAAAACTGGCTTAGTGGCAGAAGGCAGAGGGTGATGGTCGAAGGTTGTTTTTGTGACTGGAAGCCTGTGGCCAGTGGGGTACCACAGGGATCGGTGCTGGGTCCCTTGCTGTTTGTGGTCTACATTAATGACTTGGATATGAATGTAAAGGGTATGATCAGTAAGTTCGCGGATGATACAAAAATTGGTAGGGTGGTAAATAGCGAGGAGGGTAGCCTCAGTCTGCAGGACGATATAGATGGGTTGGTCAGATGGGCGGAACAGTGGCAAATGGAATTTAACCCGGAAAAGTGCGAGGTGATGCACTTTGGGGGGACTAACAAGGCAAAGGAATACACAATGAATGGAAAGACCCTAGGCAAGACGGAGGGTCAGAGGGATCTGGGTGTGCAAGTACACAGATCCCTGAAGGCGGCGGAACAGGTGGATAAGGTGGTAAAAAAGGCATATGGGATACTTGCCTTCATTAGCCGAGGCATTGAATATAAGAGCAAGGAGGTTATGATGGAGCTGTATAAAACACTGGTTAGGCCACAGCTGGAATACTGTGTGCAGTTCTGGTCGCCACACTACAGGAAGGATGTGATCGCGTTAGAGAGGGTGCAGAGGAGGTTCACCAGGATGTTACCAGGGCTGGAGCGCTTCGGCTATGAAGAGAGACTGGGCAGATTGGGTTTGTTTTCCTTGGAGCAGAGGAGGCTGAGGGGGGACATGATTGAGGTGTACAAAATTATGAGGGGCATAGATAGGATGGATGCTGAGGAGCTTTTTCCCTTAGTAGAGGGGTCAATAACTAGGGGGCATAGATTCAAGGTAAAGGGCGGGAGGTTTAGAGGGGATTTGAGAAAGAACTTTTTCACCCAGAGGGTGGTTGGAGTCTGGAACTCACTGCCTGAAAGGGTTGTGGAGGCAGAAACCCTCACAACATTTAAGAAGCATTTGGATGTGCACTTGAAATGCCATAGCATACAAGGCTACGGGCCAAATGCTGGAATATGGGATTAGATTAGGCAGGGCTTGATGGCCGGCGCGGACACGATGGGCCGAAGGGCCTCTATCCGTGCTGTATTACTCTATGACTCTATGACTACTGTCCCTGCTGTGAGGGATTTATTGCATGCAAATACCACAGGAGATTGTTATGTATTGTGTGTGTTCTATTGTGTGTTCTCCTCCCACCTGTGGTGGCGCTGTCACAGGAGATAAATGGTTGGGTATTCTCTCGGTTAAGTTTAGCTCTCTTTGTTCGGAACTTTCCAGAACTTCCTTTCCTTCCAATAAAGCACTTCATGTTTGAATCTCTGAGTTCAGAGTCCTAAATTGTGTCTAGGTAGAAAGGTACCGACACAACAAGTGGCAACGAGGAGCGGATGAATCTGCGTACGTTACGGGTGCAGTGAGTAAACAGAAAATTTAATTTGAAACGTGAGATGGCTACTATATTAGGAAACATCGGTGTTTTTGATGAAAATGTGGAGCAATGGAGCGCATATACGGAACGTTTTGACTATTTTGTGTTGGCGAATGCGGTGGCAAATGAAAAGGTCGTGCCTACCTTTTTGAGTGTAATCGGGCCGAAGACTTTCAATTTACTTCACAGCCTCGTGTAGCCAGATAAGCCAGGAACTAAAACATATAAGCAACTAGTGGAAATTCTTGGAGCACATTTTTCACCAAAACCTCTGGTTATTGCTGAGAGATTTAGATTTCACAAACGGAATCAAGAGGAGGGGGATTCAGTGATGATGTTTATTGCTGCTTTAAAAAGGTTGTCGGAACACTGCCAGTTCAAGGAGGTGCTGAATGACACCATTAGAGACAGACTTGTGTGTGGTCTGCAAAATGCAGCCACACAGAAACGCCTTCTTACTAAGGACAACCTTACTCTTGAAAAGACCATTGAAGTTAGTGTCTCCATGGAGATGGCGGAAAAGGAGGCTCACCAGTTGAGTTCAACAGGGAGAGTTCACAAGGTGTCGTCTGAGCCTAAAGGTGCGCGGGACGGCACATGTTACCATTGTGGGAAAACGGGCCATCACGGTAATGACTGCTGGTGTACGCAGCTGGAATGCCGAAATTGTGGCAAAAAGGGTCACATTGAACGCGCCTGTAGAGGTAAAAAAAGAAAAGACAGAGCTGGGAAGCATGGAAGCAAAATGTCTGTATTTGGACAAGAGAGGAAAAAGAGTGTTCATTCAGTGCAGTATGATGGAACAAGCAAAACAGAGGGGAGCGACACCTCTGAGGAGGAAGAGGTGCACATACTGACGGTTGCAGGTGGTTCAAATGGCTACTGGGTGTCACCACTGGTGGAGGGACAATCAGTGCGGATGGAGGTGGACACAGGCGCGGCTGTGTCCCTTGTTTCAGACACTGTCTACAACAAAATGCTAAAGCATCTTACCCTTCAGCCAACAAACATTGTGCTAAAGACGTATACCGGCGAACCTGTGGCCATGAGAGGCGTCATTGAGGTGACAGTTAAATTGAACGGACAGACTGCAAAACTGCCACTATATGTGGTAAAGGGAAATTACCCATCGCTACTGGGAGGTGCGTGGCTAGAGAAAATCACGCTGGACTGGCCTGCAGTCCGCATGATGTCAAAAGGGGAGTCAGGTCTGACTGCAGTGTTAAACAAACATGCAGAACTCTTCAATGGGGAACTTGGGAGCATGAAAAAGATCAGCGTGAGACTGGACATTAAACCTGACAACAAGCCGAAGTTTCACAAAGCCCGACCTGTACCCTATGCAATTAGGCCAAAAGTTGAGGCTAACTTGGAGGCCTTAGTCGAGAATGGAGTCCTGGAGCCTGTGAGCGTGAGCAAATGGGCCACACCCATTGTTCCTGTCCTGAAAAAGGATGGATCTGTTCGAATCTGCGGGGATTTTAAAGTGACTATTAACCCGGTGCTGTCTGTGGAACAGTACCCTCTTCCCCTCATTGATGATCTTTTTACGGGCCTGGCCAGAGGGCAAAAGTTCAGCAAAATAGACTTATGCCAGGCTTATCTACAAATGCATGTCGATGACAAATCAAAGGAGCTGCTGACAATTGTGACACACAAGGGGCTATACAGGTACTGCCGCCTTCCGTTTGGAATTATGTCGGCCCCTGCTCTATTCCAAAGGGCAATGGATCAGATTTTGAGTGGACTGCCAGGAGTCCAGTGCTACCTGGACGACATCCTTGTCACTGGGACAAATGAGGAGGATCATCTTCTGAACTTGGATGCGACACTACAACGACTGAAAGAGTACGGACTCAGAGTTCGTAAAGACAAATGTGAATTCTTTCAGTCTTCAGTTGAGTACCTGGGGCATGTGATTGACGCTGCTGGCCTGCATAAGGCGCCGCCAAAGGTCAAGGCGATCGTGGAGGCCCCAGCACCCCAGAATGTGAGCCAGTTACGTTCATTTCTGGGGCTACTTAACTACTATGGGAAGTTTATTCCAGAATTAGCAACATTGCTGAAGCCGTTACATCAGTTGCTATGTCAAGGCAAAACATGGAAATGGACTGAACTGTGCAACGAAGCTTTCGCCCAAGCAAAGTAAGCATTGTTGAATTCGGAGGTCCTGACACACTTCGACCCAAAGCTACCCGTGCAGCTAGCATGTGATGCATCACCATATGGTGTGGGAGCAGTCATATCCCACATCATGCCTTCGGGTGAAGAGAAACCTATCGCCTTCGCATCACGCACCTTGAACAAGGCCGAGAGTAACTATGCGCAGATCGAGCGCGAGGCCTTGGGAATCGTTTTTGGAATTCGAAAATTTCATCAGTACCTGTTTGGGAGAAGGTTCACACTCCTGACGGACCACCGTCCATTGACTTCAATCTTCGGGCCCCACACCGGAATTCCGTCTCTCGCTGCAAGCAGGATGCAAAGGTGGGCTTTACTGTTGTCAGGACACACATACGACATCAAATATCGCAAATCAGACTTGCACGGCAACGCAGACGGTCTCTCGAGGCTACCCTTGCCTGTTACTCCCCCAGAGCCTCGTCAGATAGACATCTTCTACTTTAGACAAGTGGAGGGAGCACCTGTCGCTGCAGTACAGGTGCAAAGGTACACCCGCAACGATCCAGTCCTGTCTGAGGTAATGGACGATGTCATTCGAGGGAGAGCGATAGGAGATTCTCCTAGTTTGAAACCTTACTTTTCAAAAAGAAATGAGCTCTCCGTCCAGGCAGGTTGTCTTCTTTGGGGACGCCGTGTCATCATTCCGCCGCCTCTGAGGGAACCTATACTGCAACAACTTAATACAGGCCACAGTGGGATGGTTCGGATGAAGGAAATGGCAAGAAGCTACTTCTGGTGGCCAGGTCTCGATGGGAATATTGAGGAGAAAGCCAAAACATGTTCCCCATGTCAAAGGGTCCGGAATGTTCCACAGCTGGCAACCCTACACCCCTGGGATTGGCCTGCAGAAGTGTGGCAGCGAGTACATGTGGACTTCGCCAGTCCTTTCGAAGGGAAGATGTTTATGGTGGTTGTGGACGCTCGTAGCAAGTGGCCGGAGGTCGCTGTAATGAGGTCTACCACGGCAGAGAAAACAATTGAGAAACTTGGTGAGATGTTCAGCCGTTATGGCTCACCGGAACAACTCGTAAGTGACAATGGTCCACAATTTGTATCACAGGAGTTTGCAACCTTCCTGCATGTGAATGGTGTCCAACACATCAGGTCTGCGCCCTATCATCCCTCTACTAATGGCCAGGCAGAAAGGTTCGGGCAAACTTTGAAGCACGCCTTGAAGGCATCGCAAGGTCAGGGCTCAATCCACCAACGTCTGAACAGCTTCCTGTTGTCCTACAGGAACGAGCCGCATGCCACAACCAAAACTTCCCCCGCTTCGCTCATGATGAAGAGGCAGTTGCGGACAAGTTTTGACTTACTCAAACCTCCAAGGGCAGAGCAGGTTGTCCATCGTCAACAACAAGCTCAAGCTGAAAAGAGAGAGAAAAGAGCCAAGGAGAGACGGTTTCATCCAGGAGAGCACGTCCTAGCTCGAAACTTCAACACTGGACCGAAATGGGTTCCTGCTACGGTGATCGCGCAGACGGGCCCTGTGTCTTACACGGTTGAGACTGCTGAGGACGTCGTCTGGAGAAGACACACAGATCAACTGTTGCTAGGAGCAGAGACAGCCACAGAGGCTCCAACGGCTGGTTGGCCTGAACTGTTTCCGAATGATACCGCAAACCAGCATCCTTTGCCACCGTGCTCTTCCCCAACACAGAAAGTCAAAGAGACTGTTCAACCTGTGCAAACTCCTGACTTTCAACTGACACAGGCACCTTCTCCATCCAGGCCTGTGTCAATGCCTACTGCTGTGGAAGCCAGCAATGACCGCCGGTATCCTGTCAGAGAGCGGCGGCCTCCAAGACGCTTGGATCTGTAGGCTTAGTGACTTACCCACAAGACTGGGGCAGAATAAACCCCAGGGTAAAGTCAGGGTTTGAGGCAGTCTACCTCTACCCTAGGTTAGTTGAGTGTATTGAAAGTAACTTACCTATTGAGGAATAATGTGGACCTTCCATTTAAGAGGGGAGGAAATGTTATGTATTGTGTGTGTTCTATTGTGTGTTCTCCTCCCACCTGTGGTGGCGCTGTCACAGGAGATAAATGGTTGGGTGTTCTCGGTTAAGTTTAGCTCTCTTTGTTCGGAACTTTCCAGAACTTCCTTCCCTTCCAATAAAGCACTTCATATTTGAATCTCTGAGTTCTGAGTCCTAAATTGTGTCTAGGTAGAAAGGTACCGACACAACAGAGATCAGGTGCTATATTATATGTGGTTGGATGAAAAGTGACGAGCAATATTTAAAAATTGGCCTCGGTATCTGCAGAATGAGTACTTAGGTATGTTAGTGTAGTGATTTTGGTCCAGAGGCCTGGACTAATAATTCAGAGAACATGAGTTCAAATCCTAAAGTGGCTGAGAATTTAAATTCAGTTTTTAGTAAAAATCTGGGAGTTAAAAAAAAAGCTGGTATCAGTAAAATTGACCGTGAAGCTGTTGGATTGTCGATAAAAACCCAACTGCTTCACTAATGCTCTTTAGGAAGGAAAGCTGCCGTTCTTATCTGGTCTGACCCATATGTGACTCCAGTCCCACTCCACTCCAGTTGTCTCTTTCTTAACTGACTTCTGAAATGGCTTAGCAAGCCATTCAGTTGTGTCAGACTGTTACAAAGAATAAGAAGAAAATCCATCATCACCTTCTCAGGGCAGCTAGGGATGGGCAATAAATGCCAGCCTTGTTAGCAATGCCCATATCCCAAGATTGAATAATAAAGCTGCGCTAGCTGGAGATCCCACTCCTGATCGCTATCCAGTGACTCTTGCAGGAAATGTACATGCATAGTTTGAGGATTTGGTTCAACGGTAAATCCCTCAGGCTCAAATAATAATGCTGTAATATTGCTCACACATAAATTAGGCAAACTAGAGGTCATTTCTGGCACCCATTCAACTGTACTGCTGTATGTATTTAAAGAGAAGAGGGACAACATTTGGCAGGGAAATACATAAATGCTTTAGTTCTTAAATCTTACCTAGCCAGGTGTTTTCATTCTGGCACAGAATCATTATCATTTTTGCTTATAAGGGAATTTGAAATTATATGTTATATATTATAACAAGAGTCCTAAATTTAACTACCAGTACACCTTTGCACGTCAATGTCATGAAGTTTCACCCCATTGATATCATAGAATCATACAGCACAGAAAGAGGCCATTCAGCCCAACGTGCTTGTGCCGACTCTTTGAAGAGCTATCCAATTAGTCCCACTCTCCTTCTCTTTCCCCATATCCATGCAAATTTCTCCTTTTTAAGTATATATCCAATTCCCTTTTGAAAGTTACTATTGAATCTGCTTCCACCGTCCTTTCAGGCAGTGCATTCCAGATTATAACAATTTGCTGCGTAAAAAAAAAATCTGCTCATTTCACCCTGGCTTTTTTGCCAATTATTTTAAATCTGTGTCCAAATTTAAATCTCATTAAAGCTCCCCTTAACCTTCTCTGCTCTAAGGAGAGCAATCGTAACTTCTCTAGTCTCTCCATATAACTGAAGTCCGTCATCCCTGGTGTTGTGTATGTAACCGTTTACCTTTAAGGGAACTATAGAATGTAACCGTTCGCCTTTAAGAGCACTACTTTAGGGTAGCACTATTTGTTGGCTCATGTATACTATAATACCGATAGTGACCACACCAGTATATAAGGGTTGTGATATGTTAACTAGGGCAGAATCGCCCGAACCTCTGAATAGTAAAGACCTGTTTTATTTTGTTAATCGTGGAGTCTGTGTATTATTTACAATACAACCCACAGACTTAACACTGGCGACGAGTCGGATTCGAACCCTGCGGCAGTTATTCCACGGCGGCTTCGTCCAAAGACAGGACGTTGAAGAGAGGTTTCAATCCTCACCACCCCACTGGAAGCGACAGGCATCAGGACCCTGCAGCCTCCATCAGCGACTGAAAACTGGAGTGCAGAAGAAACAGGGCTGGGAAGACAGAGGTACAGGCGCTCGCGATCGGCAGATAAGGGCCGGGCCGCTTTGAAGTGAGGGGCGCAGCCGGGCCATCGATCGCAACCACCGATAAGGGCCGCACTCGGGCTGAAAAGGGCAGCGGCTGCAGAAATTGAAGGCGCGAGAGCCGCGGTGCACAGCGCGGGCCATCGATCGCGATCGGGAGATAAGGGCTTTGGAGTGCGAGGCGCAGCCGGGCCATCGATCGCAAGCACTGATAAGGGCCGGGCCGCTTTCAAGTGCGAGGCGCAGCCGGGCCATCGATCGCATCCGCTGATAAGGGCCGCACTCGGGCTGAAAGACAGTGTCGGGGGACGGGTGAAGACCGTCAAGCGCGGGAAAACCGCCATTGAAGTGGGCGGGGAGAGCGAGAAGCGCGGGAAAGCCGCCATTTTTCGCGGGAAAACCGCTGGGGAAGAAGACAGAAGCGGGAAACCGCCATCTTAGAAAATTAATTAGAATTTTCAGAAAGGCTGGTGTGTTCTCAAGAAGAGAGGAAAAATAAGAATAAGTAAAGCAATACTTGTGGTGTTCTCAAGAAGAGAAGAAAATTAATAATAAGTAAAGAAATACTTGTGCTGTTCTCGGAAAGAGAAGAAGATGCCTAAGCGAGGAAATATTAATGATTTTAATGCTGAAATAGAAGACTGGGCCACGTATGTGGAACGCATAGGAATATATTGCGTAGCCATGTACGACAAGGCAATAACTTTGTTAAATTCGATGGGAGCAAAAACATACGGGCTCTTGAAACATCTAATAGCACCAGTTAAACCAGTGGACCAGACCTTCGAAGAGATCGTAGCAGTGCTGAAGGATCACTTGAACCCCACACCGTTGATGCTGGCTGAACGATTTAAATTTTACGCCAGAACCCAGAGGCAAGATGAAAGCAATGCGGAATACTTAGTCGAACTGCGTAAGCTAGCGAAATACTGCCAGTTTGGAGGGAATTTGACAGAGGCGCTGCGGGACAAGTTCGTATGCGGCTTGGCCAAAGAAGGAACGCAGAAGCGACTTCTGGAAGAAAACGACCTCACACTGGACAGGGCTGTCCTCATAGCTTCATCGCACGAAGCCGCAGCGAAAGGAACGGCGGAAATGCAGCAAAAGGCGGCGGCACTCGGGGTGGACCAAATTACTGCAAGCAATTCCAAATGCTACCGTTGTGGAAAGACAACGCACGACCAGAATCAGTGCTGGTTTAAGAACCAAGAGTGCAGGAAATGTGGCAAACTGGGTCACATCACGAGGGTATGCAGGTCCGGAAAGAAGACCAACAAGCAAAGGAAGCCACCACCACAAGAAAAGTACAACAAGGTACATCAGGTGGCTGAAAAGAGTTCAGACGAACAAAATTCAGACTCAGACCCAAACAGCCAGGAGTTGGATAGTCTGAGAATCCACAATGTGGGTAAAGTGACTGATCTACAGACGATCTGGGTCACACTAAAAATAGCTGGAGTCCAAGTACGAATGGAGCTGGACACGGGATCAGCTGTATCAGTCATCAACCAAAAGGACTACCACCGGCTATTCTCTCACATACCCTTAAGAAATACCAAGTTCGTATTACAGACATACACGGGGCATAACGTATACCCCATGGGGAAAATAAGAGTAAAGGTGAGAGATAGGGGTAAAGTACACCCAAGAATGAATTTGTACGTACTACCTGAGGGAGGACCACCACTCCTAGGGCAGGAGTGGATCAAGAAAATAGACATGGAATGGCACTACCTACAAGCAATGACGAGTGAGGACTCGGTGCAGACAAGCAGCTCAGACTCCGAGCCGGAAGACGATAAGTCCAGCTTATGTATGAAAAACAAGGTTAACATGAACTCACGGACTAAGGTTGGAAAATCGATGGCGTGCATAAAGACAGAGAATTCTGAGTCTGTTCAAGTTACAGACATATGCATTACGGAGGAACACCGGGCTCGAACTCAACGTTATTTCAAAGTACAACAACAATTAGAACAATTAAGTTACCGCCTCGTACAAGAGATGAAAACAATGAAAAAGTTCTATGACACCGAATGGGAGAGTCTGGAAAGACAACAGAACCTACTGGCTCAAGCAGAGAGCGACCATAGAGCCATCGTGACCAATTACCGATCACATCTCCCTTATGATGTTCAGGAGTTAGAATATTTGCATGATCTAGAGATACAGCAGAAGGGCAAACCACACTACACTGAGGATTTTGTTCTGCAATTAGAGACGGAGCTAGTGCAGGCAAGGTTAAGAGAAGTTGAATCGCAGGGTGCTCTTAAGGAGATGCAGAAACAAATCTTGGACATGGAAAAGAGAAACGCTTCTTTACCTGATGTGAATAATGTGGACATGTTGCGAGAGGGGATTATTGAGGCGAAACTGAAAGAAGCTAAGCAAAGGATGTTGGAACTTGAAACACAGAACCAAATCAGCAGAAATCAGCTATGTCGAGCAGAGAAGGAGTGCTATGGTCTACATGAGAAGGTGCAATATCTCTCAGCTCAGAATAAGGGGCTACTCACTCAGTTAAATGAGAGTAAACGGGAAATGGCTGAGATAGACTGCAAGAATAAAGAAGAATTGATGGCAGTGAGACTTCGAGAGGCAGATAGCATAGCAGCCTTGGCTGAACTCCAACAGGAAATTGCAAAAAAACCAATTGCAGAGGAATCTTCAGGAAGCCAGGATTTTATGCCAGTCCTTCTTTACGACTCCTTACAAGCAGAGTGTGAGAAGTTGAAAGAACAGTATGGACAGGCCCAGGCTACAATTCTGGAGGGGATTAACTCGGCAACCCCCGAAAAGCTAGTTTCAGTAGAAGCATATGAACAACTAAAGGTTGAACATGAGCAAGAAGTCCAAAGGCTGCAGGAAATGTTTGATGAGCTCCAGGCCAAGGCTGCCTCATCGGTAAAGATTCCATCCATAGATGAAACATTAGTGGTGGAAGAGGAGAGGGGTTTGGAGCTCTCAAAAGTTATGGAAATAGCTGAGGTTGCAACACAGACTGAGAAGATGGCAGCAGAGCAACCCTTGGATACCAAAAGTACGCTGACTCATGTCAATGTAGAACAACAGACCGCTGAAACAGCTGCTCCGGTAGAGGGATTGAATAGTCCGATCAATCAATCTCCAAAGGAAGTTGAAGTATTAAAATCACAAATGAGGTCATTAGTAAACGACTTGCTGAAAGCCCAGAAAAAGCTGGATGAAGAGGTACACATGAAGAAGTCTCTTCAGGAAAGATGTCTGGATTTGGAACAAGAGCTGGCTAACGTCCAGCTGGGTATGGAGGAAATAGACGACCCTCTCGCTGGCCTAGCTCAGGACGACACCGAATATTACCATGACCTGGTGGACTACACCGAATATTGCGATGTCCTGTCCTGCCCAGCTTGTAACTTCGACTCCCAAAGTGCAGAAATCATGGAGGAGCACCAAAAGTCTACGGAACATCGGGTGAAGCTGGCTCTACGACGGAAACAGGAGGCAGAGAAGGAGGAACTGCGCAGGCAGCTGGCAGCTGACAGTGGAGCCCAGAGAGTCTCCAAGAAGCAGAAAAGGAAAAGTCGAAACAGAAGATGACCCCTCTGAACCATTATCACCTCTACCAGATCACACACGTGGTCCCTCCGAACGGAGCCAAATCAGTTCGGAAGTTCAAACTGTTAAATCCATGGAAGGACTATTGAATGAGTCACTTCAGCAATGTGAACTGTTTTCCGCAGAGACTGAATCTGTGATCTGTTTTGACATGAAGTTATATGACGTTGACTCCATCGAGAGTATATCTGTAAATTGTTATATGATGTTGACTCCATCGAGAGTATATCTGTAAACTGTTTATATGAAGTTGAAGATTGTATGTTTAAAGGGGATTCTGTAAGTAATAAGCTAAAAAGGGAGGAGTGTTGTGTATGTAACCGTTTACCTTTAAGGGAACTATAGAATGTAACCGTTCGCCTTTAAGAGCACTACTTTAGGGTGGCACTATTTGTTGGCTCATGTATACTGTAATACCGATAGTGACCACACCAGTATATAAGGGTTGTGATACGTTAACTAGGGCAGAATTGCCCGAACCTCTGAATAGTAAAGACCTGTTTTATTTTGTTAATCGTGGAGTCTGTGTATTATTTACAATACAACCCACAGACTTAACACCTGGTACCAATATGGTAAATCTCCTCTGCATTCTCTCCAAGGCCTGGACATCCTTCCTAAAGGATGCCCAGAAAGGACACAATATTCTAGCTGGGGACTAACCAGTGATTAATAAAAGCTTACCATAACTTAAGAACATAAGAACATAAGAAAAAGGAGCAGGAGTAGGCCATTCGGCCCTTTGAGCCTGCTCCGCCATTCAATATGATCATGGCTGATCTTCTGCCTCAACTACATTTACCGGCCCTATCACCATATCCCTTGATGCCCTTACTAGTCAGAAATCTATCAACTTCTCTTTTGAATATACCCAATGACTGAGCCTCCACAGCTCTCTGGGGTAGAGAATTCCAAAGATTCACCACCCTCTGTGTGAAGAAGTTTCTTCTCATCTCAGTCCTGAATTGTTAAGTCTGTGTGTTCCAGTTGTATTAAGATTAATTACTGACACAGACTACAAGAATAAAGTTCAACAGGTCTTTACTAGTTGGAGGTCAGGACTATACTAAAATACAATATCACTACACAGTACTTATATACCGGTGGTCACCACCGGTATTACGTATACAGCAGCCAGAGAAAGTAGTACATCTCTTAAGGTGGAACAGGCTTAAGTTCTCTTAAGGTGGAACAGGTTACATACACCACAATCCTCCCTTTTTAGCTTAACAGTCATATCCCCATTTAACATAACATCATAACATATATACATATATAACTTCAGGTATAAACAGTTCAAAGGTTCAGTCTCTCAGGAGGCCTTCTGATTCGGTTTGGATAACGCCTTTCAGTGGTCTCTGATTCTTGTTGCTGAGGTGACTCTTCTTGTTGGTTTCCTATGTATTAGACGTCATCATCAGGTACAGTCCCTGCCGAGGTAGATGCTTCAGGTTCATTAATGTCTTCCACAGTTGTCTCTGTCGCAACCATGGGTTCGACCCATGCTCTTGATTCTACCAGTTGATCTGCATGACGCCTTATCACATTGTTACCAATATCTACTGTGTACATCAGAGGTCCTTGTCTGGCCCGAATTGTTCTGGACTGCCATTTTTCGTTTCCATAGCCCCTTGCCAACACTGGTTGTCCTACGTCGAAACTTCGAGTGGACTTGTTATTAATATGCCAGAACTGTTTGTTTTCCACTTCCCTCCGCACATTTGGTTTTAACAAGCCCAACCTGGACCGCAACCTCCTGTTATAAAACATCATGGCAGGACTTTGGTTAGTCACTGCATGAGTGGCGTTTCGATATGCCATTAGGAAATTGTCCACCTTGTGTTGTAACGGAATCTGATCATCGTTCATGGCCTTTATTGCCTTTTTGAATGTTTGGACAAATCTCTCGGCCAACCCGTTTGTCGCCGGATGATATGGGGCAGAGGTATAATGTTTCACCCCATTCTTCTTTAAGAATTTTTGGAATTCTTCCGACACGAACTGTGGTCCATTGTCCGAACATATCTGTTCTGGCAATCCGTTCCTTGCGAATATTGTTCTTAACACCGCAATTGTCTTTTCTGAAGTAGTGGTATTCATCTTGATCACTTCTGGCCATTTGGAATGTGCGTCCACCGCAATTAGGAACATGGAGTCCATGAATGGACCAGCAAAGTCAATATGTACGCGTTGCCATGGGGCTGAAGGCCATTCCCATGGGTGTAGCGGTGCGATCGGAGGTGCATTTTGCACTTTTTGGCACCCAGCGCAGCTTTTTGTCAACTCCTCTATCTGTTGGTCAATGCCCGGCCACCATACATAAGCCCTAGCAAGACTTTTCATCTTAACTCCCCCCAGATGACCTTCATGCAGTTCCTTTAGAACTCTTTCCCGTAACTTGGGAGGAATAATCACTCTTGTCCCGTACATCAAAGTACCATGGCAGACGGACAGCTGGTCTCGCCTTGCCGAGAATGCCGGTAACAGAGGATCACCATGTGTTGGCCATCCCTTCACTGTCACCTCGTAAACTCGGGACAGTGTCGGGTCGTTCCTGGTTTCTCTTTCAATACTTGCATTGGTGACTGGTAAACACTCGATGATGGTCGAATGAAATAACTCAACAGGGTCAACTTTCGTCGTCTCTTCTGCTTCAGGTAGTGGCAGGCGCGACAGCCCATCAGCATTGCCATGCTGCTTTGTACCTTTGAATTCTATTTGATATTGATGTGCCCCTAGGAAAAGGGACCATCTCTGGAGTCGCTGTGCTGTCATCACCGAAACACCCTTCTTAGGGTTAAAAATGGATACCAACGGCTGATGGTCTGTCAGAAGTGTGAATTTTTGGCCCTGCAGGTAATGATTAAACTTCTTCACTCCCCATACAAGGCTGAGAGCCTCCCTATCGATCTGCGCATAGTTGCGCTCAGCGGAGGTCAATGATCTGGATGCAAACGCGACTGGCCTTTCCGTGCCATTTGGCAACTTGTGCGAGAGTACTGCCGCAATACCATATGGAGAAGCATCACAAGCCAACCGAATAGGCAGTGTCGGGTTGAAGTGAGCCAACACTTCCTCTGAGGTGATCAATTCTTTGCTTTTGCGAAATGCCTTCTTACAGTTTTTGCTCCATTCCCATGGTACCCCCTTCTGTAAAAGAACGTTCAGCGGGTGCAGTACCGTGGATAGATTCGGTAGAAACTTATGGTAATAGTTAATCAATCCCAGAAACGACCTCAACTGAGAGACATTATCCAGAGCGGGAGCCTTTACAACTGCCTCTATCTTGTCAGGAGACTTATGAAGCCCCTCCCGGTCAATGACATGACCACAGTACGAGATCCGCTTCTGAAAGAACTCACATTTCTGCCGATTAACTCTAAGTCCATACTCTTTCAGTCTGTTGAGCACCAGTTCCAAGTTTGCGAGGTGTTCTTCATCACCATCACCTGTAATCAGAATATCGTCCAGGTAACATTGTGTGCCTGGAATTCCCTGTAATACCTGCTCCATGGCCCTCTGCCAAATTGCCGGAGCCGATGCCACTCCAAAAACCAGCCTATTATACCGGTACAAACCTCTATGCGTGTTGATCGTGAGGTACTGGCGTGACTCTTCTTCAACCTCCATCTGCAAGTACGCCTGCGCCAGGTCTATCTTGGTGAAGTGTTTCCCGCCAGACAACGAAGCAAAAATATCCTCAATCCGCGGAAGCGGATACTGCACCGTGTGAAGCACCGGATTAACGGTGATCTTGAAATCTCCACAGATGCGAACCTTCCCTGGTTCTCCTGGCTTGTTGCTCGAAGGACGTTTCATAACGGGAACAATGGGCGTAGCCCACTCACTCCAATCTACCTTAGACAGTACACCTGAACGTTCTAGCGCTTCCAGTTCCGCTTCTACAGTAGGTCGTATTGCATAGGGTACCGGTCTGGCTTTGAAAAATTTTGGTTGTGCATGTTCATCAATCTTAATGTTTGCCGTAATTCCTTTCAGTGTTCCCAGTCCTTGCTGGAACACCTCTTTAGCATCATCCAATATTTTGGACAATCGTTTAGGTTTGACATCTGTTTCCCCGGAATCTACCGTTAGTGCTTTTAAGGAGTGCCAGTCCATATTCATTTTCCTAATCCACTCCCGTCCCAGTAGTGGTGGACCTCCTTCAGGTAGCACATATAAGTCCATTACTTGGCTTTCTTCGCCCTTGTGGACCATTTTTACCTCTATCTTTCCGATGGGGTACACTCTTTGCCCCGTGTATGTTTTCAATATAATCTCCGTATCCCGTAGGGGAATATGTTGGAATAACCTTTTGTAATCTTTCTTATTCATGACCGTCAATGCCGATCCAGTGTCCAATTCCATCTTTACTTGGACTCCTGCTATCTGAAGAGTGACCCAAATTGTCTGGAGATCTGCATCCTTACCAACGTTGTGTACTCTTAAGCTACCCAGTTCATTACTGCTAGCGTCTGAATCTGACTTCTGTTCGTTCGAACTGGTCTTTGTCACCTTGTGCACCTTTATGTATTTTCCTTGCGGTGACTTTTTGTTGCTGGTCTTCTTTCCTGACCGGCATACTTTAGCTATGTGGCCAAGCCTGCCACACGTTCTGCATTCTTGGTTTTTAAACCAACACTGGTTCTGATCGTCTGTTGTCTTTCCACAACGATAACATTTTACAGTACTCAAACCCAATTTATTTGTACTGAGTTCCGGTGACCGTAGCTGCATTACTGCCGTGCCTCTCGCTGCGGCCTCGTGCGCTGCTGCCATAGTGACCGCTTTCTCAAGTGTCAGCTCATTCTCCTCGAGCAGTCGCTTTTGTGTATCCTCTTTTAATAATCCACACACAAATCTATCCCTTAGCGCGTCTGTCAGTCCCGTTCCAAACTGACAGTACTTTGCCAGCTTACACAATTCCATTAAATATTCAGCATTGCTTTCATCCTTCAGCTGCCTTCTGCTGTAAAATTTAAATCGTTCCACTAGCATCAGCGGCGTGGGGTTTAGATGATTTTTCAGGACAGTAACAATCTCCTCGAACGTCTTATCCGCCGGTTCATCTGGTGATAAAAGGTGTTTCAATTGCCCGTATGTCTTCGCACCCATTAAGTTCAATAAAGTAAGTGCTTTCTCTGCATCTGGGATTTTATTTGCTTTACAATAATTTTGTATGCGTTCTACATACATGGCCCAATCTTCGATGTCGCCATCAAAGGTATCAATGTTCCCATGTTTAGGCATCGTTGCAATTTATTTTATCCCAAGATGGCGGCTTCCCGCTCTTGTCTTCGTCCTCCGCCTACAAAATGGCGGTTTTCCCGCGCTTGGCGGTCTTCACCCACTGGCTGCAATGGCGTTTGGCGTGCCGCTGCTGCTCCCCTTTCCCAGCGGTTAGTAACTCCCCCGACGCTGTCTCCGCTTCACCGCGGCTCCCTCGGGCATTCGCGCTTCCCCGATGTCGCGCCTCGCAGCCCGGTTATTAGCACCGGCTGCGTTCGCCTTCACCGCGGCTCTCGCGCCTTCATTCGCCCCAGACGCTGCGCCTTTTTGGCCCGAAAGCGGCCTGGCCCTTATCACCAGCCGCGATCGATGTCCCCGCGCTGCGCCTTTCGGCCCGAATGCGGCCCGGCCCTTATCTCTGGTCGCGATCGATCTCACCGCCCTTATTCCTCCGTCTTCCTCCCCCCGTCTGTACAGCCAACGCGGCCGACTTTCTGCTCGCGTTGCTGACCGGCTTACCCAGCACCGAGGTAGAAAGAAGATAGCTGACTGCCGCTGATGGAGGCTTCGAGTTCAGGATGTCTTCTGCACTCCGGGTTCTCGATGCCTGCCGCGCGACGTGTCTTCCAGCAGGGTGATGAGGGTGGATGCCTCTCTTCGACGCCCGTTCTGTGGACGAAGCCACCGTGGATATAAACTGCCGCAGGGTAAGAATCGGACTCGTCGCCACTGTTAAGTCTGTGTGTTCCAGTTGTATTAAGATTAATTACTGACACAGACTACAAGAATAAAGTTCAACAGGTCTTTACTAGTTGGAGGTCAGGACTATACTAAAATACAATATCACTACACAGTACTTATATACCGGTGGTCACCACCGGCATTACGTATACAGCAGCCAGAGAAAGTAGTACATCTCTTAAGGTGGAACAGGCTTAAGTTCTCTTAAGGTGGAACAGGTTACATACACCACATGAATGGCCTACCCCTTATCCTGAGGCTGTGGCCCCTGGTTGTAGATTCCCCAGCCAAGGGAAACATTCTCCCAGCATCCATCCTATCAAGCCCTGTAATAATTTTGTATGCTTCAACGAGATCCCCTCTCATTCTTCTGAATTCAAGAGAATACAGGCCTAGTTTATTCAATCTCTTCTCATACGACAGTCCCGCCATCCCAGGAATCAATCTCGTGAACCTTCGTTGCACTCCCTCTATGGCAAGTACATCCTTCCTTAGGTAAGGAGACCAAAATTGTACACAGTACTCCAGGTGTGGTCTCAACAAGGCCCTATATAATTGGAGTAAGACTTCTTTACTCCTGTACTCAAATCCTCTTGTAATGAAGGCCAGCATACCATTTGCCTTCCTAATGGCTTGCTGCACCTGCACATTCACTTTCAGTGACTCATGTACAAGGATACCCAGGTCCCTTTGAGCATCTGCATTCCCCAATCTTTCACCATTTCGGAAATACTCTGCCTTTCTGTTTTTTCTACCAAAGTGGATAACTTCACATTTATCCACATTATATTCCATCTGCCATGTTCTCGCCCACTCACTGAGCCTGTCGAGATCCCCTTGAAGCCTATTCACATCCTCTTCGCAACTGACACTGCCACCTATCATCAGCAAATTTGGAAATGTTACATTTAGTCCCCTCATCCAAATCATTGATATAGATTGTGAATAGCTGGGACCCAAGCACTGATCCTTGTGG
Organism: Somniosus microcephalus; assembly: GCF_052327205.1. Classification (NCBI taxonomy): domain Eukaryota; kingdom Metazoa; phylum Chordata; class Chondrichthyes; order Squaliformes; family Somniosidae; genus Somniosus; species Somniosus microcephalus. Next base: position 56,067,398 of record NC_140993.1, on the reverse strand, counting down.
TACCCCACTAGTCACAGCCTGCCATCCTGAAAAAGACCCGTTTATCCCTACTTTTTGTTTTCTGTCTGTGTACCAATTCTCAATCCATGCTAGTATATTACCCCCAATTCCATGTGCCCTAACTTTGTTCACCTACCTCTTGTGTGGGACCTTATCGAAGGCCTTCTGAAAATCCAAATACACCACATCTACTGGTTCCCCTGTGTCTACTCCACTCGTTATATCCTCAAAGAACTTCAATAGGTTTGTCAAACAGGATTTCCCTTTTATAAATCCATGTTGACTCTGCCCAATCTTACTATTAGTTTCTAAGTGCCCAGTTATTGCATCCTTTATAATAGATTCCAGCATTTTCCCAACTACTGATGTGAGGCTAACAGGTCTGCAGTTCCCTGTTTTCTCTCTCCCTCCTTTCTTAAATAGCGGGGTTACGTTTGCTATCCTCCAATCTGCAGGAACCGTTCCAGAATCTATAGAATTTTGGAAGATGACAACCAATGCGTCCACTATCCCAATAGCCACCTCTTTCAAAACCCTAGGATGTAGGTGTGGTAAACCACTGTTTGTATTCCTGTTTGTCCTGTTTGTATTCCACTGTGTACATGCCTGGACATGCCTCGGCTGACTCCTCCCACAGGTCCTAGTATAAAGGTGACTGCTCCCCAGCCCTTAGTATCATGGACCGGTCGACCACGCGAGGCAGACCTCCATTCTGTTGTTAATAAAAGCCTTTAGTTACTCTTCTAACTCTCAGTCTTTTATGAGTAATTGATAGCGCATCAATTTTATTAACAACATTTTTATAATGGAGAAGATCCTCACACCAGCATGCCTGGACTTAGATCATCGGGAGGCGGACTCATCCACCAAGTTTACTCACTGGCTTAAGTGTTTCGAAAAATTCCTGACCGCCTCCGAAGCAATCAAATCGGACGAGGACAAACTGGATGTCCTGACCTCCAAAGTGAACCACCGAGTGTACTCGGTCATCCAAGACGCGACCTCGTACGCGGACGCTATCAAGCTCCTCAAGGACCAGTACACGCGCCCAGTGAACGAAGTGTACGCCAGGCACCTCCTGGGGAGTCGTAAACAACAACCTGGGGAATCAACCGTGGAATACCTTCAGGCACTGTCTGTGCTTGGCCGGGCCTGTGGTTGTAAGGATGTAAAGGCCGCCGTGTACACAGAGGAACTTATCCGGGACGCTTTTGTAGCGGGCCACAGATCCAATTACACCCGACAGCGACTGTTGGAGCAGAGTAACCTCGACCTCAACAAGGCCTCTGAACTCGCACTATCGTTGGATGCAGCCTACCAGGGCATGGATGCCTACTCCTCTGCACCGTGGACGCCGCGGGGAATGACAGCCTGGGACACGGTAGGACCGCCTCATAGCGCCGTGCCACCCCAGCCACACCCCAACAACGGCCCAACTACCGCAGCAGTGTCCCAAGGCCAGACAGCAGTGCCCCAAGGCCAGAAATGCTACTTCTGTGGCCAGGCAAAACACCCCAGAGCGCGCTGCCCGGCGAAAAACGTGATCTGCTCGGGCTGCGGGAAGAAGGGACACTACGCTAGCGTCTGCAGGGCCAAAGCCACCCCGAACCCCAGCAGCGCCGCGTGTGGGCCATGCGGGCCGCCATCTTGGACCTCCCCGGCCATGTGCGAATCACCGGTACAGCAGCCATTTTGGACGCCTCCAGCCACATGGGGATCATGGACGCCGCCATCTTGGACGACAGCCGGGACGCAGCAGGCCCCCGACACCGCCTCATCTGATACCCGCAGCGACACACCGACCCCTACGCTGGCATCCGTTACACTGGACCAAGCGAGACCGCACCAACTGGCCAGTTCTACAATGGACATTAAGGTAAATGGTCACGATACAATCTGCCTTTTTGACTCTGGGAGCACAGAGAGCTTCATCCACCCCGACACGGTGCGGCGTTGCTCTCTCCCAGTCCTGCCTGCGCAACAGCGGATTTCTATGGCCTCCGAGTCCCAGTCGGCGGACATCGGCGGCTACTGCGTGGTGACACTCGTAGTAGACGGGACCGTGTACGATCATTTTAAACTTCTGGTCCTGCCTGACCTCTGCGCTGCCGTCCTGCTGAGGTTAGATTTTCAGTGCCACCTTAAAAGTGTTACGATGGCGTACGGTGGACCCCTACCCCCACTCACAGTCCGCAGCCAGCAGCTTCCAAACTGCCCGCCGCGCACCAGGTGCAACCTCTCCACACTCAGAGTCACCCCCCCCCCAACTGTTTGCTAACCTCACCCTCGACTGTAAGCCCATCGCCAAAAAGAGCAGGCGATACAGTGCCGGGGATAGGGTTTTCATTAAAACCGAAGTGGAGCGGCTCCTGAAAGAAGGGATTATTGAGGGCAGCACCAGCCCCTGGCGAGCCCAGGTTGTGGTCGTTAAGACCGGCGAGAAGCAGTGCCTGGTCATCGACTACAGCCAGACAATAAATCGCTACACCCTGCTGGACGCCTACCCACTCCCCCGTATAGCTGATATGGTCAACCAGATCGCGCAGTACCGCGTCTTCTCGACCATTGACCTGAAATCAGCGTACCACCAGCTCCCCATCCGCCCTGAGGACCGCCAGTACACTGCCTTTGAGGCAAACGGCCGCCTCTATCACTTCCTTAGGGTTCCCTTTGGCGTCACCAACGGGGTCTCCGTCTTCCAAAGGGAGATGGACCGGATGGTAGATCAAAATGCGTTGCAGGCCACTTTCCCATATCTGGACAATGTGACCATCTGCGGCCGTGACTTGCAGGACCATGACGCAAACCTCGAAAAATTCCTCCGCACCGCCCAACTCCTAAACCTGACATATAACAAGGAGAAGTGCATATTCCGCACAAACCGCCTCGCCATCCTTGGCTGTGTTGTGGAACACGGAGTCATCGGCCCCGACCCCGACCGGATGCGTCCCCTTATGGAACTTCCACTGCCCCACTGCCTCAAGGCCCTGAAGAGGTGCCTAGGGTTTTTCTCCTATTACGCCCAGTGGGTCCCCTACTATGCGGACAAGGCCCGTCCGCTGATCAAGTCCACCTCTTTTCCCTTGACGGCAGAGGCCCGCTTAGCCTTCCACCGTATCAAGGAGGACATTGCCAAAGCCACCATGCACGCAGTGGACGAATCCATCCCCTTCCAGGTGGAAAGCGACGCGTCTGACTTTGCCCTGGCCGCTACCCTCAATCAGGCGGGGAGACCCGTGGCCTTCTTTTCACGAACCCTCCAAGGCCCGGAGACCAGACACTCCGCTGTTGAGAAGGAGGCCCAGGCGATTGTGGAGGCTGTGCGTCATTGGAGGCACTACCTGGCCGGAAAACGATTTACCCTGCTCACTGACCAGCGTTCAGTTGCTTTTATGTTTAACAACAAGCAGAGGGGCAAAATCAAAAATGACAAGATCTTGAGGTGGAGAATCGAACTTTCCACCTACAACTACGAGATCTTGTACCGGCCCGGGAAGCTAAATGAACCCCCGGATGCGCTATCGCGTGGCACCTGCGCCAGCGCGCAGATCGATAGACTGCGGGCCCTCCACAATGACCTCTGCCACCCGGGGGTCACCAGGTTCTTCCACTTCATCAAGGCCCGCAACCTGCCTTACTCTATTGAGGAGGTCAGGACCATGACCAGGAACTGCCAAGTCTGCGCTGAGTGCAAACCGCACTTTTATGGACCAGACAGGGCCCACCTGATAAAAGCCACTCGCCCCTTCGAGCGCCTGAGCGTCGATTTTAAAGGGCCTCTCCCCTCCTCCGACCGCAATGTGTACTTCCTCAATATTATTGATGAGTACTCCCGTTTCCCGTTCGCCTTCCCCTGCCCGGACATGACCAGTGCCACGGTCATTAAATGTCTGAACAACCTCTTCACCCTGTTCGGCTTCCCCAGCTATATCCATAGCGACCGGGGCTCATCGTTTATGAGCGACGAACTCCGTCAGTACCTGCTAACTAGGGGTATTGCCACAAGCAGGACCACCAGTTACAACCCCCGGGGGAATGGACAGGTGGAAAGAGAAAATGCGACAGTTTGGAAGGCCGTCCTGCTAGCCTTGAAGTCTAGGGGCCTTCCAACCTCCCGCTGGCAGGATGTGCTCCCCGATGCGCTCCACTCTATTCGGTCACTGCTCTGCACTGCCACTAACGCCACCCCTCATGAGAAAATGTTTGTCTTCCCAAGGAAGTCCACATTGGGGACATCGCTACCGCCATGGCTGACGTCCCCAGGGCCGGTCCTACTGAGAAGACACGTGAGGACCCATAAAACGGACCCCCTGGTCGAGAGGGTCGACCTCCTCCACGCCAACCCCCAGTATGCTTACATCGCATACCCGGACGGGCGGGAGGACACAGTCTCCATAAGAGACCTTGCACCCTCGGGGGCCGCAGTAACCCACTACCCACTACCACCCCCCCCCACGATCCGATATCCAGCCCCAGCAGACGGCAGGCCTGGGCCCCGCGACCCGCTCGACATCTACGAGGACGACACGCCTGTGCCACAGCCTACGCTGGACTCGACGCCGGAAACTTCACTACCCCTGCCGTCGCCACGCAGATCACAGCGGCAGACAAGACCTCCGGAGAGACTCCAATACACTAACTTTTAATACACTTCACCCCGCCGGACTCAATTTTAAACAAGGGGTGAATGTGGTAAACCACTGTTTGTATTCCTGTTTGTCCTGTTTGTATTCCACTGTGTACATGCCTGGACATGCCTCGGCTGACTCCTCCCACAGGTCCTAGTATAAAGGTGACTGCTCCCCAGCCCTTAGTATCATGGACCGGTCGACCACGCGAGGCAGACCTCCATTCTGTTGTTAATAAAAGCCTTTAGTTACTCTTCTAACTCTCAGTCTTTTATGAGTAATTGATAGCGCATCAGTAGGTCATCCAGTCCTTTTTAATTTTGCTAGTACTGTTTTTTAACTAATAATAATTTCTTTAAGTTCCTTATTCTCGCCACACCCTTGGTTTTCTCGTATTTCTGGGAAGTTTTTTGTGTCTTCCTCCGTGAAGACAGAAACAAAGTATTTATTTAATTTCCATGCCATTTCCTCATTCCCCATTATAAATTCACCCATCTCTGACTGTAAAGGATCTACATTTACCTTCACCAGTCTTTTCCTTTTCACATACCTATAGAAGTTTTTACAGTCTGTTTTTATATTTTTCGCTAGTTTGTGCTCATATTCCATTTTCCCTTTCTTTATCAATTTCTTGGTCCCCCTTTGCTGATTTCTAAAAAGATCCCAATCTGACCACTTTTTCTGGCAACTTTATTCGCTTCCTCTTTTGATTTAATACTAGCTTTTGTACTCAATGCCTCTATTTATAAAGCTAAGGATCCCGTATGATATTTTTAACAGCCTTATCAACTTGTCCTGCCAAATTCAAAGATTTGTGTATGGGAGCAACCAGGACACTCTTTCCCTGCACCCCGTTTAAAATTGTGCTATTTAATTTATATTACATCTCCTCATTTTTCCTTCCAAAATGCATACAGTACTTCACACTTCTCTGCATTAAATCTCATCTGCCATGTGCCTGCCCATTTCACCAGTCTGTCTATGTCCTCCTGAAGTCTGCTAATATCCTCCTCACTGTTTACTGCTTTTCTAAGCTTTGTGTTATCAGCAAACTTTGAAATTATGATCCCTATACCCATCCAGGTCACAAATACATATCAAAAAGAGCAGCAATCCTAATACTGACCCCTGGGGGACACCACTGCATATTTCCCTCCAGTCTGATAAACAACCATTCACCACTACTCTCTGCTTTCTGTCTCAGCCAATTTCGTAGCCATGCTGCCACTGCCACTTTAATTGGGCTTCAATGTTGCTAGCAAATCTATTATGTGCCATTTTTATACCTTCTGATAGTCCATATACACAACATCAAACACACTAATACATTCGCAAAATACTGCGGATGCTGGAAATCTGAAATAACAACAGAAAATGCTGGAAATACTCAGCAGGCCAGGCAGCATCCATGGAGAGAGAAACAGAGTTAATGTTTCAGGTCTGTGACCCTTCATCAGAACTGGAAAAAGCTGGAGATGTAACAGATATTGGCCCAGCAATTCGGGTCGGAGGCTTCCCGCGGGTGCAAGCTTCCGAACTGTACTTACCTAGCGTGCCGGACGTTGAGCTGTGGGCCCACGTGGGATTCCGATCCTGGGCCTCCTCCAACTGCCGGCGCGCAGTGCTTGCGTATCCCAGGGGCGCAGTTAGTTCGATGCATCCCCTGGGATCACATGGGCCATGGAGAGCCAATGGTAGCAGGGAATGCTTCATTCATAAAATTGACAGGAAGAGCTATCAAAACTATAAATACTATAAGCCCCAAAACATCACTAAAACTTCAAATAATTTTTTTTTTAAATCACATTTTTAAAATAACTATAAATTACATAAAATAACTATTTTAAACAATAATTTAAATTTTTGAAAAAATTCATTACATTTTCTAATGGGGCTAAAAATAAACTTACCTTTCCTTAAAGTATTTAAAAATAATAAACCTGTGGAAAAAATGTTTTAATTTTAATTAATTCATCACTTACCTTGTTAACATAGAAACATAGAAGATAGGAGCAGGAGTAGGCCATTCGGCCCTTCGAGCCTGCTCCGCCATTCAATGAGATCATGGCTGATCATCCAAATTCAGTACCCTGTCCCTGCCTTCTCCCCATATCCTTTGATCCCTTTAGCCTTAAGAAATATATCCAACTCTTTCTTGAATATATTTAATGAACTGGCCTCCACCGCCCTCTATGGCAGTGAATTCCACAGATTCACCACTCTCTGGGTGAAGAAATTCCTCCTCATTTCAGTCCTAAATGGCTTACCCCTTATCCTTAGACTATGATCCCTGGTTCTGGACTCCCTGGCCATCAGAAACATCCTTCCTGCATCTAGTCTGTCCAGGCCTGACAGAATTTTATAGGTTTCGATGAGATCCCCTCTCAATCTTCTAAACTCCAGTGAGTATAAGCCCAATCGACACAATCTCTCCTCATACGTCATTCCTGCCATCCCAGGTATCAGCCTGGTGAATCTTCGCTGCACTCCTTCCATGGCAAGAACGTCCTTCCTCAGGTAAGGCGACCAAAACTGCACACAATACTCAAGGTGCGGTCTCACCAAGGCCCTGTACAACTGTAGCAAGACATCCTTGTTCCTGTACTCGAACCCTCTTGCTACGAAGGCCAACATACCATTTGCCTTCTTAACCACCTGCTGCACCTGCATGCTTACCTTCAGCGACTGGTGCACAAGAACACCCAGGTCTCTTTGCACTTCCCCTTCTCCCAATCTATTGCCATTCAAATAATAATCTGCCTTCCTGTTTTTGCCACCAAAGTGGATAACCTCACATTTATCCGCATTATAGTGCATTTGCCATGTTTCTGCCCAATCACCCAACCTGTCCAAATCGTACTGGAGTTTCACGACATCCTCCTCACAGCATACCCTCCCATCCAGCTTTGTGTCGTCTGCAAATTTGGAGATATTACATCCAATTCCCTCGTCCAGATCATTAATATATATTGTGAACAGCTGGGGTCCTAGGACCGATCCTTGCGGTACCCCACTAGTCACTGCCTGCCACTCGGAAAACGACCCATTTATTCCAACTCTTTGCTTTCTGTCCGCCAACCAGTTCTCTATCCAAGTCAATACCTTGCCCCCAATCCCATGTGCCTTAATTTTGCATGCTAATCTCTTATGTGGGACCTTATCGAAAGCCTTCTGAAAGTCCAAATACACCACATCCACTGGTTCTCCCTGATCTATTTTACCAGTTACATCCTCAAAAAATTCCAGTAGATTAGTCAAGCATGATTTACCTTTTGTAAATCCATGTTGACTTTGTCCGATCCTGTCACTGCTTTCCAAGTGCTCTGCTATTACATCTTTTATAATGGACTCTAGCATTTTCCCCACTACCGATGTCAGGCTTACCGGCCTATAATTCCCCGCTTTTTCTCTACCACCTTTTTTGAATAGTGGGGTAACATTAGCTACCCTCCAATCCATGGGTACTGTTCCAGAGTCTATCGAGTTCTGGAAGATGACCAGCAATGCATCTACTATTTCTAGGGCCACTTCCTTAAGTACCCTGGGATGTAGATTATCAAGCACTGGGGATTTATCGGCCTTCAGTCCCATCAATTTTCCTAACACAATTTCCCTACAAATACTGATTTCTTTCAGTTCCACCCTTTCATCAGACCCTATGTTCCCCGGCATCTCTGGGAGGTTATTTGTGTCCTCCTTTGTGAAGCTTTTTACATGTGTAACTCCTGGAGACTTACCCTCCCGGAGAAACCTGCAAAAAAAACGTAAGTTCCATGCGCACGCACTGCCTCTCCGGCGCATGCGTTCGACTTCTGAACCCCCTCCTTTAAGGGAACGGAAGTTCCGGTTTCCCGCGCATGCGCAGTGCATGCACGAAACCGGCACTTCCGTTGGGCCTACGGGTAAGTACCCCGTGCGTACTCACCCGTGGAGACCCGAATTTCTGGGCCAATAAGCAGGTGCAGAGACAGGAGGGCATTGAAGGAACATACTGTACTTTTGTAAGAGGCAGGAAAGATAAAATGTTGGCTGTAAAGTGCCTAATCGAAAGATGAGGTGCTGTTCCTCGAGCTTACTCTGAGCTTCATTGGAACAATGTAATAGGCCGAGGACAGAGAGGTCAGAGTGGGAGTGAAGTGGAGAATTAAAGTGACAGGTGACCGGAAGCTCAGGGTCACCCTTACGGACTGAATGGAGGTGTTCCACAAAGTGGTCGCCCAATCTGTGTTTGGTCTCCCCAATGTGGAGGAGACTGCATCGTGAGCAGCGAATACAGTATATTAAATTGCAAGAAGTACAAGTAAATCGCTGTTTCACCTGGAAGGGGTGTTTGGGGCCCTGGACAGTGGGAAGGGAGGAGGTAAAAGGGCATGTGTTGCATCTCCTGCGTTTGCACGGGAAGGTGCCAGGCGAAGGAGAAGGGCTGATAGGGGTGATTGAGGAGTAGACCAGGGTGTCGCGGAGGGAGCGGTCCCTTTGGAATGCTGAAAGGGGAGGTGAGGGGAAGATTTGTTTGGTGGTGGAATCACGTTGGAGGTGGCGGAAATGGCGGGGGATGATCCGTTGAATGTGGAGGCTGGTGGGGTGAAAGGTGAGGACAAGGGGAACCCTATCATGGTTCTGGGAGGGAGGGGAAGGGGTGAGAGCAGAAGTGCGGGAAATGGAATGGACACGGTCAAGGGCCGTGTCAACCACAGTAGAGGGGAATCCTCGGTTGAGGAAAAAGGAAGACATGTCAGAAGCACTGGTGAATCTGTGGAATTCTCTGCCACAGAGGGCGGTGGAGGCCAGTTCATTAAATATATTCAAGAAGGAGTTGGATATATTTCTTAAGGCTAAAGGGATCAAGGGATATGGGGAGAAGGCAGGGCCAGGGTACTGAATTTGGATGATCAGCCATGATCTCATTGAATGGCGGAGCAGGCTCGAGGGGCCGAATGGCCTCCTCCAGCTCCTATCTTCTATGTTTCTATGTATGGAAGGTGGCATCGTCAGAACAGACGCGGCGGAGACGGAGAAACTGGGAGAATGGAATAGAGTCCTTACAGGAAGCGGGGTGGGAGGAAGCGTAGTCCAGGTAGCTGTGGGAGTCAGTGGGCTTGTAGTGGGTGTTTGTCGAAAGCTGATCGCCAGAAATGGAGATGGAGAAGTCAAGGAAGCGAAGGGAAGAGTCGGAGATGGACCATGTGAAGGTGAGGGAAAGGTGGAAATTGGAAGTGAAGTGAATGAACTTATCTAATTCAGGGCGCTGATATAATCATCGATGTACCGCAAAAAGAGGTGAGGGAGGGGACCTGAGTAGGACCGGAACAAAGTATGTTCCACATATTTCATGAACAGGCAGGCATAGCTAGGGCACATGTGGGATCCCATAGTAACACCTTTTATTTGGAGGAAGTGAGTGGAATCAAAGGAGAAGTTGTTCAATGTGAGAACAAGTTCAGCCAGGCGGAGGAGGGTGGTGGTGGATGGGACAAGTTCAGCCACACTACCTTCATTAACCCTCTTTGTTATTTCATTGAAGAATTCAATCAAGTTTGTTGGACACGATTTGCCTTTAACAAATCCATGTTGGCTGTCATGTTCTTCAAGTGACAATTAATTTTGTCCTGGATTATGGGCCGTAATTTTCTTTGGGGAGGTGGGTTGGGGGTGGGGGGGGGGGTGGGGTCCGAGGTGGGCGGGAAACCTTGGAGGCCGGGTTTCCCGCAGTCCCTGTTGACTTTACCGTCAGGGCCTAATTTGAATTGAGGCCTTGTTTTCCCGTCTGCAGCCAGCCAGCTTGAGAGGCTGGCTGGCTGCGGGCGGGTAGGCCTCAGTTGCGAGGGATTGGTCACTAGGAGGGCTCGCAGGAGGGGGGTTGGCAATTGGCAGTTGGGGGGGGGGAGAGGATAGGCGGGGGGGGTTGCACGATCAGCAGGGAATCAGGGAGGTCGGGGATCGACAGGCGATGGGGGATGGTCGGAGATTGGGGAGGTCGGGAATCGCCAGGCAAGCGGGAATTGCGGTGGGGTGATTGGGGATCGGGGATCGCAGGGGGAGGGGGGAGGCCAAGGATCAGGGGAAGGGGGCAGAGGATCTGTGGTGTATGTAACCGTTCCACCTTTAAGAGAACTATTTTAAGAGTTGCACTACTTTATCTTGGCTGCTGTATACCGTAATACCGGTGGTGACCACACCGGTATATAAGTGCTGTGTAATGATTTATTGGGCAGTTCCGCCCTGACCTTCGACTAGTAAAGACCTGTTAAAATTTACTCTTGTGGTCTGTGTAGTAATTCTCAATATAACACACAGACTTAACAGTGGCGACGAGTACGATCTTACCCTGCGGCAGAGATACATCCAAGGCAGTTTAACGGGCGTCGAGAGGAGGCATCCGCCCTCATCATTCTGCTGAGAGAAGACTCGGGTCTGCAGAGCAAAGGAAGAATTCTGACACGAAGCCTTCCATCAGCAACAGGCAGTGATCATCCCTTCTATCACGGTGGTGGGTAAGCCGATCAGCGACGAGCAGCAAGTCGGCCACGTTGGCTGTGAAGTAGGGGAGGGAAAAACGGAGGATATAACGGCGGAGAACTCGACCACGGCCGGGGAAAAGAGCCGGACAGAAGTCGGGGCCAGAGGCGCTGAGACTGGGGCAGCGTAAGGCACGGGAGCCGCGGTGAATGCAAACGCAGCCGGTGTAAAAGATCGGGCTGCAAGCGGGCTGGGAGACGCAACAGCGTCGAGAGAGAGTTCGACCGCGACCGGTGAAAAAGGCCGGGCAGCTACCGAGGCCGCGAGGTGCAGCGACCGGGTCAGCGTAAGGCGCGGGAGAAAAGAAAAAAAAAACCGCGGAGAAGTCAGACGCAGCCGGGGGAAAGGACTGGACTGCAAGAGGGGCTGGGAGGCACGATTTGAAAACCGCTGGGGAGGGCGAACGCAGCAATATGGCAATCGCCATTACAGCCAGCGGGGGAGAAAGGCAAACGCGGGAAGCCGCCATTTTCGTAGGCGGGGGAAGAAGACAAGCGCGGGAAACCGCCATTTTGAAAAACAAAAAAATAAAAGAAAAATTTCTTTTTGTCTCTCAAGAAGATTGCGAGGATGCCTAAGCGTGGTAACATCAACGATTTCGATCCCGATGTTGAAGATTGGGCCATGTATGTAGAACGCATAGAGATATATTGTAAGGCAAATAAAATATCAGATGAAGATAAAGCACTAACCTTACTAAACTCAATGGGTGCGAAGACATACGGGCTATTGAAGCATCTTCTATCACCAGCTAAACCGGCGGATCAGACTTTCGCTAAAATTGTTGCTGTCCTGAAAAATCATTTGAACCCCACACCGCTGATGTTAGCGGAACGATTTAAATTTTATGCGAGAACACAACTGAAAGAGGAAAGCAATGCGGAGTATTTAATTGAACTGCGTAAGCTAGCGAAATACTGTCAGTTTGGGGAAAGTCTGACAGAGGCACTGAGAGACAAATTCGTGTGTGGATTGTCGAAAGAAGGAACACAAAAGCGGCTGCTTGAAGAGAATGATCTTACACTTGATAAGGCTGTCACTATTGCAGCATCGCACGAAGCCGCAGCGAGAGGCACTGCGGAAATGCAGCTGAAGGCAGCGGTACTCAGCGTAGATCAAATGGCTTTGGGTACAACGAAATGTTATCGTTGTGGAAAGACAACACACGATCAGAACCAATGCTCGTTTAAAAACCAGGAATGTAGAAAATGTGGCAAGTTTGGTCACATAGCTAAAGTATGCCGGTCAGGAAAGAAGACCAGCAACAAAAAGTCACCGCAGGAAAAGTGCAGAAAGGTACATAAGATGGCTGAGAAGAGTTCGGATGAACAGAATTCAGATTCAGATTCCAACAGCAAGGAACTGGGTAGTCTGAGAATTCACAATGTGAGTAAGGAAGCTGACCGACAAACTATCTGGGTCACACTTCAGATAGCAGGAGTCCAAGTGAAGATGGAATTGGACACCGGATCGGCGTTGACGGTCATGAATAAGCAAGATTACAAAAGGTTATTCACACATATTCCTCTACGGGATACGGAGATAGTATTGCAGACATACATGGGGCAAAAAGTATACCCCATCGGAAAGATAAAAGTCAAGGTGGTACACAAGGGCAAAGAACACCAAGGAATGGACATATATGTACTACCTGAGGGAGGTCCACCACTTCTGGGACGGGAGTGGATCAGGAAAATAAATATGGACTGGCACTCCCTAAAAGCAATAACGGTAGATTCCGGAAAAAAAGATGTCAAACCTGAACGATTGTCCAGAATATTGGATGAGGCTAAAGAGGTGTTCCAACAGGGACTGGGAACACTGAGAGGAATTAAGGCAAAAATCAAGATTGCAGAACATGCAACCCCAAAATTTTTCAAAGCCAGACCGGTACCTTATGCGATACGACCTGCTGTGGAAGCTGAGCTGGAAGGGCTTGAACGTTCAGGAGTACTGTCTAAGGTGGACTGGAGTGAGTGGGCCACGCCCATTGTTCCCGTCATGAAGCGTTCATCGAGTAACAAGCCAGGGGAACCGGGGAAGGTCCGCATCTGTGGAGACTTCAAGATCACAGTTAATCCGGTGCTTCACACGGTGCAATATCCGCTTCCGCGGATTGAGGATATCTTTGCTTCATTGTCTGGCGGGAAACACTTCACCAAGATAGACCTGGCGCAAGCGTACTTACAGATGGAAGTTGAGGAAGAGTCGCGCCAGTATCTCACAATCAACACGCACAGAGGCTTGTATCGATATAATAGACTGGTTTTTGGAGTGGCTTCGGCTCCAGCAATTTGGCAGAGGGCCATGGAGCAGATATTACAGGGAATTCCAAGCACTCAATGTTACTTGGACGATATCCTGATTACAGGAGATGACAATGAGGAACACCTCGCAAATTTGAAACTGGTGCTCACCAGGTTGAAGGAATATGGCCTTCGAGTTAATCGCCAGAAATGTGAGTTCTTTCAGAAACGGATCTCGTACTGTGGTCATGTCATTGACCAGGAGGGGCTGCACAAGTCACCTGACAAGATCGAAGCTGTTGTGAAGGCTCCCGCTCTGGAAAATGTATCCCAGTTGAGGTCGTTCCTAGGGTTGATTAACTATTACCATAAGTTTCTGCCAAATCTATCCACGGTGCTGCACCTGCTGAATGCTCTTTTGCAGAAAGAAGTACCCTGGAAGTGGAGCGAGGACTGTAAGAAGGCCTTTCGCAAAAGCAAGGCATTGATCACCTCAGAGGAAGTGTTGGCTCACTTCAACCCAACGCTACCTATTCGTTTAGCTTGTGATGCTTCTCCTTATGGTATTGGAGCAGTACTCTCACACAAGTTGCCAAATGGCTCGGAAAGGCCAGTCGCATTTGCATCCAGGTCATTGACCTCCGCTGAGCGCAACTATGCTCAGATAGATAGGGAGGCTCTCAGCCTGGTGTGGGGAGTAAAGAAGTTTAATCATTACCTGCAGGGCCAGAAGTTTACGCTGCTGACAGACCACCAGCCGTTGGTATCCATATTCAACCCTAAAAAGGGCGTTTCCATTATGACAGCGCAAAGGCTACAGAGGTGGTCCCTTTTCCTAGGGGCACACCAATATGACATAGAATACAAAGGATCAAAACAGCATGGGAATGCTGACGGGTTGTCGCGCCTACCATTGCCGACGGTAGAAGAGGCGCCTACAGTGGACCCAGTGGGGATGTTCCACTCAACCATAGTGGAATGTCTACCAGTAACAAATTCTACCATCGAAAAGGAAACGAGAAATGACCCGACTCTCTCACGAGTCTACGATTTAACGGTGAAGGGATGGCCAGCACATGGCGAACCACTGTTGCCAGCATTCTCGCAAAGAAGAGAGCAGCTGTCAGTGTGCCGAGGAACTTTGATGTGTGGATCCAGAGTGGTGATTCCACCCAAACTCCAGCATAAAGTGATAAAGGAGCTTCACGAGGGGCATCTGGGTGGAGTAAAAATGAAGAACCTAGCCAGAGCGTTTGTGTGGTGGCCAGGTATCGATGGAGACATCGAAGAAATGACCAAGAGCTGTCTAGGATGCCAGAAGGTCCAAAACGCCCCACCACAAGCCCCTCTACATCCATGGGAGTGGCCCTCATCTCCATGGCAAAGGGTACATATCGACTTTGCTGGTCCATTTATGGACTCAATGTTCTTAATCGCGGTGGATGCACACTCCAAGTGGCCGGAGGTAATAAAGATGTCCTCCACCACCACGGAAAAAACCATCACAGTATTAAGGACCATATTTGCCAGGAATGGGCTGCCGGAACAGATCTGTTCTGATAATGGACCGCAATTTGTGTCCGAAGAATTCAGGAAGTTCTTAAAAAACAATGGGGTTAAGCACTACACGTCCGCCCCATACCATCCCGCCACCAATGGATTAGCTGAAAGGTTTGTCCAGACCTTCAAGAAGGCCATAAAGGCCATGGGTAATGAAGACATAAATCTACAACATAAGGTAGATAACTTCTTGTTGGCGTACAGGAATGCAACACATGCGGTTACAAACCAAACTCCCGCCATGATGTTTTTCAATAGAAGACTAAGGTGCCGGCTGGATTTGATCAAGCCAAACATCAGAAGGGACGTAGAGAACCGACAATTTCAAGGCATGAATGAAAGGCCAACTAGAACCTTCCAGATAGGTCAACAAGTTTTGGCCCGGGACTACCGTACCGAGAAATGGCAGCCTGGAACTATTTGTACACGACTAGGACTGCTGATGTATACCGTGGACATTGGTGAAAGCATAATAAGGCGCCATGTTGACCAGATCATAGAGTCATCCGAAAAGGGACAACCTACTCCACAACTCTATACGCCTAATGATGAAGCAGAGATACCCATAGTATCTACCTCCGATCCGGTGATACTGGAATCAGATGAACCCGACACTGGCATTCAAGCCGAATCGACCTTGCCAAAAGAACCTACTACACCACCGAAAACTACTACACCACCGAGGCGTTATCCGGACCGAGTCAGGAAGCCTCCAGAGAGACTGAATCTGTGAACTGTGGTACATGAAGTTGTGTATATATGTTATTATTTATGTTAATGGGGAATATATACTGTTAAGCTAAAAAGGGAGGATTGTGGTGTATGTAACCGTTCCACCTTTAAGAGAACTATTTTAAGAGTTGCACTACTTTATCTTGGCTGCTGTATACTGTAATACCGGTGGTGACCACACCGGTATATAAGTGCTGTGTAATGATTTATTGGGCAGTTCCGCCCTGACCTTCGACTAGTAAAGACCTGTTAAAATTTACTCTTGTGGTCTGTGTAGTAATTCTCAATATAACACACAGACTTAACAGGATCGGCAGGGGACCGGCCGCCGGAGGATCATCATAGTTGTGAGGGGGAAGGCCTGGGAATGCGATCAGAGGCCTCGTGGGGGGGTCTCCGATTGGGGGGGTGGCTATGGTTAGGTCCCTGGATCCAGGAGGTAGGTATAAATCCACTTACCTCCTGGGTGCAGCAGTCCCCGCCTCGGTTTAACTGCCGGGTTTCACGAATTATGTGAAACACATCCACAGGCAGTTACTTTCAAAATGGATGGGGAAAAAAAGAGGCTTCCAGCCTCATTATAATATTTAAATTGAGGTAACGTCCTCTGGGACTGGGTTGGCCGCCTGCTCCGTCCCGCCTCTGGCAAAACCGGAAATGGGCGGGTTGGAGGCGGGGTCAGGTGAGGAATCCCATTTTTAACAATTTAACTGACCCACATTCCAAACCGACCCTTTTTTTATGGGAAAATTCCAGCCCATGATCTCTAGAAGTTTCCCCACCACCGACATAAGGCTGACTGTTCTATAGTTATCTGGTTTATCTCTCTCCCCTTTTTTGAATAGGGGTGTAACATTTGAAACCCTCTAGTCCTCTAGCAACACCCCAATATCCAAAGAGGATTCAAAGATGAAATAACAACAGAAAATGCTGGAAATACTCAGCAGGCCAGGCAGCATCCGTGGAGAGAGAAACAGAGTTACCATTTCAGGTCTGGGACCCTTCATCAGAACTGGAAAGAGCTGGAGATGTAACAGATATTAAGCAGGTGCCTAGACAGGGGGGGGTTTAGGAGGGGAGGAAGGAATTGAAAGAATATACTGTACTTATGTAAGGCAGGAAAAATAAAATGTTGCAAATGGGAATGGCAAAATCATACAAAATCAATCAATGTTAAGTCCTGAAGGCTGTAAAGTGCCTAATCGAAAGAGTGAAGTGGAGAATTAAAATGACAGGCAACCAGAATCTCAGGGTCACCCTTACGGACTGAACGGAGGTGTTCCACAAAGCGGTTGCCCAATCTGCGTTTGGTCTCCCCCTTAACCCTGAGCTTCCGGTCGCCTGTCACTTTAATTCTCCGCTTCACTCCCACTCTGATCTCTCTGTCCTCGGCCTATTGCATTGTTCCAATGAAGCTCAACGTAAGCGCGAGGAACAGCACCTCATCTTTCGATTAGGCACTTTGCAGCCTTCTGGACTTAACATCGAGTTCAACAATTTCAGACAATAATCCCTGCCCCCATTTTTCATGCTGTCTGATTTTGCCATTCCCATTTGCAACATTTTATCTTTCCCGCCTCTTACATAAGCACAGTATATTCTTTCAATTCCTGCCTCCCCTATAAACCCCCACCGCCCCCACCACCCCTGCACCCCCCCCCCCCCATCTCTGCACCTGCTTAATATCTGTTACATCTCCAGCTTTTTCCAGTTCTGATGAAGGGTCCCAGACCTGAAACGTTAACTCTGTTTCTCTCTCCACGGATGCTGCCTGGCCTGCTGAGTATTTCCACCATTTTCTGTTGTTATTTTAGATTTCCAGCATCCGCAGTATTTTGCTATTGTATGAGGGTTGAAAGATTGTGGCCAAAGCCGCTCCTATTTCCACCCTTACGTCCCTCCGCCACCTAGGATGTATCTCATCTGGACTCGTGACTTTTCTACTTTGAGCTCTGCCAACCGTTCAAGTACCTCCTTTTATCTATTTTTATCCTAACCAATTTTTCTACCTCTTCCTTTACTGTGACATTAACATCCTCTTTCAGTTCTCCTCTGCACTTTCTATATTCTGCTTCATTCTCTACTGTATTATGAACCTGACATTTTCCACAAGCCTCTTTTTTCTGTTTCATTTTAACCCCAATTTATTTAGTCATCCAGGGAGCTGTAGCTTTGGATACTCATCCTTTCCCCCTCATAGGAATGTGTCGAGTCTGTACCTGATCTATCTCCCCCTTGAAGGCATCTTGTTCCTCCTTTACTGTTTTACCTGATAATCTTTGTTTCCATTCCACCTGGGTTAGATCCATGTTCAACTCAAAGATATTCACCCTCTTCCAGTTGAGTATTTTCATCTTTGATTGTTCCTTGCCCTTTTTCATAAGTACTCGAAATCATGAACAGGAATAACAAAGCACTCATTCATAATGTCAGTGGAACTGAGCCACA
This sequence comes from Somniosus microcephalus, assembly GCF_052327205.1. Lineage (NCBI taxonomy): Eukaryota > Metazoa > Chordata > Chondrichthyes > Squaliformes > Somniosidae > Somniosus > Somniosus microcephalus. The sequence continues at coordinate 56,049,265 of NC_140993.1, read as the reverse complement.
TCAGAGGAATTCTACATAAAATGATGGATACCCTGCTGTCTCTCTAGCAGTTTTAAAGGATAAAATATCATCGTAGCGGGAAACTGATAATTGTACAAAATCTCAGCCAAAGCCATAGTTGGAGCACCACTATTGAACGGAGTGACCCATGACCATGGGTGGGAATAATCAGCTAGGACTGCTGCTCCTAACCCTTGCTTTAAAATGTGGAGTCAGGTGAGGGCAGGAAAGTGCTTAGATTTGATGCTTTTCACAGTCAAATAGCAGACCAACACTTGCTGAGGCATGAATAATGGCCATTTAGGCAAGTTATCAGAGGATGTGAATGCCCATGGAACTGTACCCCAGCAATGAGTCATAGAGTGAGTCATAACGGCACAGAAGGAGGCCATTCAGCCCATCGAATCCGTGCCGGCTCTCTGTAGAGCAATCCAGTCAGTCCCATTCCCCCGCTCTATCCCCGTAGCCCTGCAAGTTTATTTCCCTCAATTGTCTATCCAGTCTCCCCTTGAAAACATTGAGTGTCTCCGCTTCCACCACTTCCGTCGGCAGCGAGTTCCAGGTCCTCACCACCTGCTGCATAAAAAGGTTTTTCCTCACGTCCCCCTGTATCTCTTGCCCAAAACCTTAAATCTGTGTCCCCTAGTCCTTGTACCATCAACTAGTGGGAACAGCCTTTCACCGTCTAGCCTATCCAAACCCATCATAATCTTGTACACCTCTATCAAATCACCCTTCAACCTCCTTTGCTCTAATGAAAACAAATCCAGCTTCTCCAACCTGTCCTTGTAGCTAAGATCCCCCATCCCCAGAACCATTCTGGTAAATCTCCTCTGCACCCTCTCAAGGGCCTTCACATCCTTCCTAAAGTGTGATGACCAGAATTGGATGCAATACTCTAGTTGTGGCCTAACCAGCACTTTATAAAGATTCAGCATAACTTCTCTACTTTTGTACTCAATACCTCTATTTATGAAACCCAAGATCCCATACCCTTTGCTAACCACTCTCTCAATATGTCCTGCCACCTTCAGGGACCTATGCACAATAACTCCCAGGTCCCTCTGTCACTGCACACTCTTTAAAACTGTGCCATTAAGTGTATTTTGCCTCTCCCTGTTCCTTCTGCCAAAATGCATCACCTCACACTTCTCTGTATTAAATTCCATCTGCCACTTGTCTGCCCATTCTGCTAGCCTTTCTATGTCCTGTTGCAGTTGATTGGTATCATCCACACTGTTTGTCACACCCCCAAGTTTGGTGTCATTGGCAAAATTTAGAAATTCTACTTTGCATTCCAATATCCAGGTCATTTATATATATCAAAAGAAGCAGTGGCCCAGCACTGACCCTTGGGGAACACCACTGTCTACCACCCACCAGTCTGAAAAACAGCCATTTACCACAACTCACTGTTTTCTGTCCTTAAGCCAATTCCTTATCCAAGCTGTCTCAGACCCACCTATTCCATGAGCCTCAATTTTGTTAACCAGCCTGCTGTGTGATACTTTGTCAAATGCCTTCCTAAAATCCATGTAGACAACATCCATTGCATTCCCTTCATTGATCCTCCCTGTTACTTTACTATCAAAAAATTCAATTAGATTAGTCAAACATGATCTACCTTTTACAAATCCGTGTTGGCTCTCCTTAATTAGCTTAAAGCTCTCCAAGTGCCCGTTAATTTTTTTCTTGATTATTGTTTCTATAACTTTACCTACCACTGATGTTAAACTGACCGCCCTGTAGTTAATAGGATTGTCCTTACACCCTTTCTTGAACAATGGTGTCACATTTGCCACTTTCCATACCTCAGGCATTTCCCTCGCATCTAGGGAAGATTGGAAAATTATGGCAAGCCCTTCCGTTATCTCCTCCCCAATTCCCTTAGCAATCTGGGTGCAAGCCATCTGGGTCAGGTGACTTATCCACTCTAAGTATACCCAGCCTTTCTAGTACATCCTGTCTATCAATTTTCACCCCTTCCATTGCTTCTACCTTTTCCACTTCTACCGATATTTTGTCAGCATCCACCTCCTTAGTAAACACCGATACAAAGTACTCATTGAGTATTCTAGCCTTGCCCTGTGCCTTTAAGCATATAACACCTTCTTTGTCCCTAATAGGACCCACACCACCTCTTACTACCCGCTTACTGTTTAAATGCCGGTAGAAGATTTTTGGGTTACCTTTTATGTTAACCGCCATTCTACTCTCATATTCTCTCTTTGCCAATCTTACTTTCATCTTCACTTCCCCTCTTAACCTATTGTATTTGGTCTGGTTTTCCCTTGAAGAATTCACCTGACATGCGTCATACACCGTCTTTTTTTATTTCATCATCTTCTCTATCTCCCTCATCATCCAAGGAGCCCTTGCTTTGGTTCCCTTACCCTTCCCTCTTGTTGGAATGTACTTAGCCTGTACCTGGAACATCTCCTTAAAGATCACCCATTCTTCCATTACATTTTTTCCTGTCAGTCTTTGGTTCCGTGTTACCCTGGCTAGATCCTTTCGCATCCCATTGAAGTTGAGCCCTATTCCAGTTTAGAAGTTTCACTCTAGATTGTTCCTTGCTCCTCTCCATTGCTAATCTAAATCTTATGATACGATGATCACTCGTACCCAAGTGTTCTCCCACAGACACTTGGTCGACCTGGCCCACCTCATTCCCCAGCACCAGATCCAGCAATGCCTCCTTCCTAGTTGGGCCAAGAACATACTGGTCAAGGAAATTCACCTGAACACATTTCAGAAATTCCTCCCCATTCTTTCCCTTTACCCTAGCATTATCCCAATCGATATTTGGGTAATTAAAGTTCCCCAATATCACCACTCTATAGCTCTTGCATATCTCTGTGATTTCCCTGCAGATTTTCTCCTCTACCTCCCTCTCACTATTTGGAGGCCTATAGAATAACCCCAATAGCGTGATCATTCCATTTTTGCTCCTCAACTCTAACCAAATGGATTCTGTCCTTGTCCCCTCAAGAACATCCTCCCTTTCCAACACTACAATGTCTTCCTTAATCAGCACTGCCACCCCACCTCCCTTTTTTCCTTCCCTATCTTTTCTGAACACCTTGTACCCTTGAATATTAAGTGCCCAGTCCTCACCATTTTTAAGCCACATTTCCATTATTGCCACGCGGCTAATTGTGCTTGTAGCTCACCAACCTTATTCACCACACTTTGTGCGTTTACATACATGAATTCTAAACACATTTTTGAATTTTTCGTAGTCTTTCTTAGTCTGCTCCTATCTAATATGGTACTAGTTCCGCCTCCAGTACTACTTTCTTCTCTGGTAATATCCAACACAATCACTCTTTCATGCACCTTATTCCTCTTTTCTACTCTTATATGCTGGTGCCCATCCCCCTGTCAAGCTAGTTTAACCCCTCCCCAACAACACTAGCAAACCTCCCCGCGAGAATATTGGTCCCAGCTCTGTTGAGGTGTAACTTGTCCGGCTTGTACAGGCCCCACCTTCCCCAGAAATGGTCCCAATTCCTCAGGAATCTAAAGCCCTCCCTCCTGCACCATCTCTCCAGCCACGCATTCATCTGTTCTAACCTCCTATTCCTGTACTCTTTAGCACGTGGCACCGGGAGTAATCCGGAGATTACCACCTTTGAGGTCCTGCTTTTTAATCTCTCTCCTAGCTCCCTAAACTCTGCCTGCAGGATCTCATCCCTCTTTCTGCCTATGTTGTTGGTACCGATATGGCTAACTTAGCAGAAATAAACTTAAAACTTAAAAATAACCACTCACCAGCTATTCACCAATCAGCTCCTTCCCTTGTGCCGACGTCACTTTTTCTACTCTGACTCTTTCGAATTCTGCCTCTGTTGAGTTGCTGCCTCTCTCGTTCTGCTCTCGCTCTGGTCTCACCCAGGTCCTCTGCCTCCTTAATGAGTCAATTACTTCAGGAAGGAGGGGAAAAAATTGTAAAAATCGCTTTCAAAACAACAATTACATGTAAAATTACTAGACTGCACTTGCAGTAAAGATATTGGAACAGCCCCAATGTTGATCTGACTTCCTGCAAGTACATCTATTGCATCACACAATGTGATTGTGAGAAAACAGGAAAATATGTCTTGTCTGTAGTAGGAAGACATGTTCAAACACAGTCAACATCTCTAATCTGTTATGTTAAGCTTACTGAAGCATACAACTTGTTATAACAAGCCAAATGCATAGTTCTCAAGAATCATGTACAATGGTGAAATGTGTTACTTAGTCCTGTTAAGCAAGACTTTTATATCACACTCGTGCTCAGCTACAGGTCAAGTCCGAGTTTACTGTTCACACTATTCATAAATGATTTGGAGAGAATGCCACTTGTAATTTTATAAATTTGCCGATGCCAGCAATTTATGGCATTAGGTATAACAAATCATAGAATCTTACAGCACAGAAGGAAGCCATTTGGCCCATCACACCTCTGCTGGCTCTCTGAAAGAGTATTCCCAATTAGCCCCGTTTCCCTGCCCTTTTCCCTTACCTTTTAAATGTTTCTTTTTCAAATATGTATCCACATCCCTTTTAAAAGCTATTATGGATCCTCCTTCTCTGTTTGACCGCCTTGGGTTCATTATATGTACCGAGATATTGGACACACTCTGCTTCATACAGGACATAAGTTCCTCTTACAGGAGTGGTCAGTAATGTTGAACCAAAGGAGAATATCTGGCGTATAAACACAAAACCTAACAGTCGATGACATATATAGGACCCATGGGCCAAGGATGGGCAGGTGGATTTTTATTGTAGATATAAATGGACAGTAATGCACAAAACAATGAAAGGGATTCAATTTTGAGGTAGGTCAGTTTAAATGCAGGACTAGGCAACCTTAGTCCCACAGGGACACAATAAAATGTCCCACCATACAGGAATAACACCACTTAGGTTTCAAGAAGGCAAACAGATTTCTTTTTTAATCGAAAATCAACTAAAATAAAAAGTTAAATCAAAAAGGTTAACTTAGCAGAGATAAAAATAAAAATTCCCAATGCACTGCCACCTGTCATGGAAGGCATCCAGCAAACTGGTAGACATCGCATCTTGGTGTTCAAGGGTCGCTCAAGAGCGAATTATGACTCAAAATGTGGGCAAAAACACAAGTGATGCAATTTTTAACAGACCAATGTAACTGCAAGGCCAGGCAAGCCTAGCCGCACAGGGACACAATCAAGTTCCTCCCCAAAAGTGCAACACCACTAAAATTTTGGGGGCTGGATTGGTCCAGCCAAAGTGATTTTAAAACCAAAATTAACAAAAATGAAAACTAAATCAAAACAAAAATTCCACGTGGTCACAAAAAGCATCCAGTGAACCAGTAGCTGGTGTTTAAGCGTCGCTTGCGGGAAAAGGTGGACAAAAACATTGATAAGCATCTTTATTTAAATAGGCCAGTCGAACTGTAGTGCCGGGAAAGCCTAATCCGACTGGAATCCTCTTAAAGGAGCATTAGCACTAAAATTCGTGAACTGTTTGCCCCACCCAAACTGCTAACAGGATTTAATCCTATTTTTCAATAGGTCTGTCTAAGTTCAGGACTAGAAAAGCCTGATCACCGGCACAATCAATTGCCTCGCCAAAGAGACAACACCATGAAAATGTTCAGAGTTATCTTGGCACAAACTGACTTCAAACCAAAATTAAGTGAAATAGCAAATTGCTAAAATGGGGGGCGCGGTGTGAGGGTGGAAATCAACAATGTGGGCAAATACACAAGTGATGCAATTTTTAACAGACCAATGTAACTGCAAGGCCAGGCAAGCCTAGCCACACAGGGACACAATCGATCACAGGAGGTAAACCAGTGGGCACCGCATGTTGGCATTCAAAAATCTCGAGCAAAACTATGACTTGAAATGTGAGTAGAAACAAGGAAAAGGAAGTCCATTTATAAAGGCGAACCAAAATACAAATTTGAGCTTGATTATTCACAAGGTTTCCAACGCGGAGTGTTGTGCTACACAGGGGAAGGGAGTGGGCTGATTGCTCTCTGCAACATCATTGTATCCTACCACTGAAGAGAGAGTACATGCTGTCCCAGCAATGTGGAAATGAAGGTGGAAAGGATTGTCATCCTCGGCCATTCTCTGGCATCTCCTAGCATTGGCATTGGGCAGAGGCTTTGGAGCAGTTGTCTTCGTTGGGGGGAAACAACAAAACAAACAGCTTATGACATGAATCTTGTCATTCATGTAGAAATAGCTTATGAAGTAATACTGGGCTGCCTGCTGGTGGCGCTGTCCAGGGAGAGTATAAATACTTGGGCATGGGCCCTGCTTGCTCAGGACATTCTTTAACAGGAACTAGGGCAGGACACAACTAGATCTCCATGTTGAAAACCAGTTGATTAAAGCTTTGTTTAATACTCAGACCAAGTGCCTAGTAGTTTTCTTATGTCAGCTTACTTTTATGTAGCCCTTTTAACATTAAAAAATCCCAAGGCACTTCACAAATAGACATAAGGATAACAGACCGAAGCAGGAAGAGAGATATTAGAAAGAATGAAAGAAGGTCTGGTTGAAAAGATGGTATTAGAGGAGGTTTTAAAAGATGGCGAGGTTTAGAAAGGGAGTTCCAGAGACTGAGGCAGCTGAACGCTCTGACAGTGAGGTAAAGAGAGTGTGAGATGCACAGAATGCTGAAGTCAGTGGAGCAGAGCATTTGGACAGGGATACAGGGCTGGAGGTGATTACCGAGGAGGGATGGGGCAAGGCCATGGAGGGATTGATTTTGAATTTAATAGGTTAGGGTCGGAGCTATGAAGTAGATTATGTGAATGAGAAAATGGATAATGCTGATAAACTGATACGATAGCAAAATACTGCAGATGCTGGAAATCCGAAATAACAACAGAAAACGCTGGAAAAACTCAGCAGGCCGGGCAACATCCGTGGAGAGAGAAACAGAGTCAACATTTCGGGTCGAAGCCCTTCTACAGAACTGATAAACTGTTTGCTCTGGAATCAAAATTTTTGGTCAGAGAGGATGAGGTAATGAACTTAGGCCGCAAATTTAATAGCGCTAAGGGAGCAGGTTTGGAGACTGGTCTGTTGCGAAAATCGTAAAAATTGTGGGCGGGCTGCGAACCCGCCTCCATCCCGCCTCCACGCTCCCGAACTGACCCGACATCAAATGGTGGGAGAGGCAGTTAAGGCAGTTAACAGGTCGTTAACTGCCTGGATAATCCTATTTTAAGGGGCTGATCTGATTTTGGAGGTTTTTCACCATGCTGCCCGCCTTCATAAAAACACGCCAGGTGAATCAAGCCGGGTTGAGCTAGGACCTGAATTGTTGCCAGCTGCTCGAGCAGCTTATCTTTCGGATGAGACGTTAAACCGAGGCCCCGTCTGCTCTCTCAGGTGGACATAAAAGATCCTATGGCACTATTTCAAAGAAGAGCAGGGAAGTTATCCCCGGTGTCCTGGCCAATATTTATTCCTCAATCAACATAACAAAAACAGATTATCTGGTCATTATCACATTGCTGTTTGTGGGAGCTTGCTGTGTGCAAATTGGCTGCTGCGTTTCCCACATTACAACAGTGACTACACTCCAAAATTACTTCATTGGCTGTAAAGCGCTTTGAGACGTTCGGTGGTTGTGAAAGACGCTATAGAAATGCAAGTCTTTCTTTCTTTCTAAGCACGGTCCTGCAATCTCTCATTCTTTCACATGCCACAACTTAGTGGTTTGAGTTTTGGGAGACATTTTGCAGCTCAACTAATCTTGTGAGTCTTGAGGCTGAAATCCATCTTCTGTGTGACCTCCTTGGAATACCCCCTGGCCACTTTGTCTGAGCATGCACAACCTCCATTCCTTGACTGAGATATATACCAGTGGTATGGGAACCATTTATATCCTCTCATCCTGGTTGTCAGATTTGGAGGAAGAGCAGCCACGGCAGCAGCGCAACCAGGCACAACAGCAGCAACAACAACAGGAGCGCCAACCTTCTCCTCAGCCACCTGATGCTGCACAGGGCAGAGGGCATCAGCGTAGGGCTGCACCGCGCCGCAGGAGATACCCTCAACACAGGGTTTACAGGCAGAGGATGAGCTTCCTCAACATGAATGAGCAGCAGTGCCAAGGGAGGTTGAGACTTCCGCGAAAAGTAGTCGCTGATATCTGCGCAATGCTGCACCAATACCTGTAGCCCAGAGGAGCGGGTGGACACTCTTTACCAGTGGCTGTCAAAGTCACCACCGCACTCAACTTCTTTGCTTCGGGCTTCTTCCAGGGATCATCTGCAGACATCAGCGGCATCTCTCAGTCAGCCGCACACACCTGCATCATGCAGGCTACCAATGCCCTCTTTGTAAAGGCGCACAATTACATCCACTTCTCCACGGATGAAGCAAGTGTAACTGCGCGTGCGGTTGGCTTTGCAAATCTGGCAGGCTTCCCAAGGGTGCAGGGCGTCGTAGACTGCACACATGTGGCCATTAGGGCACCCCATCACAACCCAGATGTTTTTATCAACTGCAAGGGCTTCCACTCCCTTCACGTCCAGCTGGTGTGTAACCACAAGAACATCATCATGCATGTTTGCGCCAAGTACCCTGGCAATTGCCATGACTCCTTCATCCTGCGGCAGTCTACTGTGCCTCAGCTGTTCAATCCGCCAACCCAACTTTCTGGATGGCTACTTGGTGACAAGGGCTATCCCCTGAAAGAGTGGCCCATGACACCGATGAGGAGGCCATCAAATGAGGCTGAGGAGTGCTACAATGTGAGCCACATTTCCACCAGAAGCATCATAGAGCAAACTATCAGCTTTCTCAAAATGTGATTCCGGTGCCTCGACAGATCTGGTAGAGCCCTGTAATATGCACCTGCCAAGGTGTCCAGAATGATCATCGTCTGCTGTGCCCTGCACAACATCGCAGAGCAGTGTGGCTTAGCACTCCCTGAGGAACAAGTTGCTCAGTGCAGAGCATCCTTGGAAGAAGAGGAGGAGGACGAGGAGGACGATGAGGAGGCACGCCTTGTGGGGCTGGACGTGACCAATGCAGCAGCACTCGAGCAGTCTTTCATTTCTCGTTTCTGCTGGTGTCTGAATGTGCCAAGGCCACAATGAGTGGTGCTAAACAGAAGGCTGCGCCACGTTTCAATGAGGACAGGGAGATTCTGTTCCCTCCCGATGGCCGGAGGTAGCCTCCTCAGCAAACAAAGGCAGCCTGGTTGCACGTTGCTGAGGAGATCAGCGCAAGGTCCTTATGTTCACGCATCTGGATCCAGTGCCAAAAATGCTTTAATGATCTTCTGCGATCATCAAATGTGAGTATCACATCACACTTACCTTCAATCTGCTTCCCTTCTCTTCTCATCACCAGCACTCTGCATTGTCAGCCCGCTCCTCCACATCCCACCTTACCCTTACTTCCCTTGCACCCTTACCTATCCACCTCTCTCTCTGTACTGAATCACTTCACCATCCTACTATGCACCCCTCACACTTGCTCCTCGCATTGTTCCACTGAAGGTCAGCATAAGCTCGAGGAACAGCACCTCATCTTTCGATTAGGCACTTTACAGCCTTCTGGACTCTACATAGAGTTCAACATTTTTTTTATCATAACCTTGGCCCTTATATATATATTTTTCATCCACACTTTTTGTCTGTGTCTTTTTTTCTTCTCTCCCACATGGCAGCTGTCTTTCATTCTGCCAGCGCAATTCACACTTCATCTAGAGCCATCCTTTGTTTCTTAACCTGTCCCATTACCATCTCCTTTTGCCTTGAATATCTCCTGCCTTCTATCCTATCACAGACCTTCCCTTTTGTTCTTTCATCCCCTCCTCCCTTTCCCAGCCCCTGCCCTTGCTTAAAAATCTGTTCCATTTCCTGCTATTTTCCTGTTCTGACGAAAGGTCATCGACCTGAAACGTTAACTCTGTTTCTCTCTTCACAGATGCTGCCTGACCTGCTGAGTATCTCCAGCATTTTCTGTTTTTATTTCCTCAATTAAGTTTGCGGCCTTAGTGCAGGACAGAATTTATGTGGCAGTGTCACCGGCGAGTTGCATTTGTGAAGCCAGCAAACAAAGTATTAGAATAATCTAGTCTGGAGAATGAAAACCAAAGAATGGGAGGAATAAGGGTTCAACAACAACTTGCATTTATATAGTGCCTTTAACGTAGTAAAATGTCCCAAGCGCATCACAGGAGCGTTATCAAACAAAATTTGACACCGAGCCACATAAGGAGATATTAGGATAGGTGACCAAATGCTTGGTCAAAGAGTTTTAAGGAGGGTCTTAAAGGAGGAAAGAGAGGTAGAGAGATGGAGAGGTTTAGGGAGGAAATTTCAGAGCTTAGGGTCTAAACAGCTGAAGGCACGGCTGCCCAATGGTGGAGTGATGAAAATAGTGGGTGCGCAAGAGGCTAGAAATGGAGGAGCACAGAGATGTCAGATGGTTGTTGTGATGGAGGAGGTTACAGATAGGGAGGGGCGAGGCCATGGAGGATCAAGTATCATATTATCTAGGCAAGCACGACTTGATTTATCTCATCTCTGCTTGAGTTTTGCTTTATGGGTCTTGGCCCTATGCCTAGGTCTCCCAATTAAAAAAAAATCAACATTTTGACACTGAGCCACATATAAGGAGATATTAGGATAGGTGACCAAATGCTTGGTCAAAGAGTTTTAAGGAGGGTCTTAAAGGAAGAAAGAGAGGTAGAGAGGTGAAGAGGTTTAGGGAGGAAATTCTTCCAAATCACCTCCCCTAAAGATATGATTACTGCACTGAAAAAAAAAATCAACCATAAAAAGAGGAAGTAAATTCTTTGTGTGGCTCAAATCTGCCACTGCGTCATCTATAGCTTTTCCATCATTCGCAGTATGTTTATGAATCTCATGATTTGCAGAGGTTATTTTTAGCTGTTAAGTATGCAACGATCGCTGTATTTAGGTTCCCTTTATGAAGTGCCACCATTTAAAAACATCTACAAATCACAGAGCTCAGGTGTTGGCAATGCTACACCTACCGCCTGGGAAACGGTGTGCATGTGAGCCTGCAGTCCTGGAATTTCCTGTGTATTTTCACCCAGAGACATGCGCAATCTGGTTGCAAATCAAATATGCGGCCGAAAAGATTGCTACATTTTGGCCGTAAGTGAGTCACGTGCACAAGTTCAATACGCCCAAATATACTTGGGGGGAAAAATTCAGTTGGTGGCACCTCCCGTTAGCACCTTAAGAGGGCGCTAATGGGGTGCAAAGCAACTAGTGCCCGGGCGTGGCGAATTTTGCGCCGCCCGCGAAATTAACTAGACATTTTGCGGCGGCGCTAAACAATACCAGCCAATCTCCTGCACACGCAGATCTTGACGTCATTCAAGCGTGCAATGCCCTTGTGACGTCCTGGAATGGAAATTGACTGGCGCCCCCCTCCTTTCCGCCTGGCGCAACCAAGGACAGGTAGATTGGAACGCTTCTCAGTCGCTGTGGGGCTGGGGGGGGGGCGCTATTTAAAGGGGGCCTCTTCCTGGCTTTTGTGTGGTAGCCATTTTTGCACCACTCGTTCAGAGAGAGAGAGATTTTGAGAGAGACAAAGAGAGAAAGAAAGACTTCTATTATGTCCGTGTATAATTGAGACACGGACTGCAGGAGTTGATTATAACAAGTCTTTACTGAATGGAGACAACCTGGAAACTGAAACTACAGAAGCCTGCTAGGGCCTTTTATACAGGGGTGGTCACTGCCGGTACTGCAGTCTGAGACCAGTTATTCCCTTAAAGGTACATACACAACAATTCCTCCCCTTTTAGATAAACAGTACATAACATTCATTTAACAACTAAATAATAACTAATTACAATTACAATTACGGTTGCTAGATACATTGGTTGAAGTTAAGCAATTATAAGTTCAGTCTTTGAGGAGGCTTCCTGCTTCTGTCTGGATAATGCCTCTTTGGGATATCAGGTTCTTCTGGCAAGGTTGCGTTGGGATCAATGTCGTTGTTTGGTTCGTCTGCTTCCAATATCACCGATTCTGCGGTAGATGCAATTGGTACTTCGGTGTCATTGCCAGGTGTATCAGTTCGTGGTGTGGAGTTGACGTTTTCCAGTGAATCTAGAATCTGGTCAGCATGGCGTCTTACAATGCTCTCTCCAACGTCCACGGTATACATTAGAGGTCCTTGCTGTGTACAGATCGTTCCTGGCTGCCATTTCTCTGTGCGGTAGTCCCGGGCCAAAACTGGTTGACCTATCTTAAAACTCCTGGTCGGCCTTTCATTCATATTCTGAAACTGCCTGTTCTCCACATCTCTTCTGAGGTTTGGCTTAACCAAATCCAAGCGGCATCGTAGTCTTCGATTGAAGAACATCATGGCTGGAGTTTGGTTGGTAACCGCATGTGTCGCATTCCGGTAGGCAAACAAGAAGTTATGCACCTTATGTTGTAGGGGTATATCTTCATTACACATTGCCTTGATAGCCTTCTTGAATGTTTGAACAAACCTCTCGGCCAATCCATTAGTGGCTGGATGATATGGGGCGGATGTGTAATGCTTAACACCATTGTTCTTTAAGAACCTCCGGAACTCTTCAGACACAAACTGTGGTCCATTGTCAGAGCAAATCTGTTCAGGCAGCCCATTCCTGGCGAATATGGTTCGTAAGACTGTGATAGTTTTTTCTGTGGTGGTTGAGGACATTTTTATTACCTCTGGCCACTTTGAATGTGCATCCACCGCAATTAAAAATATCGAGTCCATGAAGGGACCAGCAAAATCAATGTGCACCCTTTGCCATGGCGATGAGGGCCACTCCCATGGATGTAGAGGGGCTTGTGGTGGGGCGTTTTGGACCTTCTGGCATCCTGTACAGCTCTTGGTCATCTCTTCGATTTCTCTATCGATTCCCGGCCACCACACAAACGCTCTGGCTAAGTTCTTCATTTTTACCCCTCCCAGATGACCCTCATGAAGCTCATTGAGCACTCTATCCTTCAATTTGGGTGGAATTACTACTCTGGATCCACACATCAAGGTTCCTCTGCACACTGACAGCTGTTCTCTTCTCGGCGAGAATGCTGGCAGCAGTGGTTCGCCATGTGCTGGCCATCCCTTCACCGTTAAATCATAGACCCAGGAGGGTGTCGGGTCATTTTGTGTTTCCTTTTCTATGTTTGCATTCATCACAGGGAGACATTCAACTATAGTCGAGTGGAATAACTCCACTGGATCCACTGCCAGTTCTTCTTCTACCGTCGGCAACGGTAGGCGCGACAATCCATCAGCATTCTCATGCTGTTTAGTTCCTTTGTACTCGATGTCATATTGGTGTGCCCCTAGGAAAAGGGACCACCTCTGTAGCCATTGTGCCGTCATTATCGGTACGCCCTTCTGAGGGTTGAAAATGGAGACGAGAGGTTGATGATCAGTTAGTAGAGTAAATTTCTAACCGTGCAGGTAGTGATTGAACTTCTTCACCCCCCACACCAGGCTGAGGGCCTCTCTGTCAATCTGGGCGTAGTTACGCTCGGCTGAAGTTAACGAGCATGACGCAAAAGCTATCAGCCTCTCTGAATCATCAAGGAATTTATGTGACAGTACCGCCCCAACACCGTAGGGAGACGCATCACACGCCAGTCTTATCAGTAGTGATGGGTTGTAGTGAGCCAATACTTCTCTTGAAGTTATTAGGTGCTTACTCTTCTGAAAGGCCCGCTTACATTCATCGCTCCATTTCCATGCTACTCCTGTTCGTAGTAGGGCGTTCAGTGGATGCAGAATTGTGGACAAATTCGGCAAAAACTTATGGTAGTAATTCACCAATCCGAGGAATGACCTCAGTTGCGACACATTTTCAGGTGCTGGAGCCTTAACTACCACTTCAATTTTGTCAGGGGACTTATGCAACCCCTCTTCATCAATCACGTGGCCACAATACGATATCTGTTTCTTAAAAAACTCGCACTTAGGGCGATTGGCTCGTAGCCCATGTTCACGTAGTCTAGTGAGCACCTGCTCTAGGTTGGCAAGGTGTTCACTGTCATCTTCACCTGTCACTAGGATGTCGTCCAAGTAACACTGAGTCCCCGGAATCCCTTGCAGGACTTGTTCCATCGCTCTTTGCCATATCGCTGGAGCTGATGCTACTCCGAATACCAGTCGATTATACTGGTAAAGACCTTTGTGAGTGTTTATTGTGAGATACTTCCTAGAGGATTCTTCAACCTCCATCTGCAAATATGCTTGTGCTAGGTCAATTTTTGTAAAACGCTTCCCTCCAGATAGTGAGGCGAAGATATCTTCTATCCTTGGAAGAGGATATTGTACTGTGTGAAGGACTGGGTTCACCGTCACCTTGAAGTCCCCACTGATGCGAACCTTCCTTGGCTCCTCAGACTTATTGTTTAACGTTTTCTTCATGACAGGAACAATGGGCGTCGCCCACTCGCTCCAGTCTACCTTAGATAACACGCCTGCCTTCTCCAGATTCTCCAGCTCTGCCTCGACGGCTGGGCGAATTGCATATGGTACCGGTCTTGCTTTGAAAAACTTGGGAATTGCATTCTCCTCTATTTTTATCGAGGCAGTTACGCCTTTAAGAGTGCCGAGTTCTTGTTGAAATACGTCTTTGGCATCAGCGAAGATTGTTGACAATCGTCCAGGAGTGACGTCGTCAACCTTTTTACCAGCCACCGTCAGTGCCTGAATGGAGTGCCAGTCTAAACTTATCTTTCTGATCCATTCACATCCCAATAACGGTGGTCCACCATCTTGCAGAATGTAGAGATACAATTTCCGTATTTTCTTGCCGTTGTATTCGACAGGCACCCTTATTTTTCCTCTGGGGTATACTTTTTGCCCCGTATACGTCCTCAAGACAATGGATGTCTCTCTCAAGGGTATGTGTGAGAATAGCCACTCGTAGTCTCGTCGATTCATGATGGTCAGAGCTGATCCTGTATCCAATTCCATTTTGACTTGGGACCCTGCTATCGTGAGGGTGACCCAAATGGTTCGGTGATCCTCTTTTGCGATTACGTTGTGAAGTTTGAGACAGCTTAGTCTCTTGTTCCCGGATTCACTATCGCTCATCTGGTCTTCGGAACTACTGTCCGTCATCTTTTGTACTTTCCTGTACGGTTCCTTAGTAGCCTTTTTGTTGTCATTGGTCTTCTTCCCAGACCTGCAAACCCGTGCAATGTGTCCCATCTTTCCGCATTGCCTGCATATTTTGTCCTTGGACCAGCAGTCCTTCTGGTCATGGTTTGTTCTGCCGCAGCAATAACATTTTGCAAATCCCCGTGTCATTTCGTGGGTGCCGTATTCCTGTGGCTTTTGTTGTATTTCCGCAGCTCCCCTTGCTGCTGCTTCGTACGATACTGCCACGCTGAAAGCCTTATCTAGCGTCAGCTCTTTCTCTGAGAGTAACCTCTTCTGGGTTCCTTCACTCAGGAGTCCACAGACAAATTTGTCCCGTAAGGTATCTGCCAGTCCTGCTCCGAACTGGCAGTGCTTTGATAGCTTGCGTAGTTCCGTAAGGTAATCAGCATTGCTCTCATTTTTATGCTGATTTCTCCTGTGGAATTTAAATCTTTCTGCTATCAGCAGCGGTGTAGGATTTAGGTGTTCCTGTAGGATAGCAACAATTTCGTTAAAACTCTTCGCCTTCGGTTTGGCTGGAGTAATCAGGTCCTGTAATAGGCCGTACGTTCTTGCGCCCATTAAATTTAGCAATACCGATGCCTTTTTCTCATCGGCTATTTCGTTTGCCTCGCAATATACCTCGACTCTTTCCACATACGTGGTCCAGTCTTCTATTGCATTATCGAAGGCAGTGATATCGCCAGTCTTTGGCATCTTGAAAATCTAAGATGGCGCGTCCCGCGCTTTGCCTTCGTCCCCGATGGATCAAAATGGCGCCTCCCGCGCTTTTCCTTCTTCCCCGCCGAGTTAAGATGGCGCCTCCCGCGCTTTCCCGCCGCTGCCGCTGCTGCCAACGCCGCTCTCCGCGGTATTTTTATTTTTCTATCGCGCTTCAATATTTGCTCCGTTAATTGAAGAACCGTTCCCGTCGTGGAGCGGACCCTCTGGGACACTTCCCTCCCTCTTCTTAGGTCCGAACGCTGCCCGGCTGCGAAGCACCGGCCGCGCCCTGTGTGCTCCACCCTCTCTCTCTCTCTTTGCTTCCCGACTCGCTGCCCGGCCCCATTGCAGAGCCACCCGATCGAGCTCTAGCCCGCCGCAGCCCAGGAAGGATCAGTGCACTACCTGCCACCAGCCCGATTAGCTGGGAAACCGCAGACTGGAGACCAAGCCTGGCTCTCGACAGTCTCTCCTGCACTTTTCAATTCGATGATTTGGAGGGCGGTTGCCCACGGTCGACGCCCATTTCTCGAGTTTCTTTGGATTTTTTTTTTTTCTTTCTTCTGGCTTCCACCTTCAATAACGTCGTCTGAGGTGCTGCCAAGTTGCAGGTAAGTTCGTTTCTTCCTCCTCGCCAGTATTATGTCCGTGTATA
Source organism: Somniosus microcephalus (assembly GCF_052327205.1). Lineage (NCBI taxonomy): Eukaryota > Metazoa > Chordata > Chondrichthyes > Squaliformes > Somniosidae > Somniosus > Somniosus microcephalus. Next base: position 56,032,756 of record NC_140993.1, on the reverse strand, counting down.
ATTGAGACACGGACTGCAGGAGTTGATTATAACAAGTCTTTACTGAATGGAGACAACCTGGAAACTGAAACTACAGAAGCCTGCTAGGGTCTTTTATACAGGGGTGGTCACTGCCGGTACTGCAGTCTGAGACCAGTTATTCCCTTAAAGGTACATACACAACAACTTCTGCATTGAGTCAACGCTGTCTGAGGTAGCTTTGGCTTCTGACCATAACTTTGCAGGTACTTTGGTTTTTGACCTTCATAACTTTGATTGCCTAGATACTATGGGGGCTGCAATGGATGGGGGCGTCGTCCTTCTCCATCACATTCGGAGAGCACAGAGACGCAGAGAGAGAGTGGCAATCATGGCCAGATGGAGGAGGGCCAACAGGCCTCTGTACAGGAGACCTTACCCTCCCAGGATATTTCGCCAACAGTTCTCCTACATTAATATGTCTGAGGAGCAGTGTTTGCGAAGGCTGCGATTCAGCAAGGAGGTGGTCACTGAGCTCTGCCACCTGCTTCAGCCAGATCTGCAGCCTCAACTGAGGAGCAGGACATCTCTGTCGGTGGCAGTGAAGATAATAGTGGCTTTCAACTTTTATGCCACCGGCTCATTTCAAACAGCTACTGGGGACATCGCCAATATCTCCCAGTTCGCGGTGCATTGCTGCATCCGCCAGGTCACAAATGCCCTCTTTAAAAGGAGACAAGTGTACATCTCTTTCCCCATGACCCCGGACAAGCAGCAAGAATGCGCAATGGGCTTTGCGATGATAGCGGGCTTCCCCATGGTGCAGGGCGCCATTGACTGCACGTATGTGGCTTTGCGTGCGCTACATGAGAATGCCGAGGATTTCCGTAACCGAAAGGGCTTCCATTCCTTAAACGTTCAGTTCGTCTGTGACTACAGACAGCTGATACTCGCTGTCAATGCCGACTTTCCTGGCAGCAGCCACAATGCCTTCATCCTGCGCCAGACTTCTGTGGCAGACCTTTTCCAGGCACCGCATCACCCAGGTGGTTGGCTTCTCGGGGACAAGGGATATCCTCTGTGCACCTGGCTGATGACACCGCTCCGTATGCCCAACAACCCTGCAGAGCTGCGATACAACGGGAGCCATCAAGCTACCAGGAACATCGTTGAGCACACAATCGGCGTGCTCAAGCAACGGTTCCGCTGTCTGGACCATTCTGGAGGAGCCCTTCAGTACTTGCCTGAGCGAGTCTCCCACTTCGTTGTTGTGTGCTGCATGCTGCATAACCTTGCAATCCTCAGGACCCAGCCAATGCCACCAGGCATTGGAGCACCACCAGAGGAGGAGGAGGAAGAGGAGGAGGAAGATGAGGAGGAGGATCATCAGCAGCAGCAAGGCGGGAGGGAGGCACACAATGTACAAATAAGAACATAAGAACATAAGAAATAGGAGCAGGAGTAGGCCAATCGGCCCCTCGAGCCTGCTCCGCCATTCAATAAGATCATGGCTGATCTGATCCTAACCACCAATCCACTATCACAGAACCATCTCCTGAATCTAACAGAATTATAAGAAGTGGAAGGGCCGCCCGTCAAAGGCTCATAGCAAGTCGTTTCTAGGCCCCTTCTGAGGAAATGGCTTCTGCCATTCAAACAACCTGAATGAAACCAACTCGCAACCCCTAAGCCGGTCAAGGTAACAATGATTGCAAAGACCAAACATGTACATTTTGAATACAAAAACTTATTTATTTTACAAACTCTGTGTGTCTCATTTTCGCATGACAAACTAATAGAAAGAAACACACAAAAAAACAATCATTAACATAACTGGCTCTCACCACCTGGAGACAATGTCCAAAACAGTAAAAAAAAATTGACCACAAACCTCGGCCTTTAATAAAACAATGAACAACATTTTGTCACACCTCCTACTTTTTGCCCTTCGAGGGTGATCTGCTTCCCTTGCGAAATTCCCCCCTTCCCACCCTGCAGCTCCTTCATAATGGGACCCCAGTGGCTGCAGCAAGGCTGGTGGAAGGCTGCTGATTGTCAGAACCTGAGACTGCAGATGCCCTTGAAGGACGGCCTCGACCAGCTCTGGGCCTGGAGGGTCCGGCTGCAGACTGCACCAACTCTGCATGGGCGGCAGCAGTCTGTCCTACAGGCGGTGGCAAGTGCAGTGGAGAAGTGACAGTGGTGGCAGCAGGAATGCTGTCATCTTAAGAGAGGACAGCAACTCCCTGCTCGACCGACACCCTGGCACTCCCATGGGGCAGCACTTCAGCATTCGGAGCAATCTGCTGGAGCACAGATTGCTGGCCTGCTGTGGCACGGTGAGAGCCCAGGGGAAATGTGTCCGAACCAGCGAGGATGGCAGCAGCCAGTGCTCGCGTGGCCTCAATCTGCGTCGGCATGAGAGCAGCCAGTGACTGCATTGCAGCACTAAGCATTTGTGTGTCAGCTGCCTGTGCTACAGCAAAGTGCTCCACACTCCTTGCCAGTGATTCAATGCATTCGGGCACCCTTGCCACTGCAGCCATGAGCTCAGTGTGCCTGTGCTCCGACTGGGCGCTCATTTCAGTGAGGACCCGCTCCTCCTCTGCGTCCAGTGCAGCAGGACTCGCTGGCATACTCTCCCTCCGGGGAGAAGGCCCCCGAGCTTCCCTACCCCCATCGTGTTGCTGCAGCCCGCTGGGACCTGGAGCTTCACCCTCATCAGACCATTCCCCCCTGCTCCCCTCCAGCGAAGGCATGTTCCCAGTGTGGGCATGGGCTTCCTCGGGAAAGGGTGGCGCTGAAGCTCCGGCTTCCTCTTCCTCCTCGCCTTCAGCTTCACTCCCACTGGCAGCTTGAGGGCCCGTCTCCTCACCTGGTGAATCACCATCTGAAAGCAGGGAGGTACAAGAGTGGCTTTAGCGTGAGGACAGGGTGGCAGCAAGGGAGGAATGAGTGCAGCGATTTAGTAATTTGGATTGAAAGTGTCAAAGGCTGGTTTTGTGAGGAACAAGTGGAAGGAGAGAGGACAAAAAGGTGATGACCTTACCATTGCTGTCCAGAATGGGATCGGCGTCTCCAGTGGCGACGGGACCAATCACCCGGCTTGCCACAATCCTCTGGACGCGACCTCAAGATCGCTGAGGGGTTGCAGCTGAGGCCACCCTCCACCGGTCCATTGCTGCTGTCTCCTATTATGAGATACCTTGGCCTGCAAGAAAAAGGACGGCGTCTGAGTAAATATACAGCCATGGTCTTGCCTGAAATGCCTCCCATAGTTGAATAGCCCTTACTGTATGCAGCCATGGTCTTGCCTGAAATGCCTTCCATAGTTGAATAGCCCTTACTGTAAGCAGCCATGGTCTTGCCTGATGTGCCTCCCATAGTTGAGTAGCCCTTACTGTATGCAAAGTGTGGAATGTGCGTGTGTGTTTGATGAAAGGGCCATAGGTGTTGGATGAGTGTTGGGCATTGGGGCTTTTAAGTGAGGTTGAGATGGAGGGATGGAGAGGTTTTGAAAAAAAGGCACTCACCCTGACAACCCGAGTGAGGTCGTTGAACTTTTTCCTACATTGATATGGGTCCTAGGCACCATGCTGCTTGAGGAGACTCTCTGAGCCACCTCCCTCCACACTCTTCTGTACTCATGTGGCAAAGGCCTCCTGCCACTCTCTGGGTACAGTATAGATCTTCTGTGCTCCACCGTGCCAACCAGTGCCTCCAAGGTCCGCTCGCTGAAGCGCTGTGCTCACTCCCTGGCCCTCTCCATAGTCCTTGGCTGCAAGATTTAGCCACAGGTCTCTCCAGGCCGAGATTCAAGGCTCCAATGAGCAGGGTGTGGCTGCAGAGCAAGGTCGACCCTCCCCTTTAAGAACTGACCGGCGCCAGTGTGTCTGTGTTCAATCACTAACTGACAGCACCTGCGCTGCGCCAACCCTCTGCGGTAGTGCCTCACTCCTCGGCCTTAGCGCCTTAAGAGAGGTGTGTAGCGCCTGATTTAGTGCTCCAATCACCTCCAGGGGCGATAAAAGCAGTCAAAGGCGATAATTAGCGGCAGTTGCTAAATTTTGCGCACGGCCGATAGCGGCGCCCCAAACAGGGCTATACCGAATTTCTCCCCCTTGATCTTTTACAATCGGCTATCGATCTCTCTGCCAAAACGCATCTCCGCCCATAACAATTGCCCCATACCCAAGTGACAGAGCATTATATGCGAGTTTCCTGCAATTGCGCTTGCTCTTCAAATTACAGCCAGATTTTCAGGCGTAGCAGAAAAACAAGTCATTTCCCTGGTGTCTTATTGAAGTTTTTTTGAGTGTTTTAGAAAAAAATTAAATCTTACTGCTATCTTCAATGTATTTTCTGTTTCTTTGAATGCATTTTTATGGCATGGTGTTGTATAAGTCACATTAAAAAAAAGTTTCCCTGATTGCAGGTTCTTAAACACGCGGTACCTAATTTGTATGAAACGAACAAACTTGAAGAAATATATGGTCTCATTTCAGCGCTTTCCTTGGGCCCCAATTGTTAACACTGGTTTCGGCTGATACAGGCCCATTTATGTTCGGGCATAATCTAATTAGATTTGCAGGAAATGTGATAACTTGACATCAGCGTGGGATTATGTGCATTTTCAGGTCTAATTTCCAGGCACGCCCAAGGGGGAAATTCCAGGCCGTATGCTTTGTAACCTGACTACATGGAAAATGGAGACTTGGCAAGGTAGCAGACCGCCAATCCCAATTTTTATTTTAAGGGGATTAAGTTTTTCATCTAAATTTTTTTGTAGTGATGGGTTTAAACACTGGCCTTTCACCCCTGCGGCCTGGGTTCAAATGGCTTCAGTGCCTGTTGACCCTAAGGACCTATTTGAAATGAGTTTGGACCGTCTTGGTCCAACCTCTACAGCATAAAGCTGGCTCCAGATGGTTGGTGTGAGGAATGGAAAGTATCACATAATGCAATAACAGCTATTATTTTGAGGTTGTGATTGATGCACATTGTTGGAGCAAAGTGGAGAGCATTTAATCAGAATCTAACCTGTTCTATACCTGGCCTAAGAGTGTTCGTTAGTAACACAGAGTGACCAAAAAGGGCAATGTTCCAATGCGCCAGTGGTGGAGGGAGTGAATGTTTAAGGTGGTGGATGGGGTGCCAATAAAGCAGGCTGCTTTGTCCTGGATGGTGTCGAGCTTCTTGAGTGTTGTTGGAGCTGCACTCATCCAGGCAAGTGGAGAATATTCTATCACACTCCTGACTTGTGTCTTGTAGATGGTGGAAAGGATTTGGGGAGTCAGGAGGTGAGACACTTGCCGCAGAATACCTAGCCTCTGACCTGCTCTTGTAGCCACAGTATTTATGTGGCTGGTCCAGTTAAATTTCTGGTCAATCGTGACACCCAGGATGTTGATGTTGGGGGATTCGGAAATGATAATGCCGTTGAATGTCAAGTGGTGGTGGTTAGATGCTCTCTTATTGGAGATAGTCATTTCCTGGCACTTGTGTGGCGTGAATGTTACTTGCCACTTATCAGGCCAAGCCTGAATGTCGTCCAGGTCTCGTTGCATGCAGGCATGGACTGCTTCATTATCTGAGAGGTTGCAAATGGAACTGAACACTGCACAATCATTAGCGAATATTTTGGTAGACTATTAGCAGCGATAGAGCAATTATATTACTGAATCTGATTACTGTTACTATCAATACATATGTCCTTTAAGAGCTATCTGTGACACTGTTAATTGAAGATGATCATCCATGTTCTTGCATTTTGGCTCCTTGAGCTGTCAGCTCTGCACAGTGAAACAATAAAGATTTCAATAAAATCCTTGGAGTTGCTTCTGGCCTGTGGCTGTCGTAATGCTTCCAAAGTGAATTCCTTACTTTCATAATAGTGGGATGGAAATCTTTTAATGATTTCAAGCCTCTGCTTGCATACCCGAAGTATTCAGTCTTTTCTGCTATAATGTGGTGGTGGAAGGTTGCAATCAGTTTTTGGCTGCATTTTAGATACCTGAGGGACGTATGCTTGAATTCTGGCAGACTGATCCAGGAAAGGAAAGCATTCATTTTAGTTTGTTGTGAGATGGTGTGGAAAGTGGAAAAAACGGATACAGCACGTTATAATATCAGGGTTATTTATCAGAGTTGTTTGTTCTTTCTATTTTTGTGCTCATCAAGTTGTGGAATATTAAGAATGGAATACTTTTCTACTTTTTTAATGCTGATGCCACTTGGCACCAAGTGTAGGACTGATCCTGATTATAGCTTCATCTGCACCACCCTGAGCAATTCAATTCCTTGAGGGTGAATCATCACAGGATCTTCTGGTCCTTTAGCTTGGATAATAGTCACTTTTCTTCCCTCCTTCTTGTAATGTCCGTGTGTAATTGAGACACGGACTGCAGAAGTTGGTTATAACAGGTGTTTACTGAATGGAGACAAAACTGGAACTACTATACAAAGTTACTGCACAGGCTTATATACAGGGGTGCTCACTACTGGTACTGCAGTATACAGGGGCTGCAAAATATAGTTCCTTCTTCAAGGTACATACATTACAATTCCTCCCCTTTTAGCTAAACAGTACATAACATTCGATTAATAATTAAATAACATATTTACAATTACAGTTGCTATATACATTAGCTGAAGTTAATCAATTATAAATTCAGTCTTTGAGGAGGCTTCCTGATTCTGTCTGGATAACGCCTCTTTGGGGTATCAGGTTCTTCTGGCAAAGTTGATTCGGGATCAACGTCGTTGTTTGGTTCGTCTGCTTCCAATATCACCGATTCTGAGGTAGATGCAATTGGTACTTCGGTTTCATCACCAGGTGTATAGGATCGTGGTGTAGATTTGACGTTTTCCAGTGACTCTAGAATCTGGTCAGCATGGCGTCTTACAATGCTCTCTCCAACGTCCACGGTATACATTAGAGGTCCTTGCCGTGTGCAGATCGTTCCTGGCTGCCATTTCTCTGTGCGGTAGTCCCGGGCCAAAACTGGTTGACCTATCTTGAAACTCCTGGTTGGCCTTTCATTCATATTCTGAAACTGCCTGTTCTCCACATCTCTTCTGATGTTTGGCTTAACCAAATCCAAGCGGCATCTTAGCCTTCGATTGAAGAACATCATGGCTGGAGTTTGGTTGGTAACCGCATGTGTTGCATTCCGGTAGGCAAACAAGACGTTATCCATCTTGTGTTGTAGGGGTATGTCTTCATTACACATTGCCTTGATAGCCTTCTTGAATGTTTGAACGAACCTCTCAGCCAATCCATTGGTGGCTGGATGATATGGGGCGGATGTGTAATGCTTAACACCATTGTTCTTTAAGAACCTCCGGAACTCTTCAGACACAAACTGTGGTCCATTGTCGGAGCAAATCTGTTCAGGCAGCCCATTTCTGGCGAATATGGTTCGTAAGACCGTGATAGTTTTTTCTGTGGTGGTTGAGGACATTTTTATTACCTCTGGCCACTTTGAATGTGCATCCACCGCAATTAAAAACATCGAGTCCATAAATGGACCAGCAAAATCAATGTGTACCCTTTGCCATGGAGATGAGGGCCACTCCCATGGATGTAGAGGGGCTTGTGGTGGGGCGTTTTGGACCTTCTGGCATCCTGTACAGCTCTTGGTCACCTCTTCGATTTCTCTATCAATTCCCGACCACCACACAAACGCTCTGGCTAAGTTCTTCATTTTTACCCCTCCCAGATGACCCTCATGAAGCTCATTGAGCACTCTATCCTTCAATTTGGGTGGAATTACTACTCTGGATCCACACATCAAGGTTCCTCGGCACACTGACAGCTGTTCTCTTCTCGGCGAGAATGCTGGCAACAGTGGTTCGCCATGTGCTGGCCATCCCTTCACCGTTAAATCATAGACCCTGGAGAGTGTCGGGTCATTTCGTGTTTCCTTTTCTATGTTTGCATTCGTCACAGGTAGACATTCAACTATGGTCGAGTGGAATATCTCCACAGGAGCCACTGCAGGTGCTTCTTCCACCGTCGGCAACGGTAGGCGCAACAATCCATCAGCATTCCCATGCTGTTTAGTTCCTTTGTACTCTATGTCATATTGGTGTGCCCCTAGGAAAAGGGACCACCTCTGTAGCCGTTGTGCTGTCATTATCGGGACGCCCTTCTTAGGGTTGAAAATGGAGACAAGAGGTTGATGATCAGTTAGTAGAGTAAATTTCTGTCCGTGCAGGTAGTGATTGAACTTCTTCACCCCCCACACCAGGCTGAGGGCCTCTCTATCAATCTGGGCGTAGTTACGCTCGGCTGAAGTTAACGAGCGTGACGCAAAAGCTATCGGCCTCTCTGAACCATCAAGGAATTTATGTGACAGTACCGCTCCAACGCCGTAGGGAGACGCATCACACGCCAGTCTTATCGGTAGTGATGGGTTGTAGTGAGCCAATACTTCTCTTGAAGTGATCAGGTCTTTACACTTCTGAAAGGCCTGCTTACATTCATCGCTCCATTTCCATGCTACTCCAGTTTGTAGCAGGGCGTTCAGTGGGTGCAGAATTGTGGACAAATTCGGCAAAAACTTATGGAAGTAATTCACCAATCCGAGAAATGACCTCAGTTGCGACACATTTTCAGGCGCTGGAGCCTTAACTACCGCTTCAATTTTGTCAGGGGACTTATGTAACCCCTCTTCATCAATCACGTGGCCACAATACGGTATTTGTTTCTTAAAAAACTCGCACTTGGGGCGATTGGCTTGTAGCCCATGTTCTCTTAGTCTAGTGAGCACCTGCTCTAGGTTGGCAAGGTGTTCACTGTCATTTTCACCTGTCACTAGGATGTCGTCCAAGTAACACTGAGTCCCTGGAGTCCCTTGCAGGACTTGTTCCATCGCTCTTTGCCATATAGCCGGAGCTGATGCTACTCTGAATACCAGTTGAGTATACTGGTAAAGACCTTTGTGAGTGTTTATCGTGAGATGTTTCCTAGAGGATTCTTCAACCTCCATCTGCAAATATGCTTGCGCTAGGTCAATTTTTGTAAAACGTTTCCCTCCGGATAGTGAGGTGAAAATATCTTCTATCCTCGGAAGAGGATACTGTACTGTGTGAAGGACTGGGTTCACAGTCACCTTGAAGTCCCCACAGATGCAAACCTTCCTTGGCTCCTCAGACTTATTGTTTAACGTTTTCTTCATGACAGGAACGATGGGTGTTGCCCACTCGCTCCAGTCTACCTTAGATAACACGCCTGCATTCTCCAGGTTCTCCAGCTCTGCCTCGACGGCTGGGCGAATTGCATACGGTACCGGTCTTGCTTTGAAAAACTTGGGAATTGCATTTTCTTCTATTTTTATCGAGGCGGTTACGCCTTTAAGATTCCCAGTCCTTGTTGAAATACCTCTTTAGCGTTAGCTAAGATTTTTGACAATCGTCCAGGTGTGACGTCGTCATCCTTTTTACCAACCACAGTCAGTGCCTGAATGGAGTGCCAGTCTAAACTTATCTTTCTGATCCATTCACGTCCCAATAACGGTGGTCCACCATCTTGCAGTATGTACAGATACAATTTCTGTATTTCCTTGCCATTGTATTCGACAGGCACCCTTATTTTCCCTCTGGGGTATACTTTCTGCCCCGTATATGTCTTCAAGACAATGGATGTGCCTTTCAAGGGTATGTGTGAGAATAGCCGCTCGTAGTCTCGTCGATTCATGACGGTCAGGGCTGATCCTGTATCCAATTCCATTTTGACTTGGGACCCTGCTATCGTGAGGGTGACCCAAATGGTTCGGTGATCCTCTTTTGCGATTACGTTGTGTAGTTTGAGACAGCTTAGCCTCTTGTTCCCGGATTCACTATCGCTCTTCTGGTCTTCGGAACTACTGTCCGTCATCTTTTGTACTTTCCTGTACTTTTCCTTAGTAGTCTTTTTGTTGTCGTTAGTCTTCTTCCCGGACCTGCAAACTCGTGCAATGTGTCCCATCTTTCCGCATTGCCTGCATGTTTTGTCCTTGAACCAGCAGTCCTTCTGGTCATGGGTTGTTCTGCCACAGCAATAACATTTTTCAAATCCCCGTGTCATTTTATGGGTGCCGTATTCTTGTGGCTTTTGCTGTATTTCCACAGCTCCCCTTGCTGCTGCTTCGTACGATACTGCCACGCTGAAAGCCTTATCTAGCGTCAGCTCTTTCTCTGAGAGTAACCTCTTCTGGGTTCCTTCACTCAGAAGTCCACAGACAAATTTGTCCTGTAGGGTATGTGCCAGTCCTGCTCCGAACTGGCAGTGCTTTGATAGCTTGCGTAGTTCCGTAAGGTAATCAGCATTGCTCTCATCTTTATGCTGATTTCTCTTGTGGAATTTAAATCTTTCTGCTATCAGCAGCAGTGTAGGATTTAAGTGTTCCTGTAGGATATCAACAATTTTGTTAAAACTCTTCTCCATCGGTTTGACTGGAGTGATCAGGTTCCGCAATTGGCCGTACGTTCTTGCGCCCATTAAGTTTAGTAGTACTGATGCCTTTTTCTCATCGGCTACTTCATTTGCCTTGCAATATACTTCGACTCTTTCCACATACGTGGTCCAGTCTTCTATTTCATTATCGAAGGCAGTGATATTGCCAGTCTTCGGCATCTTGGAGATCTAAGATGGCGCCTCCCGCGCTTTGCCTTCTTCCCCGATTGAACAAAATGGCGCCTCCCACGCTTTGCCTTCTTCCCCGATTGAACAAAATGGCGCCTCCCGCGCTTTTCCTTCTTCCCCGCTGGATTAAGATGGCGCCTCCCGCGCTTTCTGTCTTTTCTGCTGCTGCCAACGCTGTTGCTGGTGTTTTTATGCCTTGATGGCGACGCCCTATGGTCTTCGCGCGCTTCCCCCCACGCTGCTGCCAACGCCGCTCTCCGCGGTCCCCGTGGCAAACTGCAGCTCCTCGCGGCTTTCTGCGCTTCTAATTTCTTTCTCTTTTATTTTAATTACTGTCCCCGTCGTCAGAGCAGACCCTATGGGACACTTTCCTCCCTCTTCTCGGCTCTGTACACTCCCCGGCTTTGTAGCACCGGCCGCGCCCTGTGTGCTCCACCCTCTCTCTCTCTCTCCTCTTCCCGACAACGCTGCTCGGCCCCGTTGAAAAGCCACCCGATCGAGCTCTAGCCCGCCGCAGCCCAGGAAGGATCAGTGTACTACCTGCCACCAGCCCGATTAGCTGGAACACCATAGACTGGAGAACCAAGCCCAGCTCTCGACAGCCTCTCCTGCAAATCTTCGAATTCGATGAATCAGAGGGCGGTAGCCCACGGTCGACGCCCGTTTCTTCTGTTTGTTTTTTCTTTTTGGATTTCTTCCTTCTGGCTTCGACCTCTAATAACTTTGCTTCAGGGATGGTTCCCCGTGAGGTGGTGCAGAACTGTAGGTAAGTTCGGATCTGTTCATCGCCAATGTAATGTCCGTGTGTAATTGAGACACGGACTGCAGAAGTTGGTTATAACAGGTGTTTACTGAATGGAGACAAAACTGGAACTACTATACAAAGTTACTACACAGGCTTATATACAGGGGTGGTCACTACTGGTACTGCAGTATACAGGGGCTGCAGAATATAGTTCCTTCTTCAAGGTACATACACTACACTTCTCCCCTGAGAAAGACTGCCTCACGCTAATACCAGTGGTCCTCCAGTACTTTACCCAAGTGGTCATTCCTCATGCGAGCTGCTGAATAGTGAATGTCAGCACCGTGAAGGCGAGATCAGCAAAATAGACTGGGAAACAAACCTGGGATCTTTGTGTACGGAAATGTTTGTGGCAGTTCTTTTTAGATTTACACTAGCTTGTCCACATCTTTTGTTTAACTGAGTACAAGGAAAACTGAAGGAATGACACAATAAATAGAGATGACGAATGTCTTTCGGCTCAATTATCTTATTCTTTCAGAAAGATCATTACCAGCTTGTGAAACAAATTACGCTTTGGCCCAAGGTTAAGTTTGGTATTGGCTCTGTTAACTTTATCATGATACAGGAAACTTTTTTTTATCCGGCACAGACGGGACCGACGTGGTGCCGGTTCATCAAAAATTCCGGATAACCAAAAGCTATAGTAAAAGATACGGAGCTGAGAGCTCTGTATAAAGCAACAAACCCTGCAGCTTCAGAACAATGGCCACAACTTGCAAGCGTCTCTGTAGCTTAGTAACAGCTACAGCCATACCCTTGCACAGCAACAAATGGAGGAAGGCAAGTAATAAAAGTTACCTGAACCTACTCCTGAATTTTGCTTGTTAACCGAGATTTCCGGTTATTTAGGTGCCGGTAAATCGAAAGTTTCCTGTAGTTGGTATAAAAAAATTTCATTCATACAAGGATCTTATGCCCTCACTCCAATGATTTTATTGACAGAATTGGGGTGTGCAGGGTGGAAAATGAGATAAGGATGTGCTCCGCTGTGTCTCTACCCATTTTTCCCCTCATTGGATTTCCCCATGGCAACCTTGTTATATTTTGGCAGGCGTTTTGAAATTATATTCAAATAACAGATATACCCATAGCAATGCTAGACACAAGGAACACCTGTTCTTCCATGGTATGGAGTTTTGCTAGGGACAACATAGGGCCATTTAAAGCTTAAATGGCCCAAATGCTCATTTTTAAAAAGAAGTGTTAAAAGTGTGTAAAGATAGGCCTAAGTACTTTTCATCCTTATTTTTAAGATTCTTTTAAAGACCTCTTTGGTCACCAGAGTGGCCACTGACACTGTAATGCTGTAGCAGGCCTTTCAGGCCTATTGTGGACATCCTCCATGGCCCTCTAGGCAAAATGTCCAGAGGAGGTTAGTGAGCCTGCCACGAGCATGAGGCAATAAGTTCATCCAGGGTCAGGAATGAATCTCTGTGGTGGGTGGAAGCCCAGTCGCATTAAAGATGTCCTCCAAATCCGCAAAAGCAAAATATTTATGCCATCATGTCCCAGCTTAATTCACTACAAAGTTCTGATGTTTTGACTTTTTGAATATAACAATAATTTATTTAAATAACAGTTTGGCTCTGCCTGCTGTTTGTGTGTGTATTTCTTAGCCTGAGGATTTCAAATAACGGCCCGAATTTTGCAGTCAGCGGCGAACAAACAGCGCTCCCCATTCATTACACTTACTGCTGTCTACAAAATTTTCGTGGGCTTTTATGTGGCACCTTTAGGATATCGGGAGGTCAAATCAGCACAGTACCCTCTTCAGGGAGTCTGGGACCTGTGTGAACAGGGCAAGCAATGGCATGTCTCTTCAACCAATCAGATTGAAGAATCCTTACTGGGGCATGCAGAGTCTAATCCAGGAGGAAGTGTAAGTTAGAATATTTAATTCAATGTAAAATCATGTACAGAAAGCAAAATAAAGAGAGGGAAAGAAAGATGGGATTAAGAGAGAGATATAAAAGAGACAGAAAAAAAGTTTAAACTTTTTAAAAATTTTAATTGTTTTTTTAAATCTCCAACAATAACTCAAATATGAAGGATTGAGACTCCACACTTGTAAAAGAAAATTTTCAGTGCCGGAGAGATTGCTTGGTAGTAAATAAGACTTATCACGCCATTAAAAATTCACTTACACTTGAATGGACAAGCACTAACCTTTTCTGGTGTGTTTAGTGGGTATCTAGTGGGTAAGTATCATAACTTCATGCCCTTCCATGTATATAAATTCCGCATCTCTCGGCGAGGTACTATTGGAGCGAAGCTTGTGGAGGAGCAGGGCAAATCGGACAGCAACTTCCTGATTTCTGTATTTAAGTGAGCATGTGTGGACGCCAGATGTTATTGTCCGATTTACTACTTAACAACAACAACAACTTGTATTTATATAGCGCCTTTAACATAGTAAAACATCCCAAGGCACTTCACAGGAGTATTAAAAGGTAAAAAATTTGACACCGAGCCACATAAGGAGAAATTAGGGCAGGCTTGGTCAAAGAGTTAGGTTTTAAGGAGCACCTTAAAGGAGGAAAGAGAGGTAGCGAGGCAGAGAGGTTCAGGCAGGGGATTCCAGAGCTTAGGGCCCAGGCAACAGAAGGCACGGCCACCAATGGTTGAGCGATTATAATCAGGGATGCTCAAGAGGGCAGAATTAGAGGAGCGCAGATATCTTAGGGGGTTGTGGGGCTGGAGGAGATTACAGAGATAGGGAGGGGCTAGGCCATGGAGGGATGTGAAAACAAGGATGAGAATTTTGAAATCGAGGTGTTGCTTAACCGGGAGCCAATGTAGGTCAGTGAGCACAGGGCTGATGGGTGAACGGGACTTGGTGTGAGTTAGGACACGGGCAGCCAAGTTTTGGATCACCTCAAGTTTACGTAGGATAGAATGTGGGAGGCCAGACAGGAGTGTGTTGGAATAATGGCGAGTGCTGACAGCCTCACTGTTATTTCTACCGCAAAATCAGGACCAATGAGTTTGACCTGAAATCTACAAAGAGAAGTTAATTAACCAGAATGTTTGAAGAGAAAAATATAGGTCAGAATATTTTCATTAGTTGCTGAGGAAAGGATTACTAAAACAAGCACATAAGTTAATTAGTCATAGTTTTAGCACATGATGTGAATGATTTAATATTTTTTAGTATATATGTTATTATTAAAGTTTAACGACTGTAAATATGTGTTATGTTTATGTCATTGCTCTTTCATTGTTTAACAAACTTGATTAGTTGTATAATCCTGTGGAGGTATGGCGTAGAACCAGTAAATTAAATCATCTAAAAAACAAAGGGCTAAAACATAGAAACATAGAAGATAGGAGCAGGAATAGGCCATTTGGCCCCTCGAGCCTGCTCCGCCATTTAATGAGATCATGGCTGATCATCCAAATTCAGTACCCTGTCCCTGCTTTCTCCCCATATCCCTTGATCCCTTTAGCCTTAAGAAATATATCTAACTCCTTCTTGAATATATTTAATGAATTGACCTCAACTGCCTTTTGTGGTAGAGAATTCCACAGGTTCACCACTCTCTGGGTGAAGAAATTCCTCCTCATCTCTGTCCTAAATGGCTTACCCCTTATCTTTAGACTGTGACCCCTGGTTCTGGGCTCCCCCGCCATCGGGAACATCCTTCCTGCATCTAGTCTGTCTAGTCCTGTTAGAATTTTATAAGTTTCAATGAGATCCCCGCTCATTCTTCTAAACTCCAGCGAATATAAGCCCAATCGACCCAATAAAA
The DNA here is from genome assembly GCF_052327205.1 of Somniosus microcephalus. NCBI lineage: Eukaryota > Metazoa > Chordata > Chondrichthyes > Squaliformes > Somniosidae > Somniosus > Somniosus microcephalus. The sequence goes on along the minus strand of NC_140993.1, from coordinate 56,017,614 downwards.
TTCGGAGGCTTTATGCCACACGTTACCGGCGAAAAATTGTGTAAATAGGGCAGCCGCCGCTCTTTCGCTGGCTGGTGGTGGGTCCCGCGGGATCCTTCATTTACCCAGGTCTGTCAGCGCTGCCGGTAAGATCTATCACCCTGCAAATTAAAATGAGGGAGAGGTGACATCAGTCGGCGTGCAATGCTGACTTAATGTCACCACGGCGAACTTGGACCTTTGCGCTGTGTTCAGTGCTGGGTCCTAAGCTCACCATGTAAACCGAGCATGCTGCCAACTGACAGAGGCACTGTCAGCACCTCTTAAAGGGATGCACACATCTTTCAGGTAAGTTTGCATTTAAGCTTTTCGACTGTTTTAAAATTTTTTTATTGAAGTAGTAGCTCGCTGCAAGTTTTTTAAGTATGTAGGGAGTGCTGCTGGGTGCTTGCAAGGCCTTGGATAGTAAAGGAAGGCCTCTGAGAAGACAGAAAATGCTGCAAATACTCAGCAGGTCAGGCAACATTGGTCGAGAGAGAAACAGAGTTCACGTCTCAGGTCAAGATGCTGCCTAACCTGCTGAGTATTTCCAGCAATTATGCTGCCATTTCAGATTTACAACATCCACTCGGAGAAGCAAGAGGAAGACGCAGAAGAGGAAGAAACAGAAGAGGAAGAAGCCGAAGAGGAGAAAACAGAAGAGCAGGAAACAGAAGAGCAGGAAGCAGAAGAGGAGAAAGTAGAAGAGAAGGAAACAGAAGAGGAGGAAGTAGAAGAGAAGGAAACAGAAGAGGAGGAAACAGAAGAGGAGGAAACAGAAGAGCAGGAAGCAGAAGAGGAGAAAGTAGAAGAGAAGGAAACAGAAGAGAAGGAAACAGAAGAGGAGGAAGCAACTCAGACAGACTCTTTCTGGCAGGGATATCCGGAATGGAATCATCCGCCTGCGGTACCAGTGACCACAACCCCAATTCCCCTTTCAACATTTGCCCCACACCTCACCTTCCCTCTGCTATTGACCATCACAGTATCCTCTTGGCCACCGTGCTGAAATAAAAGCCACCACAAAGCAAGCTTTCCAATCCAACTTTATATATCTATCCATCCAATATGACATCAAGAAATCAACTGATCATCATTATGCATTCTCTTAGTGACTGTCTTGCATGTGCCTTTGCCTATCCTACTGATGTCACACAATGCTACCCCAGTGGCTGCAGCATGGCTGGTAAGGCTGCTGACTTTCCATGGGGGACACTGCAAATGGCCCTGCTGGTTAACCTTGAGGAGCTGGCGGCTGGTGGCTGGGAGTGTCAAATCGAGTGACAGTATTTCTTCTTCTTCACTCTCCTCTCCCTCTTCTTGGCCAACAACTGGCTGGGCAGGCTGCACTTCTTGGGTGTCTGAAATGAAGCAGGCACAAGGGTGGGGTTGTGGTGAGGGGAGGGTGGGAAAGCAAGAGGTGCATGCCAGAAGGAGGATAATGTATGAGGATACCAGCATCTTGTATCCTTTCTGCCCCACCTCTGGCCAAGAGTTCAGCCATGCCCCTGCCAAGAATGGCTTGCACCATCTCCTCCAAGGGGTTGAGGTGAGGCAAGGAATGGGAGATGTGCTTCGTGATTGGTGCAGATTGTTGGTAGGTAGGTGATTACAGAGGGGGGGGAGTTGTGCATTGAGAAGTGTGTGAGGCTGGTGGTGCAGTTGGTAGGAGACGGCTTTTGAAGATGCAATCACTGACCTTGACAAGTGGTCTGAGGTCATGAAGCTTCTTTGGGCACTGGAGCCAGGTGGTGGGGGCGACACTGTTGGCAGTGATGGCCTCGTTGATGAAGTCCCACATGGTACTTTCTGGAGGGCCTCCTGGTCCCTGTGGGTAGAGGACCTCTCTTGCAGTGTTGACCCCCTCCACAAAGCTGAAGTACTGCGTGGGAGACCCTTTGTGCCCCTTCCCTGGCTTGCTGAGTCTTTTGTGTTAGTGCTGATGCACTTTTCCCATTTTTTGAGGTTCGGAAGGGAATTCAGCTTTAAAAGCTGAAGACTCCCATTTGGGACATCTTTTTAATGTTAATTTTTTTTTAAGGCAGTAAGGGCTGAAAACTGCATTTTTTTACTTCATTTTTATTTTTATTAGTTCAGAAGGCTTTTAATGCATTGCCCTTTTAATTTCCCACAATGCCTAGCGAACTGTATTGCCTCGATTCCAGAGAGCGTTGGAAGCTGGAATGACGTTCCTGGATGGGAACTTGGCCTCTGATGCCTGCACTAATGCAGGAGGGCATTACACGGTTTATTAATGCTGGGCTAAAAATCTTTAGCCCCCAGTGCAAATTTTTCTCTGGTAGCGCTTCGTCCATTTTCAGCAGTCGCTAACCCGAGCCCGCGGTGACACCGGCAACTCTCGTGGTGGCCACGAATTTTTAGCTCACAGTTTGTTATCTCAGGTGCACGACAATATTCAACCTATATATCATGGCTGATTCCCCAGGAGAAGGGCAAAGGAATATTCCCCCTACTATCTGGTAATGTTGTATCAAACAGCTCCAACAACACTCAAGAAGCGCGACAACATCCAGGACAAAGCAGCCCGCTTGATTGGCACTCCATCCACCACCTTAAACATTCACTCCCTCCACCACCAGCGTACTGTGGCTGCAGTGTGTACCATCTACAAGATGCACTGCAGCAACTCACCAAAGCTTCTTTGACAGAACCTCTCAAACCCATGACCTCTACCACCTAGAAGGATACAGGTGCACCATCCACCACCACCGCCTCCACCATCCTGACTTGGAAATATATCGCCGTTCCTTCATCGTCACTGGGTCAAATTCCTGGTACTCCCCACCTAACAGCGCTATGGGAGTACCTTCACCACACGGACTGCAGCGGTTCAAGAAGGCGGCTCACCACCACTTTCTCAAGGGCAATTAGGGATGGGCAATAGATGCTGGCCTTGCCAGCGACGCCCACATTCCTTGAATGAATAAAAAAAGGCTCCTCCCATCTTTCTTCATCTAACCTCAACAACATACCCTTCTATTCCCTTCTCTCTCATGTGTTTCTATAGCTTCTCCTTAAATGCTAGTCACCTCACCTACTCCTTGTGTTAGCAAGTTCCACATTCTAACCAATGTCTGGATAAAGAAATTTCTCCTGAATTCCCTATTGGATTTATTAGTGACTATGTTATATTTATGGCCTGTAGTTCTGGTCTCTCCTGTAAGTGGAAACATCTTCTCTATGTCTACCCTAGCAAACCCTTTCATAATCTTAAAAATCTCTATCAGGTCACTCCTCAATCTTCTAGCCCCAGCATGTTCAATATTTCCTGATAGGTATAACCTCTCAGTTCTGGTATTATCCTAGTAAATCTTTTTTGCACCTTGTCCAGAGCCTCTATATCCTTTTTATAATATGCAGACCAGAACTATTCACAGTACTCCAAGTGTGGTCTAACCAAGGTTCTACACAAGTTTAACATAACTTCTCCACTTTTCATTTCTATCCCTCTAGAAACGAACCACAGTGCTTTATTCACTTTTTTTTATGGCCTTATTAACCTGCGTCACTAGTTTTAGTGATTTGTACATCTGTTCCCCAGATACCGCTGTTCCTCTACCCCATTTAGACAATTATTTTCAACGGTGTATGTGGCCTCCTTATCCTACTAAAATGTACTACCTCACACTTATCTATATTGCAGTTAATTTGCCAATTACACGCCCATTTTTTAAACTGAGTTCAAATTCTCAAAGTGCCATGAACTCACGTTCTCTGAATTATTAGTACAAGCATCTGGATTACTATTTCAGTAACATAACAACAAGAACAACTTGCAGTTATAAAGCACCTTTAACATAGTAAAATGTCCCACAGCTCTACTACTCGGTGCTCGTCGTGGCTCAGTGGTAGCACTCTCGCCTCTGAGTCAGAAAATTGTGGGTTCAGGTTCCACTCCAGAGACTTGTGCACAAAATCTGAGCTGACACTCCGGTGCAGTACTGAGGAAGTGCTGCACTGTCAGAGGTGCTGTCTTTCAGATGAGACGTTCAACTGAAACCCCATCTGCCCTCTCAGGTGGACATTTTCGAAGAAGTGCAGCGAGTTCTTCCTGGTGTCCTGGCCAATATTTATGCCTCAAGCAACATTACCAAAAGACAGAATATCTGGTCGCTATCATTCCTGTTTGTGGGACCCTGCTGTACGCAAATTGGCTGCCGTGTTTCCTACATTACAACAGTGATGACTGTTCAAAAGTCTTTCATTGATTGTGCAGCCTTTTGGAACACCCTGAGGTTGTGAAATGCATTATATAAACGAGTCGTTCTTTCTTTACTACCACCACTTTACCATACCCTGTTAACAACACTAGACACAATGGATGCTTCTGTACCCTGGATGTGGCAGGACATTGTGACTCCGTCTGTGAAGAATTCCTCTGTTCATTTTGCTAGCAAAACATATTGCTGGGTGTCAATTCTTGTCTGATTACACCTCTGTGAAGTGCCTTGAGTTGTTAACGGCGCTGTATAAATGCGAGTTGTTATTGTAATTTTATTGTAAAGCGTCTCTTGAAGCGGAAACATCTTCTCTACGCCTACCCTAACAAATCTTTTCATAATCTTAAAGACCTCTATCAGATCACCCTTCACTCTTCTCTTTTCTAGAGAAAAGAGCCCCAGCCTGTTCAATCTTTCCTGATATACCTATCAGTTTTGGTAAAAGAAAAAGACTTGCATTTATATAGCGCCTTTCACGACCACCGGACATCTCAAAGCGCTTTACAGTCAATGAAGTACTTTTGAAGTGGAGTCACTGTTGTAATGTGGGAAATGCGGCAGCCAATTTGCGCACAGCAAGGTCCCACAAACAGCAATGTGATAATGACCAGATAATCTGTTTTTGTTATGTTGATTGAGGGATAAATATTGGCCAGGACGCTGGGATAGCTCCCTTGCTCCTCTTCGAAATAGTGCCATGGGATCTTTTACGTCTACCTGAGAGAGCTGACGGGGCCTCGGTTTAACGTCTCATCCGAAAGACGGCACCTCCGACAGTGCAGCTCTCCCTCAGCACTGCACTGGAGTGTCAGCCTAGCTTTACGTACTCAAGTCCCTGGAGTGGGATTTAAACCCACAACCTTCTGACTCAAAGGCAAGTGTGCTGCCAACTGAGCAAATATTTTTTGCACCTTCTCAAGTGCCTCTACATCCTTTTTACAATATGCAGACCAGAACTGTTCACAGTACTCCAAGTGTGGTCTAACCAAGGTAACATAACTACACTGCTTTTCAATTCTATCCCTCTGGAACTGAGTGCTTTGTTTGCTTTTTTAATGGCCTTATGTCGATACTTTTAGTGACTTGTGTATCTGTACCCCCCAAGATCTCTCTGCTCCTCTACCCCATTTAGACTCTTATTTTCCAAGGTGTATGTGGCCTCTTTATTCTTGCTACCAACTGTACCACCTCACACTTATCTATATTGAAGTTCATTTGCCAATTACACGCCCATTCTGCAAGTTTATTAATGTCTCCTTGTATTTTATCGCAGTCCTGTATTAATTATACCCCTCAATTTGGTGTTGTCTGCAAATTTTAAAATTGTACTTCCGATTCCTGAGTTCAAATCATTTATTTAAATGGTGAACAACAGTGGTTCCAGTACCAATGGTGGAACACCACATCCCACCTTTAGCCATCTGAATAACTACCTTTAACCCCTGCTCTCTGGTTTCGTCTTTGTAGCCAGCTTGCTATCCATTCTGCGACTTAGCCCCTGACTCTCCATGTTTTGACCTTAGTCATAAGTCTACTATGCGGAGGTGCACAGGAAGGAGGTGCACAGGAGAGTGTTGCACAGGAGGGAGTTGCACAGGAGGGAGTTGCACAGGAGAGTGTTGCACAGGAGGGGTTTGCACAGGAGGGTGTTGCACAGGAGGGAGTTGCACAGGAGAGTGTTGCATAGGTAAGTGTTGCACAGGAGGGAGTTGCACACGAGGGAGGTGCACAGGAGGGTGTTGCACAGGAGAGCGTTGCACAGGAGGGTGTTGCACAGGAGGGAGTTGCACAGAGAGTGTTGCACAGGAGAGTGTTGCACAGGAGGGTGTTGCACAGGAGAGTGTTGCGCAGGAGGGAGTTGCACAGGAGGGAGTTGCAGAGGAGGGATTTGCACAGGAGAGTGTTGCACAGGAGGGAGTTGCACAGGAGAGTGTTGCACAGGAGGGGTATGCACAGGAGGGTGTTGCACAGGAGGGAGTTGCACAGGAGAGTGTTGCATAGGTAAGTGTTGCACAGGAGGGAGTTGCACATGAGGGAGGTGCACAGGAGGGTGTTGCACAGGAGAGCGTTGCACAGGAGGGTGTTGCACAGAAGGGAGTTGCACAGGAGAGTGTTGCACCGGAGAGTGTTGCACAGGATGGTGTTGCACAGGAGAGTGTTGCACAGGAGGGAGTTGCACAAGAGGGAGTTGCAGAGGAGGGATTTGCACAGGAGAGTGTTGCACAGGAGGGAGTTGCACAGGAGGGATTTGCACAGGAGGGATTTGCACAGGAGAGTGTTGCACAGGAGGGAGTTGCACGGGAGAGTGCTCCACAGCAGGGAGTTGCACAGGAGAGTGTTGCACAGGAGAGTGTTGCACAGGAAGGAGTTGCACAGGAGAGTGTTGCACAGGAGGGATTTGCACAGGAGGGAGTTGCACAGGAGGGAGTTGCAGAGGAGGGATTTGCACAGGAGGGATTTGCACAGGAGGGAGTTGCACAGGAGGGAGTTGCACAGGAGAGTGTTGCACAGGAGGGTGTTGCACAGCAGGGAGTTGCACAGGAGGGAGTTGCACAGGAGAGTGTTGCACAGCAGGGAGTTGCACAGGAGGGAGTTGCACAGGAGAGTGTTGCATGCACAGGAGAGTGTTGCACAGGAGAGTGTTGCATGGGAGGGTGTTGCACAGGAGAGTGTTGCACAGGAGGGAGTTGCACAGGAGAGTGTTGCACAGGAGGGATTTGCACAGGAGAGTGTTGCACAGGAGGGAGTTGCACAGGAGAGTGTTGCATATGAGGGATTTGCACAGGAGGGAGTTGCACAGGAGGGAATTGCACAGGAGAGTGTTGCACAGAGGGGGAGTTGCACAGGAGGGAGTTGCACAGGAGGGAATTGCACAGGCAAGTGTTTCACAGGAGGGAGTTGCACAGGAGGGAGTTGCACAGGAGGGATTTGCACAGGAGAGTGTTGCACAGGAGGGAGTTGCACAGGAGAGTGTTACACAGGAGGGAGTTGCACAGGAGAGTGCTGCACAGGAGGGAGTTTCACAGGAGAGTTTTGCACAGGAGAGTGTTGCATAGGAGGGAGTTGCACAGGAGGGATTTTTCACAGGAGAGTGTTGCACAGGAGGGAGTTGCAGAGGAGGGATTTGCACAGGAGAGTGTTGCACAGGAGGGAGTTGCACAGGAGAGTGTTGCACAGGAGGGAGTTGCACAGGAGGGAATTGCACAGGCAAGTGTTTCACAGGAGGGAGTTGCACAGGAGGGATTTGCACAGGAGAGTGTTGCACAGGAGAGTGTTGCACAGGAGGGAGTTGCACAGGAGAGTGTTACACAGGAGGGAGTTGCACAGGAGAGTGCTGCACAGGAGGGAGTTTCACAGGAGAGTGTTGCACAGGCGTGTTTCACAGGAGAGTTTTGCACAGGAGAGTGTTGCATAGGAGGGAGTTGCACAGGAGGGATTTTTCACAGGAGAGTTTTGCACAGGAGGGAGTTGCAGAGGAGGGATTTGCACAGGAGAGTGTTGCACAGGAGGGAGTTGCACAGGAGAGTGTTGCACAGGAAGGAGTTGCACAGGAGGGAGTTGCACAGGAGAGTGCAGCACAGGAGGGAGCTTCACAGGAGAGTGTTGCACAGGCGTGTTTCACAGGAGAGTTTTGCACAGGAGAGTGTTGCACAGGAGATGGTTGCATAGGAGGGAGTTGCACAGGAGGTATTTTTCACAGGAGATTGTTGCACAGGAGGGAGTTGCACAGGAGAGAGTTGCACAGGAGGAATTTGCACAGGAAGGTGTTGCACAGGAGGGAGTTGCACAGGAGAGTGTTGCACAGGAGGGAGTTTCACAGGAGAGTGTTGCACAGGAGGGAGTTGCACAGGAGGAATCGCACATGTTTACAGACTTGGCCCAGATTCCTTGACCTCTCGGAGGAGCAGTGCTTCCGCAGGCTGAGGTTGTCACGTCAGTTGGTGGAAGACAGTGCCGCACTCCCTCCTACAGGAAGACCTGCTCCCTGCTGACCCTGGGAGCCACATATTACCAGTGGCTGTGAAAGCCACAATCACCCTCAAATTTTTCTCCTCCGGATCCTTCCAGGGTGCTACAGGCGATTTCCCAATTGACTGACACAAATGCATAAGGCAGGTGACGGATAGATTGATTGTCAAGGCTGCAAGTTATGTAATCTTCCCCTGTGATGACAATAGCCAGAATAAGCGGGCCACTCGGATTTGCCTCTCTTGCTGCAATTCCCCAGATACAGGATGCCATCGACTGCACACACATGGCAATCCAAGCACCATCACAGCAACTAAGAGTTTTATAAACCACAAGGGATATTCCTCCATCAATGAGCAGCTGGTGTGCAACCACAAGAAGTTTCCCATGATGCCTTCACATTGAGGCAGTCCAACATCCCAGACTTTTTCATTCCAGGAAGCAAATTTAAGGGCTGGCTCATAGGGGACAAGGGATACTCACTTTAAACTCGCCTCATGAAACCTGCGAGGAGTCCAATCAATGAAGCACAAAAGCCTTACAATGCGAGCCACATGACCACCAGGTGTGTTATCGAGCAAGCCATTGGAATGTTGAAGATGCGCTTTAGGTACCTAGATAGGTCTGGAGGTGCCCTTCAATACTCACCAGTCAGGGTGTCTGGAATGAGAGTGGTGCGCTGCACCCTGCACAACATTGTGCAGCAGAGAGGACTGCAGGCGAAGGAGGACAAAGGGGCTCATCACTCATCTTCGGATGAGGAGAACATGGAGGGGGGTGTGAAGATGGGGCAACCATCACCAGACCTGCCACTTACATTGCTGCACAGGATGCCAGGGGTAACCTAATATTGTGATGGTTCACCTAGTGTGAAACAAAACAAATGGAACCCTGCGGTCCGCTCCCACCACCACGACCACCTCCCGCCTCCCACCTCCCACCTCCCGCCTCACGCCTCCCGCCTCTCTTCGCACTAAACAGTTCTTCAACCACTCATCCACCCATTGTGCATCCGCCCAATGGGGCCTGTCATGTGATAACATTCATCATGAGATAAGTCAAAGGGCGAGGTAGCACTCGGGACGCAATAATGGGCAAGACATGGAAGTGGTGTGAATCAATAAATTTTACATGGCATTATAATTGAAGGAAACTTAACAACATAACATTTTGTCAAATGCCCATGTGCATACCCTTGGTGAATTACAATTTCTTTAACTTACGCTTCCTACTGCTTCTATGTGGTGCATCCTGTGTGGCTTCAGCAGAGGTAGAGGCAGGCTGCTCCGATCCCGGCCCTGACTGCTGAAATGCTTTTGGCCGACACCCTTAGTGTTTTGGAGTCCCTGAGGGCCCCGCCAAAGACTGCTCCACCTACACCTGTGCAGGGACAAACGGCCATTGGAGACAAGGCAGCATGTTGGGTACTGGCTGAGAGGTTGGGGGGTGGCAACAGGTGAGAAATGGAAGTGCTTTTAGTGGAGTTCCCACTTCCATGTCCCCTTTCGCCATCATCCCTCTCCTGGGCCAGCGCTACATCACTTTGCTGCAGAATAGATTGGTGAAGATCAGTGGCATGTTGTTATGCCACGGATAGGGTATTTTTCTGTTTAAGACGGCAGACAAGTTGGCAACCAAAGTCGGCACGGCCGTGGTCAAAGTCTGTATGGATTCATTTGAGCGCCTTGCTTGAAGCTCCATGGAGGCGGACTCTCTCTCTCCACAGCAGATATTCTTGCAATTCCCTGCCCCACCAATCCACTATCAATCGAGTTGGACTCCTCCAGCCTCTCTGCTATTGTGGGGCACATCTGTGTCCATTGAGCAGAGCTTAGATAGGATTGCGCACCCCCACCCTGACGCAGACTCTCCACAGCTGTCCCTGCCACCAGTATCCGCTCCTACTCACTTGTGAGATGTGAATCACCAGGAGAAAACCCAAACAACTGTCTAAGTGGACCCACTGAAGGCCAAGAGGAGTGCCGGGGTCACGGAGCGCAGCCGGAATTCCGCGGTGGGGGGGCTGCTCAGAAGGCCAGGGACGGCAAAGTGGGCACGTGCTGGCAGGCGGCCAGCAACAAAAATGGCTGCCTGGCATCTTCCCTTTAATTAGTGCCGCCCTGGCCGCAGGTAGGCCCCCCTGACCCCGTCAGACATAGCGTCCGGCGGTAAGTCAGGGGGCGCTACTGAAGATTGCAGCCAGGGCGCGAGCGGGGCACTACGCACGGTGATAACGGATACCGCCACTGCTAACCTCCCGCTGAATTTTGCGGGAGGCGTTGGCGGTGCCGCGCCCAGGTGCTAGTTGCTTTGCGCCCCAATAGCGCCCTAACAGGAGGCACAAATCAACCGAATTTTTCCCTGATTAAATCTGGACACTGCACTTGCTTTATGTCCGCCATCAATCCTGAACACCTCCAATTTCCATTTGAGCACTTTCTCTTTAAATGCAGCTGAGATTGCGTCATGCGGATGCGCAACACAGCCATTATACAGCTTGGGGGACGTGAAACCCAGAAGTCCAAATTAATTGGAACAGTTGAGTTGCGATCGCAGATCCTGACCTGCTCAGTTGACTTCCGGGTTTCCCCCATGCAATTTTACCCACCACCTCCCTGCTCTGAAGCTGCCTTCATATTAATACCGGGGCCTAAGAGTCTGAATGTGGTCGAGGATCAAAGGGGTCAATGGATACAGATATACAAATCACTAAAAGTGATGGCGCAGTTTAATAAGTCCATAAAAAAAACTAAACACTGTGGTTCATTTCTAGAGATATAGAATTGAAAAGCAGAGCAGTTATGTTAAACTTGTATAGAACCTTGGTTAGACCACACTTGGAGTATCATAATCATAATCATAATCATAATCATAATCAACTTTATTGTCATTGTTAGTGCACAAGTGCAGTACAACGAAATGTAGGCTTGCAGCTCCCGAGAGTGTACATTTAGATTAAGACATTTAAACATTCAACATTCATTTGGCTTGTAATACATTAACATAAACATAACCATAATAAAGTGCATTGGCAGATGTGCAGGCTTTAGAGTTTATCTGTGGAGTTCAGTAGGATGACAGCCCTGGGAAAGAAGCTGTTCCTAAATCTGGTCGTTCGGGTGCGAATGCATCTGTAGCGTCTCCCAGATGGCAGGAGGGCGAACAGACTGTGGCTGGGGTGGGTAGGGTCTTTGATGATGGTCCGTGACCTCCGTAAACAGCGTTTCTGGTATATGTGCTCTATGGTCGGTAGCCGGGTGCCGGTAATGCGTTGGGCAGTTTTGACTACCCGCTGCAGGGCTTTCCGGTCATAGTAGCTACAGCTGCCATACCATACTGTGATACAGTTCGTCAGGATGCTCTCTATTGTGCAGCGGTAAAAGTTAGAGAGGATCAGGGGTGACAGGTTACATCCCTTCAGCCTCCTTAGGAAATATAGGCGCTGCTGGGCCTTCTTCACCAGAGAGGAGGTATTGAGGGACCAGGAGAGGTCTTCCGTGATGTGGACTCCGAGGAACTTAAAGCTGTCCACCCTGTGCATAGTTTTGCTCTACATATTTCAAAAAGGATACAGAGGCACTGGAGAAGGTGCAAAAAGTTTTTTATAAGGCCAGAACTGAGAATTATATAGAGTTTACAGCATAGAAACAGACCATTTGGCCCAACTTGTCTATGCTGGCATTTATGCTCCACACGAGCCTCCTCCCAGCCCTCTAAGGTTATAACTATCAGGAAAGAATCAACAGGCTAGGGCTCTTTTTTTAGAAAAGAGAAGGCTAAGGAGTGACCCAATTGAGGTCTTCAAAATTATGAAGGGGTTTGATAGAGTAGACATAGGGAAGATGTTTCCACTTGTGGGGGCGTCAAAAACTAGAGGACACAACTATAAGGTAATCACTAATAGATCCAATAAGGAATTCAGGAAAAACTTCATTATCCAAAGAGTGGTAAGAATGTGGAACGTGCTATCACAAGGAATAGTTGAGGCAAATAGCATAGATGCATTTAAGGGCAAGCTAGATAAGCACATGAGGAAGAAAGGAATAGAAGGCTCTGCTGATAGGGTAGATGAAGAGGGGTGGGAGGAGGCTCATGTGGAGCATAAATGCCAGGATAGACAAGTTGGGCTAAATGGCCTGTTTCTGTGCTGTAAACTCTATGACCGTAATTTTGCAAATGGATGTGGCTTGGGAGTGGGTCAGCTGGTTTCCGGGTTCCAGTCCCGCCCCCAACTGCAGCTGGCCAACGGATGTGACCTTACGTCGATTGGTCTTGTTAAGCCCACCCTGTGGGCTTGCCAGTCAATTAAGAAGAAGCCGGTCAGATTACGTCATTTGATGACGCGTCATCTGCTGGTTTTCTTAAAGGGACCACGCACAATTTTTCTTTGACACCTCATTTCTCAGTGATTGACAGCATTGAAGTGCTGCAAACACTGACAATGACTGTTCACAGGTGAGCACTTGAACCCAGGCTCTCCAGTCACTCCCTCCTTAGGCTAGAACAGATGACAGCTGTAGGTGAGGTTACAGAAGTGATCTGTCACGGGCGAGAGAGGTTCTCCCAATGAGGTGGGACTAGATAGCCAATTCAAAACTTGTCACCTACAGAAAAGAGTAAATACATTAAAAATGATTTCCCCAACATTTTCTTACCTCTGAAACTCACCAGTGCACCATTGGATCCTTCACACCACTTCTGCAGCTGTCATCAATGCAGATACATTACAGCAGACTCACAACACACCACACTTACCTAACGTGGTGTCCGGACATCAGGGAACCCGAGGCAGAAGCGGCAAAATTGAAAAGGAGCCTGTTAACAAGTATCAAGTACCTGTTAACAGCCAGGTAAGTGGCTATAATCCTCTTCCCGCCGCTAGGTGTCGGGTCCACGCGCAAATTGGGGACCCGACACTTGGGAAGATTGATTGGAGGTGGGACCGCTGTCAAATTTGCAAAGATTGACAGCGGGTTTCCTGCCCGCTGTCAATCTTTGCGAATTTGACAGTGGTCCCGCCTCCAATCCCGCACTCTGAGGACCGGCAAAATTCCGGCCTATGTAAGTCTATGAATCATTCTTGTGGCCCTCCTCTGAACCTTTCCAAACGCTTCGATATCACCACCATGTGAAGGGACTAAAGCTGGACAGAGTATTCTGGATGGAGAGCAGGGGCAGATCTTGCATGTCTCATTGTGAGAGCCAACATTCTCAGCAATCACTCTGATGAATCAAAGTTCCGCTTGCAACTGCTGGCCAAAAATCTAGAGGCGACACTAAGTTGTGCTGAGTCTGATAAATTCATGCCAGAATTCCAAACAAAGAGAAAAGTACTGTAGGGTTTTGCACTGAATGGTGATAGATGTTTGCTATTAAATGTACACAAGAACTTCATTGGCAAGTATTGTCTGTGCAGCGATTTGCACTAGTCAACGATTCTATTGAACAAAACTGGTGTAGCCAACATTGCACAGAGGCTATAACAGTGGTGGCAATCCTGGTGGAACCGTACCTTAGCATAGATTAAGAGATATAATTATTCCATGAAGCAATCAACGAGTGATTCAATGTAGGTCAAATTCTGACTTTTGATATTTTACAACTCAATGTAGTGCAGTATCAGAAACCATAGAACAAACATCTCTCTCAATGATTTGCTAATCTGCCTGAAAGCTCCAATGAGTGCAGCAGCGGTCACTGAGGTGATGAGATATTCCAGTCCTTGCAACCTGTAAATGTTATAACAGACTTCTACTTTTATTCCATGTCAGATGAAGGGGTTGTCTTATGAAGAAAGGTTGAGTAGGTTGGGCCTATACTCATTGGAGTTTAGAAGAATGAGAGGGAATCTTATTGAAACATATAAGATTCTGAAGGGGCTTGACAGGGTAGATGCAGAGAGGATGTTTCCCCTCAGGGGGCATCTAGAACTAGGGGGAATAATTTCAGAATAAGGGGACACCCTTTTAAATCGGAAATGAGGAGGAATTTCTTCTCTCAGAGGGTCGTGAGTCTTTGGAATTCTCTTCCCGAGAGAGCTGTGGAGGCGGAGTCATTGAATATATTTAAGGTGGAGATAGACAGATCTTTGAAAGGTAAGGGAGTGAAGGGTTATGGGGAGCGGGCAGGGAAGTGGAGTTTTGGCTAAGATCAGATCAGCCATGATCTTATTGAATGGCGGCATATGCTCGAGGGGCCAAATGACCTACTCCTGCTCCTACGTCTTATGTTCTTATGTTCTTATAGGACATCCACCTGGATCGAGCAACATCAAATTGATTGGGGTGGTGGGTGGGTGGATTGACACTCACCCTGCCCCCACCCGCCCACTCTCATTTACAATTCCCTCCCTCCCATAAAATAAATGCACCAGGTTATATGAAGGGTGGGAGGTTTATAAATAGCACACCTGAGATCAAGCGGCCACAGGTCTATGGAACAGCAACACTAGCCTGCATGCTCATTTACCTTGTGAGGCAGGGAGATGAACTGTGCTGAAAGCGGGGCTGTGATACACTGCTCACCTCTTTGCTGTGAAACCTTGTTTGTTTTCCTCCTGCTCGTATGAGAGTGAGGTGATTAATCCAATTCTATTTCTCTTGTTCCTCTGACTAAAGGCGTGCGCAGATACCAGCATCTCCAGGAGATTGGCCGCCATCCAGTAAGTCGCGCCACTTGTTTGCCAGTGCGTTTACATGCTGACTGCCCCTGATATAACGTCGACACAAGCCCTGCATCATTGGGGTGTATGCCGGCATTATTTCCTCACTCTCCCCCACCCTTTCACAAAGCACACTGACACGCTGCGTTGTAATTCGACGGGTCAGCAGCCATTTGCCCTTTCACCATTGTTCACCATTAAGCCCAGACGGTCAGCAGTGTTTTCAAGCATGGAGCCATCGCAGCTGATTCTGCTCCTGTCCTCAGCTGATCTCCTCACGCAGGCACACAGAAACACACATCCATGAACGCATGCACACATACGCAAACACACTTGCACACACAAATGAACTTTACAGTAGAAGTCAGCATACAGGAGTCGAGCCCCTGGTTGATTTCCTCCTCTCCTCTCTCCAAAGACTATGAGTAGTGGGGACACGTGTTAGTCAGCACAGACCAGGGATTGAACCTGTAATTTACCCACTCCATACAGGTCAGTGGCAAACTGCATGCTGCAATTACACCCCGAGCCTGGGAAAAGACTCCTGAAACAATGCTCATCAGACCTTGTTAGAAATTCTCTTCTTGCCGTGGCTTCCTTGGTTCATGTGTTTACCATTTATAACTATGGAATTGCAGCCTGGTGCGGTACTAACCCATAAAGGCCAGAATGTCCCAGGTTTGATTCCTGACCTGTGCTGAGTCACCTGATCCCAGCCAGGGCAGCAGATAACATGCTGCATTTTTTCCGAATGTCCCTGGATTGGGGAGGGGGGGCGGGGAATCAGACGCCCACTGGGAGTGCGTGTGTGAACATTAGGTGGAGGACAGCTCATTCAAAGGGCCGGCAGCACAGACTTGATGGGCCCAATGGCCTCCTTCTGTGCTGTAAGATTCTACAGGGGAAAAGTTCAGTTGGTTTGTGCATCCCGTTAGTGCCTTAAGAGGGCGCTAATGGGGTGCAAAGCAACTAGCGCCCGTGCGCGGCGATGTTTGCGCCGCTCATGAAATTAACTGGACATTTTGCGGTGGCGCTAAACACTATTGCCACGATCTCCTGCGCCCGTAGATCGTGACGTCAGTCAAGTGTGCAACGCCCCGGTCGTGCCCCGGACCCGATATTGAGTGGCGTCCCCTGCCTTACAGCCTGCCGCTAGCAACGACAGGTTGAGGGGAGCGGGGGAGCGTTTTGCAGTCGGGAAGGGACTGGGGGAGCGCTATTTAAAGGCGACCGCTTCCTGCCTTTTTTTGTTGGTGACATTTTTGCACCACGCATTCTGAGAGAGTGAGAGAGAGACTTCTGGAGAGATTCAATGCTGTGTGAAGGAATTTTGGGTACTGAGCAGTACTTTGCAGGTTCATTTTGATTTGCCCTTCCTTGTATCGATTTAGAAGAGACTGTGGGGGCTGCACTCTGAGCTCTTTCCCTGGGTCTCTCCATTGTTCTTTCCAGCAGATTTGATGTACAGGTCTCTCCAGGCTGAGATTCAAGGCTGCAATGAGCAGGATGTGGATGGAGAGCAAGATCAACCCTCCCCTTTAAGAACTGGCCAACGCCATTGTGTCTGTGTTCCATTGCTGACTGACATCACATGAGCTTCGCCAGCGCTCTGAGGTAGCGCCTCGCTCCTCAGCCTTTGCACCTTAAGACAGGTGTGAAGCACCTGATTTAGCGCTCCAATCGCCTCCAGGGGCGATAAAATCCAAGTTTGCAGTCGGAGGCGATAATTAGCGCCAGGCGCTAAACTTTGTGCCCAGCCGATAATTGCGCCCCAAATGGGGCGATACTGAATTTCTCCGTGTTTAACTTGTAGGCTGGTATCCTGTAGTGGTCAAAAGTCACACAACGGAAGTAGTGATCTTATCACATTCAAGCTATTGTCCAAAGCTATTATTCAAATCTTATTATGTTGATAATGAATGGAGCTTTCATAAAAATGTTTTGATTCACTACTAGTGAAAATGGAGTAGTAGAAATCTAGGAAAACTGAGGATTTTATTGCATAAGTGAATAATAGAAAACATGGAATGTGTCATGCACAGCACAAAGGGCTCTAGGTTTTTTAAAGTTTATTTTTATGAGTTTTATAAGTCAGTTCTTCACTAATTTTTCTTCTCTTTTTATTCCTTATTCTTCATCTGTCTGACCAAATGTCAGGAGTTCAGAGGCCAGGTGCACACTCTGCTCCCAGGCAGCCACCAAGGTTCCCCGTTATCAGCACCAGAGACCATCCAGCATGACTCTGCCCTCTGATTTTTCTGTCTCCTCTGCTGGGAGATGCCACAGCCTCTGCTCAGTGTGGCTAATACTGGGAACTGAGCCTTCAATTGGCATCCAGCCCTGCTCAGTGCCACTACAATGCGTGATCTAGCATGGTTCATGGATAAATCCATGAAACTGGCTGCAGGCTGAAAATAACAAATGAGGTCTGGGATGCAGTAGCACAGGAAGAGAGTACAAAACAAACAAGGTATTGTTACAGGTGACGTAAGCAAACTACTAGGCACTTGGTCTAAGCATTAATCAAAGCTTTAATCAACTGTTTTACAACATGGAGGTCTGGTTGTGTCCTTCACTAGTTCCCGTTAAGAATGTCCTGCGCAAGCTGGGCCCATGCCCAAGTATTTATACTCTCCCTGGACAGCGCCAGGCTGCTCAGTATTATTTCATAAGTCTTTCTTTCATGAATGACTGATTCATGTCAACAGGTGTCAGCTTTGGCTCAGCGGTAGCCCTC
The DNA here is from genome assembly GCF_052327205.1 of Somniosus microcephalus. NCBI lineage: Eukaryota > Metazoa > Chordata > Chondrichthyes > Squaliformes > Somniosidae > Somniosus > Somniosus microcephalus. The sequence continues at coordinate 55,999,988 of NC_140993.1, read as the reverse complement.
TGATATGGTACTTGAACCCATAACCTTCAGTCTGAATTAGAAGGTTATGGGTTCAAGTACCACACCAGAGACTTGAGCACAGAAACTAGGCTGACACTTCAGTGCAGTACTGAGGAAGTGCTGCATTGCTGGAGGTGCCGTCTTTCGGCTAAGACTGAGACTGAGACCCCGTCTGCCCACTCAGGTGGACATATAAGATCCCATGGCATTTTGTCCTGGCCTCATCCAACATCACTAAAAACAGATTATCCGGCCATCTATTTCATTGCTGTTAGTAGGATTTTGCTGTTTGTAGGATTTTGCTGTGCGCGTTTACATAGGAACATAGGAACAGGAGTAGGCCATTTAGCCCCCGCGAGCCAGTTCCACAATTCAGTGAGATCATGGCTGATCTGTGACCTAACTTCATATACCCGCCTTTGCCCCATATCCCTTAATACCTTTGGTTAATAAAAATTTATCAATCTCAGATTTAAAATTAGCAATTGACCAGGCATCAACTGCCATTTTTGGAAGAGAGTTCCAAACTTTTACCACCTTTTGCATCTTGAAGTGTTTCCTAACTTCTCTTCTGAAAGGCCTAGCTCTAATTTTTAGGCTACGTCCCCTAGTCCTGGACTCCCCAACCAGCGGAAATAGTTTCTCGCTATCTATCCTCTCCATCAGTTGCTCTTAATATCTTGAAAACTTTGATCAAATCACCCCTTAGCCATCTAAATTCCAGTGAATACAATCCTAGTTTGTGTAATCTCTCCTCGTAATTTAACCCTTGGAGTCCAGGTATCATTCTGGTAAACCTACACTGCACTCCCTCCAAGGCCAATATATCCTTCCTAAGGTGTGGTGCCAGAACTGAATAGATGTGGTCAAACCAAGGCTTTAGTATAACTTCTAGCCACTTGTATTCTATGTAGGGGGTGGTGTCGTGGTGGTGCCCAGTCAGCTTCGCCTCTGACTGTCCCTTGAGTGGTTCGAATCGCTCCCACACTCCTGGGTTCTAGACACCAGACTTAGGTACAGGCGGCGATACAGAAAATCGAGTAGACAAGTGGTTTGGTGTAAGAAAACCAAGATTTTATTAAAACAGAACAGAACACAATCTTATGAGAATTACTGGTATAAAATACAGGCATAAACAATTACACTTATATGGGAATGGGGAACACAGGGCACATTGAAGGAAAACAACTACATTAACAATCCCCCTTATCCTTATCCCACCCCCTATACCTAACTAGATTAAGTTATGAGGGGCCAGGAATTCATGCTCACCAATCCAAAACCAGTTACTTTAACGGTTGTGAGTTTTGGTCTTCTGTCCTTTGGGGTATCCCGTCACCACGTGGTCTCAGGGCGCGGCGCTGGAGTTGTTGATGCGACACACCTTCCCTCTCCTCAGCTACCGTCGTCGTCTCGTCGCGATGGGTTTTCTTCTTCTTCTCCCTCGGGCGGTCGTCGTCGGTAACGTTGCGGTTGTAGATCGGTTGGCGGTTTTCACTGCTTATTTGATTTTGCTACCCATCCTTTGAATGCCAGCATATTCATCGCGAGCGTGGACACTCGCGTCTAATGCCTGCTTATTCGCAGTGTTCAAATGCCAACTTATTCTCACTGTCCATACATACACTGCTAATTTCTTCCCCAAACGTCAGCTTATAACTAGGCGTTTGGTTTTTACCAATGCGTCTTTTGCTGCCCTTCTCTGCTCTTGTCAGTGTTACCTTCTTCTTCATCTCGTCTCGTCTCATCTCGTCTGCCCGTTCGTGGCCTGTGTGTCCTGTGTGACTTTGAACTCGGGTCTCGTTCTCCTCCCGTGTTTGGTCCTGGTGTAATGGGCATCCTTGGTTGTTGAGCGATGCGGGGAGCAAGAAGAGAACCCGCCACGAGGCCAGGGCGCGAGTACAAGTGGCAGCCGGCCAAGGCCAAACAAGAGGTCAGAGTCAAGAGACAAGAGAGCGATTGCTACTGATGGGCCTACAGTTATACCCGTTCTTCCACTCCTTATCTGCACGCCAAATCAGGTCAGTCCATTGTTTAACTTTTGGCGGGCTTGGTTTAAATGATTACAACCATTTGTTTTAACGACTTTAGGAGTGGTTGTCTCTGGGTCTAATGGCCCCGATGTCCTGGTTGCTTTGTCATGGATAAGACTTAATTGTCCCCATCCTACGTTGATGGCTACTGTGAGCTGTTATCGATTAAACATGCAGAAAGCTAATGGCCATTGTTATAGGCCCATTCTACTTTGATTTGACTCAAGTCGAATAAATGCGTATTCTGTGTTTGCTTTGTCTGGCTGGCTCTCGAGAGTCCTGTTCTCACAGATTCCTGCATTTTAAATATCGTCCCTGAGCCTGCTTGTTTGCAGAGTTTTGCTTTTAAAAATCCTGTCAATTTTGGTCACGAGGTTTATAGAAGCCATTTTGGGTACCCTGCTTTTAATAACTTGTCCAAAACAGGGTCCCTTGATCCATAACTCGGGGAGTGCGGGAATTTTGAGAACCCTGCAACTTACATCTAATCCTTTAGATATAAAGGCCAGCATTCCATTAGCCTTTTTGATTATTTTCTGTACCTGTCCTTTACTAAGTAAGACATTAATCAGACCCCACCTGGAGTGCAGTGTGTAGTTCTGGTCGCCTAACCATAGTATTAATCCTAAAGAAGATCCAGTGTGAGCTACAAAGATGATTACAGGTATACTATGAAATAAAGTTCAGACATTTTGGACTTCTTCTTTACTAGTTTACACTTCAAATGTACGTCATTGGCTATGTAGCGCTTTGGGACATCCTGAGGTCATGAAAGATGCAATATGAAAAAAAGCTCTTTCTTTCTTTACAACTCAGAATATTAAATAAAGTTAGGGGATGAGATAACTGAAGCACTAACCTTAATCTTCCAAAGGTTTTTGGCAATGTGAATCATGCCAAAGGAATGGGGTATGGGTGAGGGGAGGGAGGGGAGCGGGAACACACGAGCATGGTGCCGGTCTTACAATCCTACTCTGGAAAGGAAGGGATAAGCCAAGAAATTGTAGGTCTTATCTTCATTGTGGATAACTTCTAGAGCCAATAATACAGGCTGAAATTAGTGAACAAATTTGTTTATATTTATGAATCCAGGACAAGAAAAGGACTCAACCGTGGGCTAATTTCATCCCCGTGCACCAATTATCCTCTCCCCTTACCTCCTGGGAGAGGATAGTAATGCTTCTCTGCCCCTCATTAGCACTCGAGCAAGCCCCAGGAGGCCCCATATCCCCAAATTACTAGTACGATAGCAAAATACTGCAGATGCTGAAAATCCGAAATTACCCCAAATTACTATCCAGAAATCACATCTTAATTCAGGCATGGGCTAATCAGTCAGATTTGTAATGGGCAGTTTGTGCTTGACCAATTTAATTGATTTTTTTTTGTGGAAATTACAGAATCTATATATATATAAATAATAAAGCAGTTGGTTTGTCTGTTTGTCTGTCTGTCTATCTGTTTGTCTGTCTGTCCGCTATACACTCAAAAGTTATAGAGGGGGAGCGTCAGCGGCCGGCCGTAAACTGCGCCACCCGCGCCGCGGCGCCTGGCCCCACCGGGAGCTCAGCTGGGGTCCGTCTCGGCCCGAGAGCCCAGCCGGCACTGAACCGCTAGGCCCCGCACGGCCACCGCGGCCGGCCTCAATTTTCAAAGCCCTTCCCCAGGTGCCAAAAGAGGGGGAGGGAGATGAGAGGGGGAGAGGTAGAGAGAGAGAGAGAGAGGGGACATACAGGGGCAGGGAGAGAGAGGGAGGGAGAGAGAGAGGGGGCAGGGAGAGAGAGGGGCAGGGAGAGAGAGGGGGAGGGACAGAGAGAGGGTCAGGGAGGGAAAGAGTGACACAGAGCGCGGGAGCGGCAGCGCCCAGCCGTAAACCGCGCGGCCCAAAAAAGCCCTGGCAACGCCAGGCCCCCCCAGCTAGTGTATAGATAAAGGGGATGTTATGGATTTTCAGGAGACACCTAATAAGGTGTCACATAAGACTTATTACAAAACTTAAGGCACATGAAAGTAAATGCTAATGTAGCTTTATGGATAGAAAGATGGATGGGGACAGATAGCAAAGAGTAAGGGAAACTGAATGACATGAAAGAATGGGAATACAGGAGAAAAGACCATAAAAAGGCAAGTGAGATTCTAAGTTTTATATATAGGGGAACTTAATATAAAAATAAAGAGGTTGTTTTCAATTTGGGCAAGACACAGGTTAGGCCACAGTTGGAATTGTTGGAACTCCATTATAGGAAGAATATTAGAGCTATGGAAAGGATCAAGTGAAGATTTGCTAGAATTACTACAGGATAGAGAAATTATATTTAACAAAGGGTTAAAAAAAACAGCTATTTTCACTAGAACAGAAAAGATTAAGGGGGTGATATCTAATAGAGTTTTTCAGAATTCTGTAATGTTTTCAGGGAGTAAATATGGAAAGATCCTTTCCACTGGTTGGCAAATCAGTAATGATGGGTGTCTCAACTCAGGACTATCACTAGAAGAACAAAGTGGGAAGTTGGAAGAATTTATTTCCACATAGAAGGTTACTAGAACATGGAATGCTTTCCACAGTGGCTGGAACATTTAAAAAGCCAATTGTACAAGTATTTGAAAAGAAAAAATATAAAAGGATATGGGAATAGGGCAGAGAAATGAAACTAGAGCAGGGGAATGGAATTCCCTGTCTTTGTTTAATACCTCTTGTGTAATACCTCCATATAGTTGACTGGATGCATCTTAGTACTCTCTTTCCTTGTGTGGCCATCTGAATCTGGCTTACTGGAGCACAGTGGTAGATCTCCAGTATTTCCCTCACATCCTTACTCACACCAACTTACCTTGCACCTCCACCCATCCCTTTCTATCTACATTATCACTTCCCCATCTCACCAGTCACCCCTCACACTCACCCTCATCCTAGTCCAATCATACCAACTAACAACACACTTGGGTGTTTTAGCCAATGTTCATGTGAAGTTTCTGTTATTGTGGTGTCAAACATTGAAACCTTAATTTTCAACACTTTGCATTTTTGGACAGATTTGTGTGCACCTTTGGAAGTGGCTTAGGGAGTTGCAGTGAATGGTGAGACATAACAGTACCCCCTGCAATGATGATGAGTGTGAAAGTAATGGCTTGGGCATTGTAAGGATGCTTTATGGTGTTGGTGTGGTGTGGTGCCAACCTGGCGCATCATGTGGCAGCCAGGGTGTACAGCATCAAGTGAAGTAAATCTGTCTATGGTGAGGCCATCCCTGGCGTCCCAGGCAGCAATGTGGTCGGGTACTGATGCTCTGTGTCCTGTGTAGCATCAGTTGATTGCCGAGAAGTTTGGTGTTGTTATTGGTGCTGCTGGTGTGCCTGGTGCTGCTGGTGTTGGGACTGATCATGGTGGGGTTCTGAAGACCAAGGTGAGATAATTTCAAGGGCACCGATGCTGATGTAATAGATGGCAGGCGAAGTTGAGATGACAGAAGCAAATCTGTCAATGCTCAGAGAGGTTGTTCCAATGAGGTGGCACTTGCAAGCTGCATAATGCTCAATCTGTCTTCCAAATGCAGTAAGCAATAGTTACTGAGCTTGGAAAGTGAGCAGCTGTGAGATGGGAGCTTTTATACCACTTTTGCAGCTGTCAAGTAATCAGATAATGCAATGCTGAATCCACTCATGACCTGCTGAGCTGACGTGAAACCTGAGCAGCGTATAACCCGTGGGGAACTTGTAAAATTGAAAGGTAAGCTTAAAATAGTATTTAAGTGCCTCTTAAGAATCTCTTAATGATCTAAATTGCCTCCCCCGCCGCTTGGTGTTGGGTCTGTTCAACGATGACAGACCCGACATCTGGGAAACTAGCGTAGAGGCGGGTTGACAGCGGGTTCCCTACCTGCTGTCAAAATTTTTTTTCCACCCGACCCACCACCGATCATGCCTGCTGACCCCCCGAAAAATCCCCCACCCCCCCAGAATCATGTTTTTTATGGTCTAGATGGCTCAGTAAAACATCACATCATGATTTCACCAAGGGAACTCATGGCACACTTGTATTATCAGCTCCTGATGAAATTGATCTCCCACTTTTTTTTAAAAATGGATTTTTTTTAATAACTTCAGTAGTTTACACACCTTGGGTTAAGATGTATTACAAGTGTTGTTTATGCCTTTTAAATTTGACCTCAACCTTTATGGGATATTGCTGCTGTAAACATTGATGGCCTGCCTTCATTTGTAATGCTATATATTGGCATTGAAATACTGATAAGATGTACGCTTTGGATCTTGCAAAAATGCACCCAAGCTCTCTGAGTTTAGGTAAGTGGGGTGTGTCCAATGGGGAGAGAATGTGCACTCCATATTAGGCAAACAGAACCTTTACTTAAGTGGATTTCTCAGGAATTTGGTTTGGATATTCAGCACATCAGATACCTAGTTGACCAAATTTGAAAAAAAGCTTCTACTGACAAGTAAGATATAAATTGAACTTTGTTTTGTATGTATCCACTTGTAACCCACCATAAAGTTAATCTTAAAGATTAGAAAACCGAATCATTTAAAGGGTGAGTGTCAACATTGACAAGCAAATACCTTAAAGAGGAAATCTCCCTTTTTGAGCTGCAGATCAGCCGTGATCTAATTGAATGGTGGAACAGGCTAGAGGGGCTGATTGGCCTACTCCTTTTCCTAAAGTTTCTAACCCTGGAATCATTTAATGAAGATGTGGCAGGGGATAAATGGCCTCTCCAAGTATATTCACCTCAGGAATACTTTACTGGTGCTCCTATTGCCAATGGTGGAAATTAATTGGGGTGGGTTTGGGATGAAAGTTGGAGGCAGTATGTCAGAGAGATTGGCCATGCCCACTTGAACTCACTTAAATGAGGCGGGTAGACTCTGGTGGGCCTTAAAGGGAACTGGAATTTATTTTTGGGAGAATAATTCTAGTGCAATATTAGACCAGCGATTTTGAGGGGATACTATTTACTGCTTCAAAAGAAATGAGTAGTTAGAGGAAGATCCAGCCCTCGCCCCTTAACATCTTTTTGATTATGTCTATTTTTCAGTTAAATTTCTTTTAGTAGCTGCAAAGAATCTCTGTGCCGAAGTGTGAAGAAATAAATTAACATGCGCGGTTAAACTTCAATCAACCCTGTATCTGTGCCTGGATATTTTGTTGGTGTTAATACCATGGACGCTGTGTTCCAGGAGGCAGTCACACCCCTTAGGTTAAATAATTCAAATTTGGTCTGTGGTCAGGGACAGGAGGGTGTGACTACGAGTACGACAGGTATGAGGATCCACAAGGTAGCATTGAAGGAGTCTCAGCCCTTGCACTTGTCCAACAGGCACGAGGTACTTGCTCCCTGTGTGGATGAGAGCAGGGACTGCAGGGAGGATGAGCAAACTGACCACAGCACCATGGTACAGGGGGCCATTCGCGTTGGGGGAGTAGAAAGAAATGTTGTAGTGGTAGGGGACAGTATAGTTAGGGGGACAGATACTGTTCTCTGCAGCCGAAAGCGTGAGTCCTGAAGGCTGTGTTGCCTGCCAGGGTTAAGGACATCTCTGGGCTGGAGAGGAACTTGGAGTGGGAGGGGAAAGATCCAGTTGTTGTATTTCACGTAGGTGCCAACAACATAGGTAGGACAAAGAAAGAGGTTCTGCTGAGGGAGTATGAGCAGCTAGGGACTAAATTAAAAAGCAGAACCACAAAGGTAATAATCTCTGGATTACTACCTGAGCCACGAGCAAATTGGCATAGGGTAAATGAGATCAGAGAGATGAATGTGTGGCTTAAAGATTGGTGTGGGAGAAATGGGTTTTGATTCATGGCACCAGTACTGGTGAAAGAGACAGTTGTTCTGTTGGGACGGACTTCACTTGAACCATGCAGGGACCACTGTCCTGATGAATCGAATAACTAGGGCGGTAGATAGGGCTTTAAACTAAATAGTGGGGGGAAGGGTTCAGGTGAGGAGAAATTTAAAAAGTCAAAGAGAAATGAGAAGGCAATAGTGCAGGGTAGCGATAGGGGTAAAGATAACCAGAGTGTGACAAGAAGGGACAGAGCGTATAAACATAAGAGTGCATTAGAAAGTAGAGTCAGAGTAGGGGAAAATGGTAAAAACACAAAATTTAAAGCTCTTTATCTGAATGCACGCAGCATTCATAACAAGATAGATGAGTTGACGGCACAAATAGAAATAAATGGGTATGATCTGATAGCCATTACAGAGACGTAGTTGCAAGGTGACCAAGGCTGGGAACTGGATATTCAAGGGTATTTGACATTTCAGAAGGATAGGCAGAAAGGAAAAGGAGGTGGGGTAGCTCTGTTAATAAAGGATGAGATCAGTGCAGTCGTGAGAAATGATATGGGCTCAGAAGATCAAGATGTAGAATCAGTTTGGGTGAAGATAAGAAATAATAAGGGGAAGAAGTCACTGGTGGGAGTAGTCTGTCGGCCCCCTAACAGTAGCTACACTATAGGACAGCGTATAAATCAAGAAATAATGGAGGCTTGTAAGAAAGGGACTGCAATAATCATGGGTGATTTTAATCTTCATATAGATTGGACAAATCAAATTGGCAAAGGTAGCCTTGAGGATGAGTTCATAGAATGTATTTGGGATGGTTTGTTAGAACAATACGTTGTGGAACCAACCAGGGAGCAGGCTATTTTAAATCTGGTAATGTGTAATGAGGTAGGATTAATTAATGATCTCATAGTAAAGGATTCTCGAGAGAAGAGTGATCATAGCAGGTTAGAATTTCAAATTCAGTTTAAGGGTGAGAAACTTGGGTCTCAAACTAGTGTCCTGAACTTAAATAAAGGCAATTACAAAGGTTTGAAGACCGAGTTGGCTGAAGTGAACTGGGAAAATAGATTAAAGGGTAAGACAGTAGATAAGCAGTGGCAGACATTTAAGGAGATATTGCATAACTCTCAGCAAAGATATATTCCAGTGAAAAAGAAAGACTCTGAGAAGAGTGATCCATCTGTAGCTAACTAAGGAAGTTAAGGATGGTATCAAATTGAAAACAAAGGCATACAATGATGCGAAGATTAGTGGTAGGCCAGAGGATTGGGAAATTTTTAGAAACCAGCAAAGGACGACTAAAAAAATAATAGAGAGAGAAGATAGATTATGAGAGTAAACCAGCAAGAAATATAAAAGCAGACAGTAAGAGCTTCTACAGGTTTATAAAAAGGAAGAGAGTAACTACAGTATACATTGGTCCCTTAGAGGATGAGACTGGGGAATTAATAATGGGAAACAGGGAAATGGCAAAGACTTTGAACAAATATTTTGTATTGGTCTTCACGGTAGAAGACTCTAAAAGCATCCCAATAATAATTGATAATCAAGGGGCTATAGGGAGGGGGAACTTAAAATAATCACCATCACTAGAGAAAAAGTACAAGGTAAACTTATGGGACTAAAGGTGGACAAGTCCCCTGGACCTGATGGCCTGCATCCTAAGGTCTAAAAAGAAGTGGCTGCAGAGATAGTGGATGCATTAGTTGTAATCTACCAAAATTCCTTGGATTCTGGAGAGGTCCCAGCAGATTGGAAAACCGCAAATGTAACGGCTCTATTCAAGAAAGGAGGGAGACAGAAAGCAGGAAACTATAGACCAGTTAGCCTAACATCTGTCATTGGGAAAATGCTAGAGTCCATTATTAAGGAAGTAATAGCAGGACATTTAGAAAATCATAATACAGTCAAGCAGAGTCAGCATGGTTTTATGAAAGGGAAATCATGTTTGACAAATTTGCTAGCATTCTTTAAGGATGTAACGAGTAGGGTGGATAAAGGGGAACCAGTAGATGTAGTGTATTTGGATTTCCAGAAGGCATTCGATAAAGTGCCACATAAAAGGTTACTGCACAAGATAAGAGCTCATGGGGTTGGGGGTAATATATTAACATGGATAGAGGATTGGCTAACTAACAGGAAACAGAGAGTCAGGATAAATGGGTCATTTTCAGGATGGCAAACTGTAACTAGTGGGGTGCCACAGGGATCAGTGCTGGGGCCTCAGCTGTTTATAATCTATATTAATGACTTGGATGGCGGGACCGAGTATAATGAAACCAAATTTGCTGATGATACAAAAATAGGTGGCAAAGCAAGTTGTGAAGAGGACACAAAGAATCTGCAATGGGATATGGATAGGTTAAGTGAGTGGGCAAAAATTTGGCAAATGGATTATAATGTGGGAAAATGTGAGGTTATCCACTTAGGTAGGAAAAATAAAAAAGCAAATGATAATTTAAATGGAGAGAGACTACAAAATGCTGTGGTACAGAGGGATCTGGGGGTCCTTGTACATGAAACACAAAAAGTTAGCATGCAGGTACAGTAAGTAATTAGGAAGGCAAATGGAATGTTGGCCTTTATTGCAAGGGGGATGGAGTATAAAAGTAGAGAAGTCCTGCTACAACTGTATAGGGTGTTGGTGAGGCCACACCTGGAGTACTGCATACAGTTTTGGTCTCCTTATTTAAGGAGGGATATACTTGCATTGGAGGCAGTTCAGAGAAGGTTCACGAGGTTGATTCCTGAGATGAAGGGGTTGTCTTATGAAGAAAGGTTGAGCAGGTTTGGCCTATACTCATTGGAGTTTTGAAGAATGAGAGGGGATCTTATTAAAATGTATAAGATTCTGAGGGGGCTTGACAGGGTAGATGCAAAGAGGATGTTTACCCTCATGGGGGAATCTAGAACTAGGGGACATAGTTTCAGAATAAGGGGTCGCCCATTTAAAACAGAGATAAGGAGGAATTTCTTCTCTCAGAGGGTCGTGAATCTTTGGAATTCTCTATCCCAGAGAGCTGTGGAGGCGGAGCCATTGAATATATTTAAAGTGGAGATAGACAGATTTTTGAACGATAGGGAGTCAAGGGTTATGGGGAGCGGGCAGGAAAGTGGAGTTGAGGCCAAGACCAGATCAGCCATGATTTTATTGAATGGCGGAGCAGGCTCGAAGGGCCAAATGGCCTACTCTTGCTCCTATTTCTTATGTTCTTATAATTGGAATGATCTGATACCACATTTACATTAAAGCCTTCGGTGCCGAGTTGTAATTTAAACACGACGCTCTAGATGCCACCATGGGGGCGCAGCACACCAACCTGTGAGGTGGTTTCACCCGACTCTTAAGTCAAAGAGCCACGATAAAACCTAAATGGCCACTGGCATTGAATGTCAGAGCTGCCATTTTGTTCTGGTGACATCGAGGAAAGTCCACAGCCAAAATGGTCGTTAGAAATGTGCATGTGCTGTGGCTGGGAAGTTGCGTTCACAACTTTTAAGCAACCGTGCATGCAAATGTCTTGCAAATGCAGTTACTCTAGTGTTACCGCAGGTGTTTCAGATCCAGTTTGAGTGAATAGAGTCACGAGCAGAACCAGTCCTACTGGAACATCTTCTATTATACAAAGTGGGTCCGACTCTGTCTTCCAGTTCAGATTTTAATTGTATTTTTTTGTCTGAGCTGCTCCAGCTTCACAAAGATGCTGTTATAAAGAGTAAAAGAAATAAAGAGACTTTACAGAGCAACAGCTGATCCTGAGCCAGGGCTATTATTTTATAATATATACTATTTGCTTTTGTTGCCAATTTTTTCTTCTCCTTTCTTGCAGCTGCTTACTCCTTACTCAGGCCAGTTTCACAGATGCCAGTTACTCTCTGAAACGTTGTCCATGTGATCAATTTTCTCATGTGAGCACTGAAAGTTGGAAGACTATTTGAATGTAGGGGCTTCACAATCAATACTGATCCTGCCCACCCAGCATCAACACGTGCATATTTCCAGCAGGGGCCACCAGATAGTGATCAGAAGCAGGAACCCAAATTATTTTTATCCTACCTAACCTGGGGCACTAAGGAAAACTGTAGCAGTTCTAAGGCCACCTTGGGTGAGATCAGCGAACTCAGAACAGACTGAGGATCAAACCATGGACTTTCCTAGCCTGTACAGCTCATTTAATGAACTCACTGAGCCATTGGGGGAGCTATCTTTTTGTTGTTAAAGCTGCACTGACTATCCCATACAAACATCTTTGCACATCAAATACATTGAATGTTGGCATCTATGCCTATAATAAGTAACAAGTGCAAATCAAAGTCATTAAATTCGAACAGGATATAGCAATGAAAATATAAATGTCAAAGAGTTGTGATGTTGTAATCTAATATCCAGCTTCAGTCGATTATAAACTAGCTGAGTTTCCGTCTCAGGTATCCATTATTCTATATATAAATCCCTCAATTAGAGTCTATCCTGTAACCCACTCCCAGGGAACCATCGGTCTATATATAAAAAACCATTTGAACCCCTTGATTAGGCTCCAGCCTCAGAGTCTGATATCGGTCCATTTTACAGGAATGGATATGATCAACTGTGGTAGCTGGGGGAGTCTGCCACAGCCTTCTGTCATTTATGTTCAGGAAACCAGTGTGTTTATAGTAACAGGCCTTTCCTGTGTGTGTTTGTTTTTAAACCCATTTTCACCATCTTTTTAACTGGGAAACTAAGTTTCCACTGCTGTCAAGGCTTGTCAACACTAATGGAGTTATAGTCCAGCATGAGGCAATGCCCTCAGGAGAGGAGCAGAGAACGTTGGCGCAAACAGTCTGAAATGCGGAAAACCTATAATAAATAACAGTGAAAACATAAAAAATTAGTAGCTGAACCCCTATTGTGCAATCTGGTTGGCCCACACACACTCAACTAAATGAATTTACAGTTTCAATTTTAACTATAATGCTGGCCTCTTACACACCATTGGTGGCCGTACCTTTAGCTGCCTAGGCCCTAAGCTCTGGAATTCTCTCACTAAACCTCTCCTCCTCGCCACCTCTCTCCCCTCCATTAAGGCGCTCCTTAAAAGCTACCTCTTTCCTGTCATAATATCTCTTTATGTGGCTCAATGTCAAATTTTGTCAGATAACAGTGAAGCGTCTTGGGACTTTATACTACGTTAAAGGTGCTATATAAATGCAAGTTGTTGTTGTTGTTGCTGTCAGCCACTCTCACGTACTGTGCCTGTACTTGAACCCGAACACTGAGTAGGCAGTTTAATTGTTGAATGCAACAAAGCCAAGGCAGAGGAACCCTGGCTGATTTCCCCTCCTCCCCTCACCCCTCCCCACTTCCTCCTTAGTCTAGGTCCAATGTATCACCCTTACTGCCACACTGGCTGAGAGCAACTAATTAGAAAAAACTTAAGATCTTCTGTTCTTTATGGCTCAGTATCCTGCTGGGTGGTGCTGAGCAATTTTAAGATTTTGTGTGATCTCAGAAAAAAAATCACAATTCTTTTGGAATCGTCCACAAACACCCTTACCTTTGCAAATTTTCTCTGTCAATTTGTTCCCTCCCCCACCCCCCTCTTCCTCTCCTGAAGGTCTTGACTCCTTGTTTGGGGATGGTTCCACAGAGGTCTTCCAGCAGTTGTCCAAGTGGTCAGTGTGTATTGGCAGGTTATTCCACTGCAAGTGCGGCACGACCGATATGCCATTCACCTGGTGCCTACACATGTTCACTTCCAGCAGGGATCAGTGGAAAGCAAACACAAGCAGAAATCCCTAACCCCAACCAAAGTATGCTGAGGCCAATTGTAGCACTTTCTCCCCTGAGGGTCTACAGTGGAACTGAGCTTGACAGAATAGGAAAAATGTTCCATGTCTAATGTGATCTCAGTGGAGGCATCAGAAAGGGCGGTGGGCTAGAGTAAGGCAAGTATCAGCCAAGGTGCCTGCTCTTGAAGTGGAAGTGGATAAGTTTGTGTGTGCACATTGAGTGAGGATAAGCATGGGTGTGATCTCCCCCCAGTCGAATAGCCTATCAACACTCCAACACTCACTGTTCAGGACCATGCTTGAAGAATGAGCATTTGAACAATATATAGGAGGCCATATGGCTTGGATGGTACTGTAGCTCAGTAGCAGTAAAATGCCTTCAGGCGAGGACAATGGAAAGAAGTGACAATCAAAGGATACATTCCACCCTTGGGTTAACTCCACAAGAGTAAAATGGAAAAAATAAGATTCAGCTTTCAGCTAGGGTTCACAATTTGAACAGAGTTTAAGAGCCAGACTCGTGCAGTTTACTTTAATGATTTTTATACATAATTCAAGGTCAGGTCAACAAGCAAACTGAGCAATAACAGGACACACATCAATAAACAGCACTATCAGTGCAGGCAGATACGTGCAAGAACTCACTGCAAGCGGACACTGTGCACCATTTTTTTCTGCTGATCTTTTTTCTGCCAATTTTCTCGCTTTCCCTTTTCTCCTGAAGCCTTTAAATTTTGACATTTAAATTTCTCATCCTTGTGTTCAGATCCCACCATGGTCTCGCCCCCTCCCTATATCTGTAACCTCCTCTGTCTTGTTTTGCACACTTTGTACAAAAATAATAAATTGCAGGACAACGGAGTATTACAGTTTAAACTATTTTAATGAAGCATCAGGTCTGTGCTTACTCATATCAGTACAGCACCGTGTGGACAAGATGGAGTCAGGACCCCCTGGGTCTTCTAAACAATAGCAGTCCTTACAGATGCCTGCAGGCCAATGATAACTCAGCATGTGATCACATGTGAAAATAAAAGTATTCCTTACAGATGCCTGCGGGCCAATGATAATTCAGTATGCAAATGTTACATCCCCTTTCTTTTAAAAGAAAAATGTTATGCATTACTTTTGAACCTTTCTTCTACATAATGTTCTCAGTAGCATCAACATATAAGTAAACTCAACATTTAACTAGCACTGAAAACATCTCAACGTTTCAATAACAATGTACAGGTTTTTTTAGGGCAGCGATCCACCTACACCCTTTGACAGTTCACAAGTCAAGGAAAACTCTATTGTGCAGCGGCGGCAGTAGTCTAGCTGACCTGTCATAGTATCTCTTTTGTTGTTGCTGTCTCTGTACATGTTTTGCATGCACTTGCTTGCAGCCGACAACCTGCCGGGGCCTGTCTGGGATACGGTGAGGTATCATGGGCTCTATTGACATTTGATGGGTGGCATTCTAGACAAATGGAACATTTTCCGACAATGTCCTCAATGTGTTTGCATATTCCGGGCCAAAACATAATGTCACATGCTCTTTGTTTGCATTTTTCCATGCCCATATGTCCAGCATGAATTTTTGTCAACATCTCTTCTCTGAGACTGGTAGGAATGATGATTTTCTCCCCTTTGAAGACGATTCCGTTGATTTGTCACAGTTCGTCTCTGTGGTTCCAGAATTCAGATATGCTCTGAGGGCATTTCCTCCTTTCCTCAGGCCATCCTTCATGTATGACTTTGCTCAGCAGTGTGAGTTGTGCATCTTTCTCTGTTCCTGCTCAGATCTCCTTCAGTTTTGAGTCACTCACAGATAAGCTATTGTACACCATGTGCACCTGCATATCCATGCCTTCACTGAGGCTGTTGTCCTGGTAGCTAAGAGACTTTCTGGAGAGCGTGTCTGCGACAGGAATGTCTTTGCCTGGACGGTGAATGATTGTGAAGTCGTACTTCTGTAGCTGAAGGATCAATCTCTGTAGCCTTGGTGGGGCTGCGGCTAGTGGTTTCCTCATGATTGACTCGAGGGGCTTGTGGTCGGATTCCACAATGACTTGTCGGCCATAGACGTACTGGTGGAAACGCTTACATCCAAACAGAATTGCATATAGCTCTTTCTCGATTTGAGCATAGTTGATTTCACTGTCTGAGAGAGATCTGGAAGTGTAGCCGATGGGCTTTCCTTCTTGCAGTAATACTGCACCTAGTCCGTACTTTGACGTGTCCACTTGTAGTCTGAGCTCTTTGTTGGGGTCGAAGTAAGCAAGAACTGGTCCTGGTTCTCTGGTGATTAGGTCTTTCATTTTCTGAAATGCTGTGTCATGTTGTTTGTCCCACAAGAACTCATTGGATTGTTTGAGCAACTGACGTATGGGTGCATTGATTTCAGAGAGGCTCGGGGCAAGCTTGGCTAAGTAGTTAACCATGCCTAGTACTGTCTCTAGCTCTGCGCGGTTCTTCGGCAGCTCCATCTTCTTGATGGCGGAGATTTTCTCTGGATCCGGCTTAATGCCATTGGTTGAGAGGCGATGCCCGAAATAACTGATCTTGGTGGAGCCGATTATGCTTTTCTCGGGGTTGAGCCGGATACCTTTCTCCCGTGATCTTTGTAGCATCGCACGGAGGTTCCTGTCATGTTCCTCTCTATTCCTGCCATAGATGAGGATGTCATCTACGACTGCGACTACTCCGTCGAGGCCTTCATAGGTTTCGTCGATCATCCGCTGGAATTCATCCTGAGCTGAGATAAGACCAAATGGTAAACACAGAAATCGGTAGCGTCCAAATGGTGTGTTGAATGTTGTTAGCTTAGATGACTCTTCCGTGAGCTTGATAGTCCAGTATCCTGATCGTGCGTCCATTACACTGAAGTAACGTGCTCCCACTAGCTTGGGTGTGATGTCATCTAGCATTGGTAGAGGGCAGTGAGGGCGCTTGATAGCCTTGTTCAAATCTCTGGGGTCGAGACAGACTCTGAGTTTGCCTGTACGTGGTTTCTCAACCACTACTAACGCGTTGACCCACTCTGTCGGTTCTGTTTCCCGGACGATGATTTCTGTATTCTCCATGCTCTGCAGCCCCTCCTTCAGGCGACAACGTAGAGCAAGGGGTATCCTTCTCGGTGGGCAAACCACAGGGGTTGCTGCTGGGTCAAGGTGAATAGTGCATTCACCTGGGAATAGTCCAATTCCTTTGAAAACGTCAGCAAACTCCTCCATGACTGTCTGCTTCTCAACTGGTGCTGTCAATGATAGCACTAGCTTGATGAGGTCCATGTCTAAACATGCCTTTAGACCTAGCACTGGAGGTGCTTGAGTGTCAACAATGTAAAAGTTCACCATCATGTTGCTTTCTTTGTACTTGCATTCCATCATGCATGTGCCTTTTACAATGAGCTGCTCACCCCCATAGCCGGTCAGTCTGCGTGAGGTGGGCTGTAGCTCACACTCATCCTTCAAGCTGTGATACTCACTCAGAGGAATTACATTAACCTGAGATCCAGTGTCTAGTTTAAACTTAAGCTCTTTGCCCTGTTTTCGTATCTCAATATCGGCATAAGCTTGCTCAGTCTCTGAAATCTGTTTTTTCTGTGACACAGAATCAATAAACAGTTCCTCTGCATTTGGCTCTCTATCTGGCATTTGGCTGTCACTCACTGTGTGTACTGCTTTTCCGAAAACAGTCTTGCAAACTTTCGCAAAGTGGCTCCGTTTACCACATTTAGTACATTGCCTTCCTTTGGCAGGGCAGTACTCCTTTTCTCCATGCCAGTTGTTTCCACAATATCCATAGTTTTTGAAGCGTTTTATGTCTGTGTTGCCCATTTTTAGAACTCTCACTGTTCTTTCTGTTCTGAAACATGCTCTCTGGGCAGTGTTCTTTGGTGTGTGTCTATTAACTGCATGCACTGTCTGTTCACTCGAGCTGCTCGTGGCGCCGGTTATGGTTTTCAACTGTGCTTGGGCTATCTCGTGCGATCTAGCTATGTCCATAGCTTTGTCCAGCATTAGCCCGGACCCAACATTCAAAAGTTTCTCTCTCACTTTAGCTGAATGTATTCCAAACACGATGCGGTCTCTGACCATCTCATCTTTATCTGCATATGCAGTCTTTTACCAGCAGTTTTAGCTCAGTCACGAACTGTTCAAATGACTCACTAGCTCCTTGTACTTTCTCCTGAAACTTGTACCTAGCGAATATCGTATTTGTCTTGGGCATCACATATGCTTCAAAACGGTCAAAATAACTTTTCAGTAGCTTTGCTTCATCTGCGGTGAGAGACCATGTGTTAAAAATGTCTCTCCCTTTTTCTTTGATCCACAGGAGTAGGTAGCTGCATTTTTCTTCCTCTCCTTTTCTTTTCAACGGACCCGAGTACATCAACTCCACGTGTTGCTTGAACTTGCTCCATTCTCTAGGTAAGTTCAAAGATCCCCAATTCATTCGGGGTAAGGGAGCTCCAACGATGTCCATTTCAAATCCCTGTTCTGACACCATGGCCCCGATTTTCGGCTTGTGTGGGGAATGGTCGGATTTCCCCGAATGTGGGGTTTCTGACACACATAAAAAAGTGTCAGCCAGCTCCACGCAATTTTCCCTCAAGTGGCCAATTAATTCCCAGCATGTGGGAAGCCTTGCTAATTGTCCAATTCGAGTCAGAAATCCCCACACTATGATGTCATCATTCGTGGTGCTTTCAAAGTGTCCAGCAAGCTTCTCCACCTCTGCAGGCTTCTCAACCACTCTTGCACAATGGCAGAGGAGCCTGCACCAGCTGCTGCCAGCGGCAGAAGCCGAGCTGCCTTCAAATTCGACAAGGCTTCACTGCAGGCATTATTGGATGGGGTTAGGGCCCACAGGGAGGTCCTCTTCCCTAGGTCAGGGAGGAAGAGGCCTCCCACTGAGAACAATGCTGCATGGATGCAGGTGTCAGCAGATGCCAACTCACTGGGAGTCACCAGAAGAACCTTGGCATTACATCTCTATCTCCTTCCTTTACTCCCCCACAGTACCATCCAGAGCCCCCGTCCTCACTGTGGAGGAGGAAGAGGCTGTGCAGCCAGACTCCTCAGAGGAAGCTCCAACCTCTGAGGGCGCAGCATCAGCAGAAGTAAGCGCACCCAGCACCAGCGCAGACACTCACACCTCAGGGGGATCTTCGGGACATAGAGTAGTGTTGTCACCTGGTGTTTCACAGCTCACAAGTGAGCCTCAGCAGATTCTGGAGACAGGGACAGCAGTGGAGAGTCCTCGTCGGAGGGCACAGGACTCTGCCAGCTCAGCTCAGCTGTGCTGCATGATGACCCTCTGCCTCTGGGTCCATCCGCAAGAGAAGAGGTGATGGATCTCCGTGCACAGATGCAGGAGTCTTTGGCAGGTTTTGTCTCCAGGGTCGCTGCGAGTGTGGAGCGAATGGAGGAGTCCATAGCGACCATGAGCAGAGCCTTTGTGGAGTCATTGGTGCATGAACGCAGCACCATGGAAAGGTTGGCAACCTCCATGCAGGAGATAACTCACCAGGGTACAGAAAACATGGTGAGTGCTCATAAGATAATGACATCTCTTGAGGAGCGTTGGCCATCTGCTGAACAGAGAAACCAGATCTTCATGGAAGTCCTTCTGAGTAGGACTGCCAGTGCAGAAGCAGGTCCCACTGGCCCCCTAAAGCGCAGCAAGGTGCTCTCAAGCCACTTCCAAGTGCTGGCCCCTTCTGGCCTGTGCAGCTTCAGGTGAGTGAGCAGCAGCCTGGTGCTCCTGGTGCTCATCCTGCTGTTCCTGGTTCTGCTGCTGCCGCCTCTGCTGTTGGAGATCCTCTAATGCCAGGAAGGGAACGTCCCAAAGGCCTCCCATGCTTCTGGCAGATGCCTCCGTTGAGGGGGCGCTGAGTTAGGGTGGTGAGAGGGGCTTCCCAGGAGCTCACACTGGAGAAGTGTGTGAGGCTCCAACTTTCTGCAGCTGCTCCTAAGGATTCAAATAGTTCCCCCAAGCCTTGATCAACAAGGTCCTGCAGCCTGCAAATGCTGCCTCTTTAAATCTCTTCAGCCCTCAGCGACCTGCTGCTGCAAGCAAGCAAGCCAGCTGTTTTCACGCCAGCTCTCATCGGCAGGGTTCCCCGCAGGCGGGTTTCAGGTGGGGAAAGCCCCAAAGTCGCAACGGCACGGGAAAATCATCCTTAACAAGGTGATCATTGGTGATTAGTGCTCCGACGAGCAGTCCCGCCAGCGGCGGGCGGGACTGAAGCGGGTCGCGTGGAAACGGCGGTCCGAAAGTCGGACGGGGCGGGGAATCAGGCAGGGGGGGTCCCAACCCGCTTTTTCCACGATTTTCGGACCACGGCCGCCTGGAAAGCCGCCCGACAGCTGCCTGAAAATCGGGGCCCATGTCTTGTTTTGCACACTTTGTACAAAAATAATAAATTGCGGGACAACGGAGTATTACAGTTTAAACTATTTTAATGAAGCATCAGGTCTGTGCTTACTCATATCAGTACAGCACCGTGTGGACAAGATGGCGTCAGGACCCCCTGGGTCTTCTAAACAATAGCAGTCCTTACAGATGCCTGCAGGCCAATGATAACTCAGCATGTGATCACATGTGAAAATAAAAGTATTCCTTACAGATGCCTGCGGGCCAATGATAATTCAGTATGCAAATGTTACATCCTCCAGCCCTAAACCCTCAGAATTCTGCATTGCTCCAACTCTAACTTCTTTGCATTCCCCACTTCCTTCGCCCCACCATTAGCAGCCGTGCCTTCAGCCACCTAGGACCTAAGCTCCTAAACTCTGGAATTCCCTTCCTAAACCTCTGCCACTCCACTTCTTTCTACTCCTGAAAACCTATCTCTTTGACTAATCTCTTAGTCACCTGTCCTAATGTTTCCTTCTTTGGCTTAGTGTCAATTTTGATAACGTCTGATAAACGCTTCTGTGCTGTGCCTTGGGACATTTTACTACATTAAAGTCTCTATATAAATGCAGGTTGTTGTTGTTGTTGAAGCCTTTGACTCCTTGCTGATGTATGGCTTCAGGGATGCTGGGTGCCCTCCAGGTGTAAGCCTATTTCAGGTCAGGCTCACTGGCTAATGCTCAGGAGTAGGAGCACTGTCCATATTCCCTATTCCAACACATGGCTCATTATGTACAGAAAGATGTCTCAGAAAACTTTAAAAGGGTGGTAGACAACAAGTTGACACTGGACTCGTTTGGGGAGGAGTGGAGGTGAGGAAAGGAAAGAGGTTTGTTCAGGAGGAGACAAAAGTACAGTCAAAGAGGAGTGTGCTGAGGAGGTTTTCAAAAGCATTAACAGAAGTATGAAAGCAGAGATGTTGAAGGACGAGGTTCCAGAAGGCAGGGAAAATGATTGAAGCAGTGGCCCACTAATGGTAGAGTAGAGAGAGTGGAGAACAAGTCTTCTGTCGGAGAAGCAGAGGTGCACGCAAGGATTCCTTGATAGTAGCGATGGAGCGAAGCAGTTGAGGGATTTAAAGGTGAGGTTGAGACTCTTAAAGTCAATTCTCTAGCACATGGGCAGGCGGTGGGGCTTGGTGAGGATGAGGTGATAGGGTTACAGGCCATACTGAACAGAGGTGTTGGGGAGACCAAACGGAGATTGGGTGACCGCTTTGCAGAACACCTCCGTTCAGTCTGTAAGGGTGACCCCGAGCTTCCGGTCGCCTGTCATTTCAATTCACCGTTCCATTCCCACTCAGACCTCACTGTCCGCATCCTCTTGCATTGTTCCACGGAGGCTCAGCTTAAGCTCGAGGAACAGCACCTCATCTTCCGATTAGGCACTTTACAGCCTTCCGGACTCAATATCGAGTTCAACAATTTCAGATCGTAACCTCGGCCCCTATTATATTTTCATATTTTTTATCCACACTTTTGGTTTGTGCCTTTTCCTTTTTTTCTCTCTCCCACATGGCAGCTGTCTCTCACTCTGCCAGCACATTTCACACTTCATCTAGAGCCATTGTCTGTTTCTTTACCTGTCCTATTACCATCTCGTCTCACCTTGAATATCTCTTAATGTCCCTTCTTTCATCCCCTCCCCCATTTCCCAGCCCCCAAACTGCCTTTTAATCTGTTTCATTTCCTGCCTTTTTTTCTCAGTTCTGAAGAAGGGTTTCGACCTGAAACGTTGACTCTATTTCTCTCTCCACAGATGTTGCCTGGCCCGCTGAGTTTTTCCAGCGTCTTCTGTTGTTACTCAGGAAAGATACATTGGCCTTCGAGGGACAACAGTGCAGATTCACCAGAATGATACCAAGGCTTAAAGGGTTAAATTGCGAGGACTAAACATGACTTGTACTTCCTTGAATTTAGAAGGTTGAGGGGTGAGTAGGAGTGGAATTGTGAGGGTAGTCTGGTGGAGGTGGGCCACAGATAGGCGGTGGATGAGGCTGAGGAGTCAACTGTGACAAACATTGCTGAGAGTTCAGGAGGGATAGTGCACTATGGTCAGAGTCACCAATGATACTGCTGACTCTGACCAGCGTGGTCTCAGTGCCGTGGCATGGTGGAAGTCATACTGAAGAGATTCAAACAGAATTGTGGAAAAGTCTGCATGGGCTGGGTGGTCACGATGCATTACGCACCTTAGAAAAGAAAAGGGTTTAAAAATGGAGCAGTAGTTGAAGAGGATAAAAGGGTTGAGAGTGGGCTTTAGGAACAGGAGGTGATGATGACAATTTTGAAGGGGAGGGAAACAATGTCTGTACAATGGGAGCCGTTAACAGTTATTGAGCATTGGGGCAAGAAAAGGAAATTGAACAGTCAGTAGTTGGCTAGGGAGTGGATCAAAGAATTAGGAAATGGGCCTCATAGAGGAGAGGAACTTGATGAAGGGTAAGGAGGTGATGGAGGAGAAGCTACAGAGCAATGCAAAAAGGTGGAGAGAGAACCAAAATGACTAAAGCTCTACCACAAGTAAGCAATGCCAGGGGAGGGGCGTTGGGGGGGGTCGGTGATACACAAGAAGCAGAGCCGGAGGACCAAAGGCTGGGATGTGTGGCTGGATGAGATTGCAGAGGTAGTGTGGGCAAGATTATAAGAACATAAGAACATAAGAAATAGGAGCAGGTGTAGGCCAATCGGCCCCTTGAGCCTGCTCCGCCATTCAATAAGATCATGGCTGATCCGATCCTAACCGCCAATCTACTATCACAGAACCATCTCCTGAATCTAACAGAATTAGACACACGAAATAGGAGCAGGATCAGGCTACACGGCCCCTGGGCCCGCTTCGCTACCCACAGGGCCATGACCGATCTGAACCTAGACTCATGTCCAAATTCCTGCCCGCTCCCCGTAACCCTTAATTCCCTTTACTTCTAGGAAACTGTCTATTTCTGTTTTAAATTTATGTCATGATGTAGCTTCTACAGCTTTTTGGGGCAGCATATTCCATGGACCTACCACCCTCTGAGTGAAGTAGTTCCTCCTCATCTCAGTTTTGAAAGAGCAGCCCCTTATTCTAAGACTATGCCCCCTAGTTCTAGTTCCACCCATCATCGGGAACATCCTCCCCGCATCCACCCGATCCAACCCCTTCACAATCTTATATGTTTCAATAAGATCGCCTCTCATTCTTCTGAACTCCAATGAGTAGAGTCCCAATCGACTCAACCTCTCCTCATATGTCCATCCCCTCATCCCCGGGATTAACCGAGTGAACCTTCTTTGTACTGACTCGAGAGCAAGTATGTCTTTTCTTAAGTATGGACGCCAAAACTGTATGCAGTATTCCAGGTGCGGTCTCACCAATACCTTGTACAATTGAAGCAATACCTCCCTATTTTTATATTCTATCCCCCTAGAAATGAAAGCCAACATTCCATTGGCCTTCTTAATCGCTTGCTGCATCTGTATACTAACCTTTTGAGTTTCGTGCACCAGGACCCCCAGATCCCTTTGTACTTCAGTACTTTCCAGTTTCTTGCCATTAAGATAATAACTTGCTCTACGATTTTTCCTGCCAAAGTGCATAACCTCACACTTTCCAGTATTGTAGTCCATCTGCCAAATCTCTGCCCACTTACTTAGCCTGTCTATGTCTCCTTGCAGGTTTTTTATGTCCTCCTCGCTCACTACTTTCCCTCCCACCTTAGTATCATCTGCAAACTTTGATATGTTACACTCGGTCCCCTCCTCCAAATCGTTAATATAGATTGTAAAGAGTTGGGGACCCAGCACTGACCCCTGCGGAACACCACTAGTTACTGATTGCCAGTCTGAGAATGAACCATTTATCCCAACTCTCTGCCTTCTGTTAGATAGCCAATCCTCTATCCATGCCAGAATATTACCCCCAATCCCGTGATTTTTTATCTTAAGCAATAATCTTTTGTGTGGCACCTTGTCAAATGCCTTTTGGAAGTCTAAATACACTACGTCCACTGGCTCCCCTTTATCCACCCTATATGTTACTTCCTCAAAGAACTCCAGCAAATTTGTCAAACATGACTTCCCCTTCATAAAACCATGCTGACTTTGTCCTATTAAATTATGTTTATCCAAATGTCCTGTTACTGTCTCCTTAATAATGGACTCCAAAATTTTACCTACCACAGATGTTAGGCTAACCGGTCTATAGTTTCCAGCCTTCTGTCTACTGCCCTTTTTAAATAAGGGTGTTACATTAGCAGTTTCCCAGTCTGCCGGGGCCTTTGCTGAGTCCAGGGAGTTTTGGAAAATTATTACCAATGCATCCACAATCCCTACCGCCACTTCCCTCAAGACCCTAGGATGTAAGCCATCAGGTCCAGGTGATTTATCCGCCTTGAGTCCCATTATTTTACCGAGTACCACTTCCTTAGTGATTTTGATCGTGTTTAGCTCCTCCCCCCCCTATAGCCCCCTGTTTGTCCAGTGTTGGGAAATTCTTAGTGTCCTCTACTGTAAAGACTGATACAAAATATTCATTCAGTGTTTTTGCCATCTCCATATTTCCCACCATTAATTTCCCGGTCTCATCCTCTAAGGGACCAACATTTACTTTAGCCACCCTTTTTCTTTTTATATAGCTATAAAAACCCTTACTATCTGTTTTTATATTTTTTGCTCATTTACTTTCATAATCTATCTTCCCTTTCTTAATCAATCTTTTTGTTATTTTTTGCTGTCTTTTAAAGTTTTCCCAATCCTCTATCCTCCCACTAGATTTGGCTACCTTATATGCCCTTGTTTTTAGTCGAATACTATCCTTAATTTCTTTACTTAGCCACGGATGGCTGTCTTTTCTTTTACACCCTTTTCTTCTCAGTGGAATATATATTTTTTGGAAGTTGTAAAATAAGTCCTTAAATGTACACCACTGATCATGTATCGTCTTACCCTTTAATCTATTTTCCCAATCCACTCTACTCAATTCCGCTCTCATACCTTCATAGTCTCCTTTATTCAAGCTTAGCATGCTTGTTTGAGATCCAACCTTCTCACCCTCTAATTGAATATGGAATTCAACCATGTTATGGCCACTCATTCCAAGGGGATCCTTTACTGGGACATTTTTAATTAATCCTGTCTCGTTACACAGGACCAGATCTAAGGTTGCTTGCCCCCTGGTCAGTTCAGTTACATACTGCTCAAGAAACCCATCCCTAATACACTCAATGAACTCATCCTCAAGGCAGCCCTGCCCAATTTGATTTGTCCAATTAATATGATAGTTAAAATCCCCCATAATTATAGATGTTCCCTTATTACAAGCCTCAACTATTTCCTGATTGATACTCCGTCCAACAGAGTTGCAACTGTTCAGAGGCCTATAGACTACGCCCACTAGTGTTTTTTTCCCCTTATTATTCCTTATCTCCACCCAAACTGTTTCATTATCCTGATCTTTTGACCAAATATCATTTCTCTGTATTACAGTGATTCCTTCCTTTATTAACATAGCCACCCCACCTCCCCTTCCTTCCTGCCTGTCCTTCCTGATCGTTAAATAACCTGGTATGTTTAATTCCCAGGCATTGTCACCCTGCAGCCATGTTTCTGTAATGGCCACAAGATCATACCCATATGTAGTTATTTGTGCCATTAACTCGTCTATTTTGTTACGAATGCTACGTGCATTCAGATAGAGAACTTTCAAATATGTTTTGTGACACTTAGTTCCTGCTTTTGCCCTTTTTATTACTTTACCTTTTACTCCATACCTTCTGCCTCTTCCTGACACGCTCTGGTTTTTAATTTCCCCACTGCTACCTAAGTCTATGACCTTCTCTGTTGTCATTTTTATTATTTGCTCTCTAGGAACCTCCCCCCCACTAGTTAGTTTAAAGCCCTCTCTACAGCCCTAGTTATATGATCCGCCAGGACTCTAGTCCCAGCACTGGCCAAGTGAAGCCCATCCCAACGGAACAGCTCCCTCCTGCCCCAGTACTGGTGCCAGTGTCCCAGGAAGCAAAACCCATTTCTCCCACACCAGTCTTTGAGCCACGCATTTAACTCTCTAATTTTATTTGTCCTAGCCAAATTCGCTCGTGGCTCAGGTAATAATCCAGAGATTATTACCCTTGAGGTTCTGTTTTTTAATTTGACCCCTAGCTGCTCATATTCCTTTAACAGAACCGGCTTCCTAGTCCTATCTACGTCGTTTGTACCAACATGGACCACGACAACTGGATCCACCCCCTCCCACTGCAAGTTTCTTTCCAGCCCAGAGGAGATGTCCTTAACCCTGGCACCGGGTAGGCAACACAGCCTTCGTGACTCTCGCTCTGAGCTGCAGAGAACTCTATCTATCCCCCTAATAATACTATCCCCTACCACTACAACATTTCTATTTACTCCCCCCTCTTGAATGGCCCCCCGTTCCACGGTGCTGTGGCCAGGTTGCTCATCCTCATTATGGAATTGTAAACCAAGTTAAGGATCTTGGATTCGGTGCATGGGGAACAGAGTGCCAGTGGAGATCAGCAAGGACAGGTGATTGGGCAATGCTAATTAAAGTGTAATTTTCCAACCATTCAAATTAATGATTGTAAAATCATGACATGAATTTCCAACGTACACTACTGGTTGGTAAGCCTTGCCTGCCATGGCTGTGAAATCGGAGAATAATCCCTATTATTCAGGAATGAATGCAAATTTTGGTGCAGTACAGAAAAAACGACGGCCTCACATTTCCTCAAGGCCTGGGGCGGGGTGCTGGTATTAAGGCAGCAAGACTGAGCTTGTGGAGATTAGAATCTGGGTAGCCCAAAAACATTGCATCTCTTTCACAAAGACATTAATTAGGAAACACCCGATGGCGGGGGGGGGGCGGGGGGTGTGGTGCGAGCTAATGTTTTGTCTGCCCCAATGTTGGTCTGGTGTCAGGAAGGAGGTGGCATCGGCAAGATAGCGCCGACCCACAAGATTCCTGCTGCTCCTGTCTCCTTTGTGCTGAGCGACCTGAATGTCTGGGTCAATAAAAAAGTAGAAGTGAGGCTTTCAGAAGTGTCCATCCTGGGGTCTTGTCAAGAACTGCCCCCCGCCCCCCCACACCCCCTGGCCCCCCGCCACCCATCCCCCTCCTCCCAGAAGACTTCAGGCAGCCACAACAAAATTGGTCCTCTTATAAAAAGGGTTGGTTTTCATTGAGTCTTGCATTTTCAGCCAGTCATGCCACTTGGTTCCCTGAGCAGTTGCCCAGAACTGCATTTTGCACCCCCTCCTTGTTCTGGTGGGTGCCTAAGATGCACCCATACTGGCTGCATACACCTGCTGGATTTATAGAAAGAAAGACTTGCATTTATATAGTGCCTTTTATGACTCTGGGTGTCCCAAATCGCTTTACAGCAAATGCAGTACTTTTGAAGTGTTGTCACTGTTGTAATGTAGAAAACACGGCAACCAATTTGCGCACAGCAAGCTCCCACAAACAGCAATGTGATAAATGACCACATGAACTATTTTGTTTGAGGGATAAATATAGGCTAAGACATTGGGGAGATCTCCCCTGCTCTTCTTCAAAAAGTGCCATGGGATCTTTTACGTTCACCTGAGAGGGCCTCAGCTTAATACCTCATCATAAAGATTGCACCTCTGATGGTGCAGCACTCCCTCAGTACTGCACAAAAATGTCGGCCTAGGTTATGTGCTCAAGTCTCTGGAGCGTGGCTTGAACCCATGTCCTTCTGACTCGGAGGAGATAGGGCTACCACTTTAGCCACAGATAGGGTTTCCAACCCTCCCGGAATGTCCAGGAGTCTCCCATAATTGGTCATGGGTCTCCAAGACGCTGCCTGTAGCAGCCCAGGAGATCATTGGACATTATTGAGATGATTTATGTGTTGGTCATCGCTTTAAATTTCCCATCGCAGTGCGTTGTCCCCACCCTCTCCCCCACCCCCACCCCCACTCCGTTAGGCCACCCGACCACTGTCACAGAGAGCCGGGACCTCCTGTATTGCAGTCAAGAGGAGGATGGAGAGTCAGGAATCGGGGAGGGGAGCTCTTAAATGAGGGTTTTTTCTGAAATAAGGAGGGACTTTGAAATTGAGGGTCCAGTGCAGTACTGAGGGAGTTCTGCACTGTTGGAGGTGCCGTCTTTCGGATGAGACGTTAAACCGAGGCCCCGTCTGCTCTCTCAGGTGGACGTAAAAGATCCCATAGCACTATTTTGAAGAAGAGCAGGGGAGTTATGGCCAATACTTATCCTTTAATCAACATCACTAAAACAGATTATCTGGTCATTATCACATTGCTGTTTGTGGGAGCTTGCTGTGCACAAATTGGCTGCTGTGTTTCCCACATTACAACAGTGACTACACTCCAAAAAGTACTTCATTGGCTGTAAAGCGCTTTGAGACGTCCGGTGGTCGTGAAAGGTGCTATATAAATGCAAGTCTTTTTTTCTTTCTTTCCGTCTCTGAATTTGGGGCGGTGTGATGGAAACTGGGGATTGAGGGCTCGGGGGGTGGAGGGAAATTGGGGAATGGGGGCTTGGGGGAGATGGATACTGGGGAATGGGGGCTTGGGGGAGATGGATACTGGGGAATGGGGGCTTGGGGTAAATTGGGACAGGGTAATAGGGCCTTGGGGAACAGATGGACTGGGGAATTGGAGCTCGGGAGAGAGATGGAGACTGGGGAATGAGGGCTTGGGGGTAAAGACAGGGAATCGGGGTGATTCAGACTGGGGATAGGGGGCTAAGGGGGAGAGGGCAAGTGGGGACTGGGGACTTGGGGGGAAGATCGGGAATGGTGGCATGGGGGAGATGGAGACTAGGGATTGGGGATTCGAGGGGAGAGAGAATGGGGGCTTGGGGAGAGATGGGGAATGGGAGGTTGGGGGAGAGAAGGTGACTAGGGGCCCGGGGGATTGGGGCTCATGCAAGGGAGGAAATGGGGTGGGCGTGGGAACCAGCATTTCCTGCATAGCCAGGAGCAGCAGCAGCAAGGTGGTGAGTGGGAGCGGCACTGTGAGAGGAGAAGCCAGTAAATGGTTAAGTGGAACCTGGGGACTTGACTGTGGGTAAATAGGGAAATATTGTTTCTATTGGTGGGTGAATGGGGAACTTGGGAATGGAAACCAAGGATTTTCACTGGAACTTACAAGGGGGAAGGAACGAGGAATGCTCTTGAACTGAGGACAATTTGACCGTGGGAGCCTTCACCACACGTGGCTATTGAGGTAGTGATTAAAACTTCTGTTCAAAGGGAATGGGATATATGTTTGAAAAGGAGGAATATAAAAAGATCTTTGTGGGGGAGGGGGAAATGGGGTTACAGGAGAAAGCTTCAACACCGAGGGCCAAATGGCCTCCTCCTGTGCTGTGATTTGTACAATTCTATGAAAACTCTCCTTTATCGAGTCTGAGCTCAGGGAGTCAGTTAGACCTGTTGGTGCTGAGATTAGGACAATGGAGTGATTATTTGCACCGCAGTTTTGGCTCTCTCTGCGCATGCGCGCCCGTTTCGTACTGCGCAAGTGCACTCGATCCGGTCACACATGCGCAGAACCCAACGGTGCCGCGGTAGGGGCCTGCATCACAACGTTTTCCTCGGCTCTGTGCGGAGAAGGTCAGGGAATCGGGTTGCTGGCTGGGGTGGGGGGTGCTTAGAGGGGATCGACAGGGGAGGGGTGGTAGAGAGAGGATCGGAGAGAGGGAGAGAGGATCGGAGAGAGGGAAGAGAGAGGATCAAAGGAGGGGAGAGAGAAGATCGAAGGAGGGGAGAGAGAAGATCGAAGGAGGGGAGAGAGGAGGGGGAATCGAAGGGGGAGAGAGGAGAGGGGATTGAAGCTGGGAGAGAGGATCAAAGGGGGTAGAGAGGACTGAAGGGGAGGGAGAGCGGCAAAGGGGGTAGAGAGAGTCAAAGGAGGGGAGAGGGAGGGTCGAAGGGGGGACAGAGGGCTGAAGGGGGAGAGAGAGGATGGAAGGGGAGAGAGAGGATGAAGGGGAGAGAAAGGATGGAAGGGGAGAGAGAGGATGGAAGGGGGGAGAGAGGATGGAAGGGGAGAGAGAGGGTGGAAGGGGAGAGAGAGGATGGAAGGGGAGAGAGAGGATGGAAGGGGAGAGAGAGGATGGAAGGGGGAGAGAGGATGGAAGGGGGAGAGAGGATGGAAGGGGGAGAGAGGATGGAAGGGGGAGAGAGAGGATGGAAGGGGGAGAGAGAGGATGGAAGGGGGGAGAGAGGATGGAAGGGGAGAGAGAGGATGGAAGGGGAGAGAGAGGATGGAAGGGGAGAGAGAGGATGGAAGGGGGGAGAGAGGATGGAATGGGAGAGAGAGGATGGAAGGTGGGAGAGAGGATGGAAGGGGAGAGAGAGGATGGAAGGGGAGGGAGGATGGAAGGGGGAGAGAGGATGGAAGGGGAGAGCGAGGATGGAAGGGGAGAGAGAGGATGGAAGGGGAGAGAGGATGGAAGGGGGGAGAGAGGATGGAAGGGGAGAGAGAGGATGGAATGGGAGAGAGGATGGAAGGGGAGAGAGAGGATGGAAGGGGAGAGAGAGGATGGAAGGGGAGAGAGAGGATGGAAAGGGAGAGAGAGGATGGAAGGGGGGAGAGAGGATGGAAGGGGGGGGAGAGAGGATGGACGGGGAGAGAGAGGATGGAAGGGGAGAGAGAGGATGGAAAGGGAGAGAGAGGATGGAAGGGGAGAGAGAGGATGGAATGGGAGAGAGGATGGAAGGGGAGAGAGGATGGAAGGGGAGAGAGAGGATGGAAAGGGAGAGAGAGGATGGAAGGGGGAGAGAGGATGGAAGGGGAGAGAGGATGGAAGGGGAGAGAGAGGATGGAAGGGGGGGAGAGAGGATGGAAGGGGGAGAGAGGATGGAAGGGGAGAGAGAGGATGGAAAGGGGGAGAGAGGATGGAAGGGGAGAGAGAGGATGGAAGGGGAGAGAGGATGGAAGGGGAGAGAGAGGATGGAAGGGGAGAGAGAGGATGGAAGGGGAGAGAGAGGATGGAAAGGGAGAGAGAGGATGGAAGGGGAGAGAGAGGATGGAAGGGGAGAGAGAGGATGGAAAGGGAGAGAGAGGATGGAAGGGGGGGAGAGAGGATGGAAGGGGAGAGAGAGGATGGAAGGGGAGAGAGAGGATGGAAGGGGGAGAGAGGATGGAAGGGGAGAGACAGGATGGAAAGGGAGAGAGAGAGGATGGAAGGGGAGAGAGGATGGAGGGGGAGAGAGAGGATGGAAGGGGAGAGAGAGGATGGAAGGGGAGAGCGAGGATGGAAGGGGGGAGAGAGGATGGAAGGGGGGAGAGAGGATGGAAGGGGAGAGAGAGGATGGAAGGGGAGAGAGAGGATGGAAGGGGAGCGAGAGGATGGAAGGGGAGCGAGAGGATGGAAGGGGAGAGAGAGGATGGAAGGGGAGAAAGGATGGAAGGGGAGAGAGAGGATGGAAGGGGAGAGAGAGGATGGAAGGGGAGAGAGAGGATGGAAGGGGAGAGAGAGGATGGAAGGGGAGAGAGAGGATGGAAGGGGGAGAGAGAGGATGGAAAGGGAGAGAGAGGATGGAAGGGGAGAGAGAGGATGGAAGGGGAGAGAGAGGATGGAAGGGGGGAGAGAGGATGGAAGGGGGGAGAGAGGATGGAAGGGGAGAGAGAGGATGGAAGGGGAGAGAGAGGATGGAAAGGGAGAGAGAGGATGGAAGGGGAGAGAGAGGGTGGAAGGGGAGAGAGAGGATGGAAGGTGGGAGAGAGGATGGAAGGTGGGAGAGAGGATGGAAGGGGAGAGAGAGGATGGAAGGGGGAGAGAGAGGATGGAAGGAGAGAGAGAGGATGGAAGGGGAGAGAGAGGATGGAAGGGGAGAGAGAGGATGGAAGGTGGGAGAGAGGATGGAAGGGGAGAGAGAGGATGGAAGGGGAGAGAGAGGATGGAAGGGGGGAGAGAGGATGGAAGGGGGGAGAGAGGATGGAAGGGGGGAGAGAGGCTGGAAGGGGAGAGAGAGGATGGAAGGGGGAGAGAGAGGATGGAAGGGGGAGAGAGAGGATGGAAGGTGGGAGAGAGGATGGAAGGTGGGAGAGAGGATGGAAGGTGGGAGAGAGGATGGAAGGTGGGAGAGAGGATGGAAGGTGGGAGAGAGGATGGAAGGTGGGAGAGAGGATGGAAGGTGGGAGAGAGGATGGAAGGGGGAGAGAGAGGATGGAAGGGGGAGAGGATGGAAGGGGGAGAGAGAGGATGGAAGGGGAGAGAGAGGATGGAAGGGGGAGAGAGAGGATGGAAGGGGAGAGAGAGGATGGAAGGTGGGAGAGAGGATGGAAGGGGAGAGAGAGGATGGAAGGGGAGAGAGAGGATGGAAGGGGGGAGAGAGGATGGAAGGGGAGAGAGAGGATGGAAGGGGGAGAGAGAGGATGGAAGGTGGTGAGAGAGGATGGAAGGGTGGGAGAGAGGATGGAAGGTGGGAGAGAGGATGGAAAGGGAGAGAGGATGGAAGGGGGGAGAGAGGATGGAAGGGGGAGAGAGGATGGAAGGGGGGAGAGAGGATGGAAGGGGAGAGAGAGGATGGAAGGGGAGAGAGAGGATGGAAGGGGAGAGAGAGGATGGAAGGGGGAGAGAGGATGGAAGGGGGGAGAGAGGATGGAAGGGGGGAGAGAGGATGGAAGGGGGGAGAGAGGATGGAAGGGAAGAGAGAGGATGGAAGGGGAGAGAGAGGATGGAAGGGGAGAGAGAGGATGGAAGGGGAGAGAGAGGATGGAAGGGGAGAGAGAGGATGGAAGGCGGGAGAGAGGATGGAAGGGGAGAGAGAGGATGGAAGGGGAGAGAGAGGATGGAAGGGGAGAGTGGATGGAAGGGGGGAGAGAGGATGGAAGGGGAGAGAGAGGATGGAAGGGGAGAGAGAGGATGGAAGGGGAGAGAGAGGATGGAAGGGGAGAGAGAGGATGGAAGGGGAGAGAGAGGATGGAAGGGGAGAGAGAGGATGGAAGGGGAGAGAGAGGATGGAAGGGGAGAGAGGATGGAAGGGGAGAGAGGATGGAAGGGGAGAGAGAGGATGGAAGGGGAGAGAGAGGATGGAAGGGAGAGAGAGGATGGAAGGGGAGAGAGAGGATGGAAGGGGGGAGAGAGGATGGAAGGGGAGAGAGAGGATGGAAGGGGAGAGAGAGGATGGAAGGGGGGAGAGGATGGAAGGGGAGAGAGAGGATGGAAGGTGGGAGAGAGAGGATGGAAGGGGAGAGAGAGGATGGAAGGGGGGAGAGAGGAGAGGGAATTGAAGGGGGAGAGGAGAGAACCTCGGAGGGGGGAGAGGAGGTCAGGAGCTCAGTGGGAGAGCAGGTCAGGAACTCGGGAGGAGGGGAAGAGCACAGAGAGAACAGTGGGGATGGAGGAAGAATGTGATCCATGCCTAAAGCGGAGGGAATGAGAGTGAGAACGTGATCCAGATGGGAAGACGGATAACGTTCTCCCCCCTCTGTTAGACGTGGATCACGTTCTTCCAACCACACCCCCACCCCCACCACTTTACGCCCGCACCACGTTCTCCCTCTTCTCCCCCCTACACCTGGTTGATTTCTCAGAAAGCCCAGCACGTGTGTGGCAAGTGACATCTTTGGACTGGATGAAGTCCAAAATCATGACACTGTCACTATTTACTTCATACCCAATAAACCTGTTAACAATCCATGACCCACACACAATGCCCTATCTATGGGGAGACGGGGAGGGTGGGGGGTGGTGGTGGCGGGAGTAGGTCGGGACTTGTTGGGGATGGTTAGGAGCTCGGGGGTTGGGGGGAAAGCCTCGGGTGACTGTCTGTGTGGAGTTTGCACATTCTCCCCGTGTTTGCGTGGGTTTTCTCCGGGTGCTCCGGTTTCCTCCCACAGTCCAAAGATGTGCGGGTTAGGTTGATTGGCTATGATAAATTGACCCTTAGTGTTAGGGGGATTAAATACGTGGGGTTACGGGGATAGAGTGGGATATGTGTTGGTATAGGGGTTACGGGGATCGGGTGGGATGTGTGTCGGTGCAGGCTCGATGGGCCGAAATGGCCTTTATCTGCACTGTGGGGTTTCTGTGTGATTACACTTAAACACAACTCAATCCCAAAAATCCATTCTGTGATGAAACAAAAGATCAAAAGTCAGGAACGCAGGTGGGGAGAAGGTCAGGAATTTTTGGAGAGGGAATAAGGAACTCGGGGTGATGGGAAGGTCAGGAACTTGTTGACGGGGGGAAGGTCCTAACCTGCTAAGGTGAGCCCTGTCTGTTCTCTGAAAGCAGTACTGTGAGCTCAGGAGCCTGGCAGTCAGAATGAATGGATCAAATTACACATTGCAAAGTACTTGATTACTAAAGCAGGCAGGATCTAATTACACATTCCAGACAAACAGCTGGGTGTGTCTTATCCTCCAAGGGGACCAATCAGAAATCTGGCCTTGTCGTCCAAGGGGATCAATCAGAACTTTGGTATTGCAAATACACACTGCCTATATTCTCTAGAGTTTAGAAGAATGAGGGTTGATCTCATTGAAACATACAAAAATCTTACAGGGCTCGACAGGGTAGATGCAGGGAGGATGTTTCCCCTGGCTGAGGAGTCTAGAACCAGGGGTCACGGTCTCAGAATAAGGGGTCGGCCATTTAGGACTGAGATGAGGAGAAATTTCTTTATTCAGAGGGTGGTGAATCTTTGGAATTCTCTACCCCAGAGGGCTGTGGAGGCTCAGTCGTTGAGTATATTCAAGACAGAGAGTGGTAGATTCTGAATAATAAGGGAATCAAGGGATATGGGGATAGTGCAGGAAAGTGGAGATGAGGTAGAAGATCAGCCATGATCTTATTGAATGGCAGAACAGGCTCGAAGGGCCAAATGGCTCCTATTTCTTATGTTTTTATGCCTTACGACAATGTGCCCTGTGAGAATTTCACCAAACACTAAGCCCACTGTCCTTTGTGCAATCTCTTGGATTGGTTCAGGTCAGTCTGTGCCGCCCGGTTTTGACATGTGCACGGGCCAGAACTTCGGGTCCCCACGGGTGAGTATGCACTGGGTACTCATTCGTAGGCCCAACGAAAGTGCCGGTTTTGTGCATGCACTGCGCATGCGTGGGAAACCGGAACTTCCGTTCCCTTAAAGGAAGGGGTTCACAGGTCGAACGCGTGCGCTGGAGAGGCAGCGCGTACGCCTGGAACTGCCGTTTTTTTTCCAGGTTTATCCGGGAGGGTAAGTCTCCAGGAATAATGTTGTAAAAAGCAGTCGCAAGGCCTGCTTTTAACAAGGTAAGTGGTGAATTAAGTAAAATTAAAACATTTTTTCCACAGGTTTATTATTTTTAAATAGTTTAAAGAAAGGTAAGTTTATTTTTAGCCCCGTTAGAAAGTGTAATTAATTTTTTCAAAAATTTAAATTATTGTTTAAAATAGTTATTTTATGTAATTTATATTTTATTTTAAAAATGTGATTTTTTAAAAATTTAGTTGAAGTTTTAGATATGTTTTGGGGCTGAATTGTATTCATAGATTTGACAGGTCTTCCTGTCAAACCTATGAATGGAGATTCCCTGCTACCATTGGCTCTCCATGGCCCACATGATCCCAGGGGACGCTTCGAACTAACTGCACCCCTGGGATACGCAAGCACTGCTGCCGGCAGTTGGAGCAGGCCCATAATCGGAATCCCACGGGGGCCCACAGCACAACGGCAGGCACGCTAGGTAAGTGCAGGTCGGAGGCTTGCACCCACGGGAAGCCTCCGACCCGAATTTCTGGGTCGTGAAGAACAAGTACAGATCGGCTCTGACTGAGGTTGCCAGTGCAGAGTTGTCACCTTCACACATAACCGGAGTCCAAACCAGAATCTAAGGAGATAGGGCCAGTTAAAAGTGGCATTGACCGGGGAGCCTGACCACACCTTGTGCAGTGCAAGGGGATTCTGGCTATGGTTTCAGGGTGAATATCAGCAGGTTATAGGATTACTACTAGTTAGGTAGGATATCGGGGCATTACACCTATTACTACCACTTACATATAGACTTTGAATTATTGCATTACTCTCATGAGAGGAATCTAAGTGTTACCAATTTCAGTGAGTTACCTCCCATCTCTGGTTTCCCCTCTGCAAGTTGTTCTCCCACCTTCGGATTCCCCTCCTCCCCACCTTCGGTTTCCCCTCCTCGCCTGCTCATGGGTGGTCTCCTGGTCCTTGGAACTTGTGGCACAGCAGCTGCTGGTGTGAAACCACAAGCAAAAATACTCAACATACATGGAACCCAACCTTTATAAGCTAACTGCAATAACATTTGTAGAAGACATGTGATCAGGTGTCATGTGATCAGAATACCTCCAACCAGTGTTGGCCACCCTAGCCACAGCTGACTTCTAAGTTTTAAGTGAACAATGCGACCCTGCCCTGACCCTGGACACTCCGGCTTCGTCAGGAGCACGGTGTCACCAGGGAGCCGGAGTTGTCACGCTGCCACACTTACAGAGGCAAAGCAGGATTGAGGAATTTAGGTCACTGCTTCTGAGGCCTTATTATGGTGTGCATTATGGAAATTCGATTTTAGTTGCAGAACTGCTATCTTCAGCTGTAATAGAACTGAAAAGCAGAATTATATCATCCAACCCTGAATAGCTAACACTTGTGTTTTTATTATATAAATGTTTTCTTCAGGCTTTGCCGCATGGGGATTTTATTTCATGATCCAATCCATCCTGTGACTCATTCATTTGCCAAGATCTTAAATTTAACATAGATTGAAGCCAAGCCTCAGAGCAGCAGAACAAAACAAACCTATATTAGCTACCAAGAAATGACAGCGTTGTTTCAATTTACTTACAGGCTCAAA
Organism: Somniosus microcephalus; assembly: GCF_052327205.1. Taxonomy (NCBI): domain Eukaryota; kingdom Metazoa; phylum Chordata; class Chondrichthyes; order Squaliformes; family Somniosidae; genus Somniosus; species Somniosus microcephalus. Next base: position 55,963,163 of record NC_140993.1, on the reverse strand, counting down.
AAAATGAGTTGAGCAATTGGGGTCTGTGAGCCGTATTTCATCAGCCATTGTATGTTTGGCACTAAGGGGGAAAAATTCGGTATCGACCATTTTGGGGCGCTAACATCGCCTGTGCGCTAACTTTAGCGCTGGCGACCGCGACATTGAGTTTTAGCGCCCCAAGAGGGAAGTGGAACGCTGAATCAAGCGCCCCGCTTCCTTTTAGGGCGCTAACGTCGGAGAGCGGGGCGGAGACTTCAGCAGCGCTGCACACTGGGCCGTGCAGCGCTACCGCATTGGAAGGCTCCTTCCCTCCCTTAAAGGGAAGGGCCATCGCTGCAGGCTCTGCAATTTAAAGAGTACCTACCTGGCCCACCAAGGCAGCCGCGATCTCGCGCGATCAGCCCGGCACTCAAGCAGAGTGCCGGGTTGATCGATCGCGGGCAGGAACCATCGAAAAAAACAGGAAAGGTAAGCTTTTTTTCACTTACCTTGGCCACCTCGTCTTTAATCATCGCCTGCGAAGCGGCCGACTGCCCGATGCACGCCTCCTGCAGCTGTCAGTGCTTTCTACTGGTGCTGCTTCAAGTGGCGGAAGTCAATTTCGGGTCCGTGGCGCAACCGGGGTGATGTGCACAGTGATGACGTCACAATCTCCGGGCGAAGGAGAGCGGGGTGCAACGCCGTAGCGCTGCCGCAAAACTCCCACCGAGTATGGCGGGAGTCGATGCCAGCGGCTCGCCCGGTTGCAAAGCCATTTGCGCCCTGTTAACGCCCCCCCCCCCCCCCCCCCCCCGTTCACTAGAATGATCAGAGTACATACAGATTATAAACAAATGACAAAGCGGAACAAGGAAAGACCAACTCGTCCATTCAGCCTGTTCCATTTTGATGTGGTGTAGCCCATGTGCATTATCAACCTGCAACCCACTCCCCCAAGCCACGTAATCTCCTGGGAGAGGGGGGAGAAATAGAGAAAAATAGCTTTAAAAAAAACAAACTTAGAAAATTCCTCTCTAACCACAAAAGGCAACAAGGAAGCTCCAGGAAACTGATAACACTCATTGGCTCACCTAGCTTCTGTAACTCGATCCATTTATGTGACAAATGGGATGAAAGAGTGAAAGGAGTCAGCTGTGGCTCAGTGGTAGCACTCTTATCTCTGAGTCAAAAGGTCATGAGTTGAAGTCCCACTCCAGAGACTTGAGCACATAATCCAGGCCGAAATATCAGTGCAGTACTGAGGGAGTGCTGCACTGTCAGAGGTGCTGGCTTTTTGATGAGTCTTTAAACCGAGGCTCCATCTGCCTTCTTAAATGGACATAAAGGATCCAATGACACTATTTCGAAGAAGAGCAGGGGACTTCTCCCCAGTGTCCTGGCCAATATTTATCCTTCAACCAACATCACTAAAACAGATTATCTTGTCATTATCTCATTGCTGTTTGAGGGAACTTGCTGTGCGCAAATTGTCTACCGCATTTCCTACAACAGTGACTATACTTCATAAATACTTCATTGGCTGCAAAGCGCTTTGTAATGTCGTGAATGGTGCTATATAAATTCAAGTGCTTCTTCAATGCGAGAAGACTTTTATCCCAGCAGGGTTGGATGTGGAATCATGTCACAGAGATGAAAGGGCAGTGGAATTTTTGATCCAGTGCACTTTCCAGTCCCTTTATCTGTTTTTACACGCTTATTCAAATAGATATATTGAGCTTTGCTTTGTGATGTGGATGTTGAATCAGTTCCACAATGATTCAGAACTGCATTTTTGCTCCCACGTAACTTAACATGTAGCTACAAGTCAAAAATCGGTATTAAAGGGCCACTAGCTTCTTGAACAATTATTTGGCAAACAGGTTTTTGTGGGCTTTTGTGGGGAGAGAGAGAAAAGAGAAAAGCCATGTCTGTATTTCAGCCTATTGTTAAGTGATGTGTTGTGTTTTGACATTGTTTAAATTTTTGCATTGTTTGTCTCTCAACAAATTTTGAAAAAAGATATGCCATCTCTGATCACTTCCTTTTATCACTCTCCACTCATATCCCCCTTCCCCTCCCAACCCTACTTCCTTCTGTGTCCGGCCCTGGAAAAAAACTCTCTCTTAATTCACTTACAACTGCACTTTCAAAATCCCAACTGTGCAGCCTTTGGCCCTTCATTCACCGCGACATTTCTGCTCAACCACACCCTCACCACCACCTTTGATGCCCTAGTTCCCATTAAATCTATTACTCTCTCTCACCCTGACTGTGCCCCCGGTACGGCCCTCATCTCTGCTCCCTTAAGTCCAAGGGATGCAGACTTGAATGGATATGGCGAAAAACTGGTTTAGCCATTCACTGCCAGATCTGGCTGGACCACATAAAGCACTATCGGGTCCTGCTCTCGTCTGCCAAAATTGCTCACTATTCCAGAATCATCCTGGAGTGCAAAGATAACCCTGGCTTCTTTTCTCTACTGCAAACCATTTTCTTAAAATCCTCTCCCCTGTCTCCTCCACCCTCACCTCCAACAACAAGTGCGAGGAGCTCATGGACTTCTTTGTCACTAAGATTGAGACCATCCGATCAACTGCCTCTGCCATTTCCCTCCCTCCCTAGCCCACTGGGCCAAACCTCCTCTAAGGTTCCCCCCTGCCCTAGCCCTAAACTCGCATCTTTCTCTCATTTCTCTCCGATCTCCCCTCATGCCCTCTGCGAGCTCATCTTGTCCATGAGACCCACCTCCTGCTCCCTTGACCTTATTCCCACTAAACTTCCCTGGCTCCCATATTAACTGATATTGTTAACAGTTCTCTCTCCTCAGGTACTGTCCCCCTCTTCAAATCTGCCGACATCACCCCTCTCCTCAAAAAAAACCTTGACCACTCTGTCCTTGCAAAGTACCGCCCGTCTCCGACCTCCCTTTAATCTCCAAAGTCCTTGAACAGCTGTTGCCTCCCAAATCCGTGTCCATCTTTCCCGGAACTCCATATTTGAATCCCTCCAATCAGATTTTCACCCCTGCCACAGTACCAGAACGACTATCAAAGTCTCAAAAGACATTCTATGTCTTCTATGTCATTCTATGACAATGGTAAACTATCTGTGCTCGTCCTTCTCGACCTGTCTGCAACCTTTGACACAGTTGACCACACCATCCTCCTCCAACGCCTCTCCACCATCGTCCAGCTGGGTGAGACTGCACTCGCCTGGTTGCATTCTTATCTATGCAGTCGTAGCCAGAAAATCACCTGCAATGGCTTCTCTTCCCGCTCCCGCACCATTACACCTGGTGTCCCCCAAGGGTCTATCCTTTGCCCCCCTCCCTCCTATTTCTCATCTACATGCAGCTCCTCAGCGACATCATCCAAAAACACAGTGCCAGTTTACACATGTAAGCTGACGACACCCAGCTCTACCTCACCACCACCTCTCTCGATCCCTCTACTGCCTCTGATTTGTCAGACCACTTGTCCGACCTCCAGTACTGGATGAGCAGATTTCTCCTCCAACGAAATATTGGGAAGACCATTGCCTTCGGTCCCTGCCGCAAACTCCGCTCCTTAGCCATCGACTGCATACCTCTTCCTGGCAACAGTCTGAGGCTGAACCAGGCTGTTTGCAGCCTTAGTGTCAAATCTGACCTCAACATTAGCTTCTGACCACATATTCCACCTCCGTAACATCGCTCGACTCCGCCCCTGCCTCAGCTCATCTGCTGCTGAAACCCTCATCCATGCCTTTGTTACCTCTGGACTTGACTAATACAATGCACTCCTGGCCAGCCGCCCACGTTCTACCCTCTGTAAACGAGGTCATCCAAAACTCCTTGTCCTAACTCATACCAAGTCCCAGTCACCCATCACCCCTGTGCTCGCTGACCTACATTGGCCTCGATTTTAAAATTCTCATCCTTGTTTTTAAATCACTTCATGGCCTTGCCCACTCCCTATCTCTGTAATCTCTTCCAGCCCTACAGCCCTCCGAGATATCTGTGCTCTCCAATTCTGGCCTCTTGAGCATCCTCAATTTTAATCGCTCCACCATGGCGGCCGTGCCTTCAGTTGCCAAGGCCCCAAGCTCTGGAACTCCCTCTGGAAACCTCTCCGCCACTCTACATCTCTTCCCTCCTTGAAGACATTCCTTAAAACCTATCTCCCCATATAACTCCTTATGTGGCTCAGTGTCAAATGTTGTTAGATAACGATCCTGTGACACGCCTTGGGATGTTTTTGTATGTTAAAGGCGCTATATAAAAAGAAAGAAAGACTTGCATTTATATAGTGCCTTTCACGACCTCAGCATGTCCCAAAACAATTTACAGCCAATAATGAACTTTTGAAGTGTAGTCACTGTTGTAATGTAGGAACCGCAGCAGTCAATTTGCACACAGCAAGCTCCCACAAACAGTAATGGGACAATGACCAAAAAATCTGATTTTGATTGAGGGATTAATATTGGCCAGGACACCAGGATACCTCTCCTGCTCTTCTTCGAATAATGCTATGGGATCTTTTGCGTCCACCTGAGAGAGCTGACGGGGCTTCGGTTTAACGTCTCATCCGAAAGACGGCACCTCTGACAGACTTGAACCCACAACCTTCTGCCTCAGTGTGCTATGCGCTGAGCCACAGCTGACACTATAATAAAGTGTACTGAGCTGCATTTAACGAAGCATGAACAGTTAAAGAAAGAACTTGCATCTTTCATAGCCGAAGGACAACCCATTGCACTTTACAGCCAATGAAGTACTTTTGAAGTGTAGACCCTGCTGTAATGTAGGAAATCGGTCAGCAAGATTAGCCACGCCTACTGGAACTCACATAAATGAGGCGGGGTAGACTCTGGTGGGCCTTAAAGGGGACTAGCGTGTTTTTATGGGAGGATTATTTTCGTGCAATGTTAGACCCTCCCAGTAATGGGACAATGACCAAAAAATCTGATTTTGTGATGTTGATTGAGGGATAAATATTAGGACACCGGGATAACTCCTCTGCTCTTCTTTGAAATAGTGCCATGGGATCTTTTACGTTCACCTGATAGAGCAGGCGGGACCTCCAGTTTAACATTGCATCTGAAAGACAGCACCTCCAAGCAGCACTCCCTCAGTGGGTTGTCAGCCTAGATTTTTGAGCTCAATTCTCTGGAGTGGGGCTTGTATAAAGTTGTTGTTGTTGCTACTGTGTCAGCCTTAACTCAGTTGTAGCACTCTTGCTTCTGGGTCAGAAGGTTGTGGATTCAAATTTCACTCTGCGCACATAATCTAGGCTAACATTTCAGTACAGTGCTGAGAAGTTGCTGCCCTGTGGTGCGGGGGAGCGGAAAATCTTTCGAATGGGATGTTAAACTGAGGTCCCATTATGTCCTCTCAGTTGGATGTAAAAGATCCCATAGCACTATTCAAAGGCGAGCATTGGAGTTGCATCAACTGATTAAGGTATTTAAAATGTTAAAAGGATTTGATAGAGTATATTCGGAGAAACTATTTCTTCTGGTGGGATAATCAGGAACAAGGAGACATAATCTTAAAATCAGAGCCAGGCCATTCAGGAGTGAAATCAGGACCCCTCGGGAGGAGCCCCCCAGTACACACCGGAGTGGGTGTCCCATTCAGTGGTGGTCTGCTGCATGCTCCACTACTTGGCCATCATGAAGGCGCAGCCCTTACCACCACAGATTCTGGGACTACCTAGGGAGGAGGAGGAGGAGGAAGAGGAAGCTAAGGGGAGGAGGAAGGGATGAGGCAGGCAGCAGAACCCCGTTCCGGACGAGTTGTTCATGAGCGCCTCATCAGACTCCAATTCCAGTGAATGAAACCCCTGATCCCCGTTGCTCACCACTTCCCTATCTTACCATCCCTCTGTCACAGAACATCACAGCATCCTCCTGGGCAAAAAGCTGAAATGAGAGCCACCACAAAACAACCATTCCAAACATAATTTATAAATTTATCAAATGCAAATCAGAACAACAACATCAACTAACCACCCTTGTGCATTCCCTTAGTGTCTGTCTTTCATGTACCTTTTCCTACTCTAGTATTCCTACGAAGTGCTCTACCCTTGGCTGCAGTATGGCTGGTGGAAGGTTGCTGACTTTCAGTGGGGGAGACTGCAGATGGCCTTGCAGGATGACCTTGAGAAGCTCTGGGCCTAGAAATCATAGAAGTTTGCAGCACAAAGGAGGCCATTCGGCCCATCGTGTCTGTGCCGGCTGAAAAAGAGCTATCCAGCCTAATCCCACTTTCTAGCTCTTGGTCCGTAGCCTTGTAGGTTATGGCTTTCAAGTGCATATCCAAGTACTTTTTAAATGTGATGAGGGTTTCTGTCTCTACCACCCTTTCAGGAGGTGAGTTCCAGACCCCCACCACCCTCTGGCCTGACTGTAGACTGCACCACCTCAGCATGGGCAGCAGCAGTCTGGGCTGGCTGGATGACAGGCTGCAGTGAAGAGACTGGCGGAGTGGCAGTGGTGGGAGTACGAATGCTGACACCCTGAGAGAGGACAGCAGGTTCTTGCTCCACGGAGCCACTCCCCTGGGGCGGCGCCTCAGCATTCCCATCCATCCGTTGAGGGACAGGTTGCTGGAGTGCTGTGAGACCTTGCAAGTCTAAACACTCATAAACACAGCCACGATGGCAGCAGTCTGAGCTTCCACTGAAGCACTGAGACATTGGCTCGCTTACGCCTGTGCTGCAATGGAGGTTGCAGCATCACCCATTACACACAGCATCATGGCTGGCTCCACAAGTTCTCTCATGGAGTTGTCCATCATTTCCATCCTGGAAATCACGGGATCCAAGTTCCGCGCAAAGCCCCGTGTAATGTTGGAGCTGGATTCCTCCATGGTCCACTGCCAAGAGGATCTCTGGCAGGCTTGCCATTGCATCTAGCATTTCTGTGTGCATGCCCATCACAGTTTTTCTGAAGGCCGTCCCATTGAGGTCATCATCTGAGTCCTGTACAGCAGAACTTGTGTGTGAACTCGCCCTCTGTGGAGCTGGCACCCGAGCTGCAGCCCACTCATGCCCGGTGACTCACCACATGCATATCCTGCCTCTATACTACCCTCTAAAGTGCGCGCAGTGCCAGTTTCTGAGCTGGTGTCTGTGCGTGTCAGATGCAGTGACGGTGTGTTGTCTTCTCCTCTATCACTGTCTTCCTCCATGACTTCGGGAACAGGCTGGCCAATTTGGAGTTCTTAGGTATCTGAAAGAAGAAAGGATTAGGTATGAGCATACCAACATCATCAGCAATGCTTTCAACTTCCCCGCTCACCACAGACTCTGTGCGTGCCCCTCCAATTATATTGAGAACTGCTTCCTCCAGCTCCATCAGGCTCTGAAGTCTGACTTCCCCTCCACCCGTCTGCTGCTGCTCCGTTGGTATCAGTGCATGTGGTGCAATGTGTTTGGGTGATGTGCCTGCCATGGTTGAATAGCTGGCAGTTTGTATAAGGTGTGAGATGTGGGTGTGAGTCTTGCAGCAGTGGTAAGTGTGTGAGGGTGAAGTGAAGCTATGATTGTGAGGTATAAGTGGTGATTGCCAGAGATTGTTGGTAGGGGGAGTGCTGCATCGAGCAGTGTGTGAGGCTAGTGGTGCAGAAGGTGGGATATGGCGTTTGATGCATTCATTCACCTTAACCTGCCGTGTGAGGTTATTAAACTTTTTGTGGCACTGGATCCAGGTTATGGGGACAACATTCGTCTCAATGGCGGCTTGAGCGATCTTCTCCCACAACCGTCTGGTGCTCAACCATGAAGGCCTCCAGCCCCCCTGTGGGTAGAGAACCTAACAGCATCTTTGTACCCCCAGGACCAAGGCCTCCAGTGCCCCATCCGAAAATCTCCTTGCCCTTTCTCTTGGCTGTGGCCATGCTCTGTCCACAATAGCAAAGAGGTGCTTCTGCAACAAAGCACCTCCCCTTTAAGTAGCGCAGAGAGCCTAGGGCAAACTTTATTGGCCAGTAGACGGCACCCAATACTGGCACCCCTGTTCAGTACTAAGCCTATCAGCAACACGTTTAGCACTGAGATCAGCGCTGCACTCATTATAATGAGCAGGCAGCATGAATTTTGCGTGTTGCCTGCACCACTTTGAACGGGCGTGGCCACATCGCACTCTGAGTTGGTTCCTTAGAGGATGGGACTGGGGAATTAATAATGGGAAATAGGGAAATGGCAGAGACTTTGAACAAATATTTTGTATCAATCTTCACGGTAGAAGACACTAAAAGCATCCCAGTAATTGATAATCCAGGGGCTATAGGGATGGGAGAACTTAAAACAATCACCATCACTAGAGAAAAAGTACAAGGTAAACTTATGGGACTAAAGGTGGACAAGTCCCCTGGACCTGATGGTCTGCATCCTAGGGTCTTAAAAGAAGTGGATGCATTGGTTGTAATCTACCAAAATTCCCTGGATTCTGGAGAGATCCCAGCGGATTGGAAAACCACAAATGTAATACCCCTATTCAAGAAAGGAGGGAGGCAGAAAGCAGTTAGCCTAAAATCTGTCATTGGGAAAATGCTGGAGTCCATTATTAAGGAAGTAGTAGCAGGATATTTAGAAAATCAATAATACAGTCAAGCAGAGTCAGCATGGTTTTATGAAAGGGAAATCATGTTTGACAAATTTGCTGGAGTTCTTTGAGGATGTAACGAGCAGGGTGGATAAAGGGGAACCAGTAGATGCCGTGTATTTGGATTTCCAGAAGGCATTCGATAAGGTGCCACATAAAAGGTTACTGCACCAGATAAGAGCTCATGGGATTGGGGGTAATATATTAGCTTGGATAGAGGATTGGCTAACTAACAGGAAACAGAGTGTCGGGATAAATGGATCATTTTCAGGTTGGCAAACTGTAACTAGTGGGGTGCCACAGGGATCAGTGCTGGGGCCTCAGCTGTTTACAATCTATATTAATGACTTGGATGAAGGGACCGAGTGTACTGTAGCCAAATTTGTTGATGATACAAAGAAAGTTGGGACAGCAAGTTGTGAAGAGAACACAAAGAATCTACAAAGGGATAGAGATAGGTTAAGTGAGTGGGCAAAAATTTGGCAAACGGAGTATAATGTGGGAAAATGTGAGGTTATTCGCTTTGGTAGGAAAAATAAAAAAGCAAATTATTATTTAAATGGAGGGAGACTACAAAATGCTGCGGCACAGAGGGATCTGGGGGTCTTTGTACATGAAACAGAAAAAGTTAGCATGCAGGCACAGCAAGTAATTAGGAAGGCAAATGGAATGTTGGCCTTTATTGCAAAGGGGGATGGAGTATAAAAGTAGGGAAATCCTGCTACAACTGTACAGGGTGCTGGTGAGACCACACCTGGAGTACTGCGCACAGTTTTGGTCTCCTTATTTAAGGAGGGATATACTTGCATTGGAGGCAGTTCAGAGAAGGTTCACGAGGTTGATTCCTGAGATGAAGGGGTTGTCTTATGAAGAAAGGTTGAGCAGGTTCAGCCTATATTCATTAGAGTTTTGAAGAATGAGAGGGGATCTTATTGAAACGTATAAGATTCTGAGGGGGCTTGACAGGGTAGATGCTGAGAGGATGTTTCCCCTAGTGGGGATATCTAGAACTAGGGGAATAGTTTCAGAATAAGGGGTCGCCCATTTAAAACAGAGATAAGGAGGCATTTCTTCTCTCAGAGGGGCGTGGATCTTTGGAATTCTCTACCCCAGAGAGCTGTGGAGGCTGGGTCATTGAATATATTTAAGGTGGAGATAGACAGATTTTTGAACGATAGGGAGTCAAGGTTTATGGGAAGTGGGCAGGGAAGTGGAGTTGAGGCCAAGACCAGATCAGCCATGATTTTATTGAATGGCGGAGCAGGCTCGAAGGGCCAAATGGCCCACTCCTGCTCCTATTTCTTATGTTCTTATGTATGTTCTTATGAAATTTTATGCAGAAAAGTACGAAGTGATACATTTTGGCAGGAAGAACAAGGACAGGCAATATAAACTAAAGGGTACAATTCTCAAGGGGGTGCATGAACAGAGAGACCTGGGAGTGTGTGTGCACAAGGTGGCAGGGCAGGTTGAGAAAGCGGTTAAAAAAGCATACGGGATACTGGGCTTCATAAATAGGGGCATAGAATACAAAAGCAAGGAAGTTATGAAGAAACTTTATAAAACACTGGTTCAGCCTCAACTGGAGTATTGTGTACAATTCTGGGCACCGCACTTTAGGAAGGATGTGAAGGCCTTAGAGAGGGTGCAGAAAAGATATACGAGAATGATTCCAGGGATGAGGGACTTCAGTTACATGGATAGACTGGAGAAGCTGGGGTTGTTCTCCTTAAAGCAGCGAAGGTTGAGAGGAGATTTGATAGAGGTGTTCAAAATCATGATGGGTCTAGACAGAGTAGATGGAGCGAAACTGTTCCCATTGGCAGAAGGGTCAAGAACCAGAGGACACAGATTTAAGGTGATGGGCAGAAGAACCAAAGGTGACATGAGGAAAACTTTTTTACGCAGCGAGTGGTTAGGATCTGGAATGTACTGCCTGAAATAGTGGTGGAAGCAGACTCAATTGTGAGTTTCAAAAGGGAATTGGATAAGTACCTGAAGGAAAAAAAATTGCAGGGCTACAGGAAAAGGGTGGTGGGGAGTGGGACTAGCTGAAGTGCTCTTGCAGAGAGACGGCATGGGCTCGATGGGCCGAATGGCCTCCTTCTGTGCTGTAACCATTCTATGATTCTATGGGGCCTAGGCAGCTGAAGGTATGGCTGCCAAGGGTGGGGACGATGGGATGCACAACAGGTCAGAGTCACAGGAACGGAGAGTTTGGAGGGGGCGGGGGATTGTTGAGGCTACTAATATAGGGAGGTCATGAAGGCATTTAAATAAGAGGATGAGGATTTTAAATTTGAGGTGTTGGGAGACCGAGAGCCAATATAGGTCAGTGGGGATAGGGGTGATGGATGACCATGATTTTGTGCAGGATAGGATGTCGCAACAGAGTTTTGGATTAGCTGAAGTTTACAGAGCGCTGAGGATGGGAGACCAAGCAGTGGAATAATTTAGTCTGGAGATAACAAAGACATGAATTTGGGTTTGAACAGTAGATGGGCTGATGCAGAGGTGGAGGCAGGCAATATTATAGAAATGAAGTAGGTGGTCTTTGTGATGGAGAGACTATGCGGTCAGAAGCTCAGCTCAGGGTTGAATAGGACTCCAAGGTTGTGAACTGTCTGGTTCAGCCTGGGGAGGGGAATGGAATCAGTGGAAAAGTTAAGAAGCTTGTGGCGGGGGCTTTAGTCTTGGCAGCGTTTAGCTGGAGGAAATTGTGACTTATCCAAGACTGGACAAGCAGTCTGACAACACAGAAGCAGTGCATGGGTTGAGAGAGGTGGTGGAGAGATGGAACTGGGTGTCTGCAGCATTCATTATGGAACCTGACCCCATGACCAGTTGTGCAGCAGATACGCTTAAGCCTGTGCCCCTTGGACCTGAGGGAGTGAAGATGGGGTTTATACCAGGGAGAATGACTAGGATAGGACAGAGTAAATGTTCTGTTGGGGACAACGGCATCATAGGTGAGGGAGTGGCTGAGCCAATCAACAGCTGCAGAAGTATTGTGGTGAATGGAAGGCCAAAGGTTGGGCAGTGGGAGTTTGAAAGTGCACTTGGGGGAGAGATTTTTACAAGGACTGCCGCAGCAGGAGATGATGCTGGTAAGGGTTAGAGGCTGTGGGTGGGGAGGGATCTAAGATTGTGGTCAGCGATGGGGTTGTTGTTGATTGAGACCACTAGAATAACAGAGGCAAGGCCGAAGGAATGTCCATGAATATGTATACAGGAGTTTATATGGAGGGGGAGGTTTAGTGAGGGCAGTGAATTCAGTGCAGTGATGGGTTGGGGGGGGGGGGGGGATTTGGGAGGTAAAGTACCCAAGAGGGGAGAAGCAAAAGGTAGAATGACTGGGGACAGGAAGAGCCCAAGATGGGCTTAGAAGAAAAAAAGGATGTACAGGAATTGGGCTTGGGTCCGGAGTGCAGCTGAAATGCTCACATGAATGGACACAGGTTACATAGACATGGCAAAGATTAGTGGAGACATGACCTGGTCAGCAGCAGGGAACCCTTCTCCTTAATCCCAGGGCTTTGTATCATTGTATCAAAAATTGTTACACACGGTACACTCGATACCATTTAATTTTAAGATAAAATGTTACAATGTGTAATGAACAAACTGACAACCCACAGGTGCAGAACTTCACTGGATCAACAACCTCATTAAACATTAAAGCGCTCCACAAAGCAAGGCCTATAGTTGTCTTTTCCCACATTACAACAGTGACTACACTTCAAAAAGTACTTCATTGGCTGTAAAGCGCTTTGGGACGCCCGGTGGTCATGAAAGGTGCTATAGAAATGCAAGTCTTTCTTTTTTCTTCTTTCAGTGAGTCTCCCTCTGTGGGTTCAATTGGAAAAGGCACCGATCCCTGGTCTGTGCCGAGTGTATGATGGTCTAGTGACGAGACAATTATGGTGTATAGGAGCATCACTAATCCTTTCCTAATACAGATTCCATTTGCTTGGATTCTTAAACACTGTCTAGCAGCACAATGAAACACCCACCGTTACAATCCAAGCATTAGCCTTCCTCAGCTGCTGGTGGCTTTGCTTTGCTTTGTCCTCTTTATGGCAGTCTGGTGAGTAAGTAAAAACCCAGTAGGGCAAACCAGTGTATCCCCAGCAAAGTAGTTCTTGTGAATGAATGCAAGTACTTTCTTTCCTTCCTTCTTTCCTTTACTTCAGTGTGGTACACACTGATCAGAGAGGTCCCAAATTCAAACCCAGTCTGTGCTAAATCAGTTGGCCTCAGCCAGGATGACACGGAGGAGATGACTACAACTGGACTCGTTAGCCTGGGGTAAAGAGCGGAAAAATCAGCTCAGATTCCAGCCCTTGGTCACCATCCAGTGAACCTTTCTGGAAAGTGTGTTGCATAGAAATTCTGAGAGCTGCTGTGTGGCCTGAAGGGTATAGTGATTATATTATCGGAACTAGTAATCTGGACTCATAATCCAGAAAACAGAGTTCAAATCCCACCATGGCAATATGAGAATGTGTATCAGTAAAAGTGGCCCTAAAGCTGTTGGATTGTCATTAAAAACCTAACTGGGTCACTAATGTCCTTTAGGGAAGAACACTTGCCGTCCTCACCCAGTCTGGCCTAAATTTGATTCCAGTCCCAAACCAATGGGACTGACTCTTAACTGCCTTCTGAAATGGCCCAGCAAACCATCCATGTTTGTATCAAACTTCTACAATGAGTAACAAGAACTGGACTTCAGCGGTTCAAGATGAAAGTCCATTGCCACCTTCTCGGGGCAACTAGGCATGGGCAATAAATATCAGCCATGCTCAGTGGTGCTCACATCCCGAAAATGAATTTAAAAAAAGTGTGGTCTGGTAGGCCTGCTGATTGGCCTGTAGGCTGACAGCCCCACAATGCCCAGGGTCTAACACATATGCATAATTGCAGGGAGTGTAGGTCCCACCTGTAGAGGGAGGAGAATTTTGGTGGGGAGGGAGACTCGTAGGGGGGTGAGGAAGTGGTGCAGTAGTAGGATATAAAACCTGCTGCTGCTTAAAGGGGCGGTGAGTGGTGACATCAATGGAAACAGAGAGCAGCCACTTTCGTGGAGTTGGACCTGGATGCGCTCCTCAGTGAAATACAATGCAGGAGAGATGGTCTGTTTGGCCTAGGTGGTAGAAGGTCCCTGAATTCAGTCTTTTGCACCATGTGAAGAAAGATAACTGTGGCTGTTAGTGCCACTTTGCTGACTCTTAGGACTGCAGTGTAGAAGGAGTTCAACAAACTGACCAGGGCATCCAAGGTAAGCCAACTCCTCCCCATTTCCTTTGAAAGCACCTTCTTACTATGTCTGACAGTCTCTTAGCCCTTACCCTCACCATGCTCAAAGACTGTTCTAGAGGACTACAAAGTGCCAGTGATTCCTGGTCCCATCACTCTTCCACATGCAACCTGGAAATGCACTTTCTGTCCCAGTGTTCCAGGCATAAAAATATTTTCATTCCTCACCCTTTCTTGCTTGCTGCTCACGCCATTGCCATCTGTGTCTTAGGCCTCTGACAAAATACTTTATCCAGTTTTTAGTGCAGTATTCATGTCTTGCAGTGTCCTTATTTCTGACAGGTGACAGTGGTCCGTAACATCCATGAACCTCAGGTCACAGGTGGTAACCCCTGACATTCAGCTTCTTATGCAATAGAGGAAGGAGCTGCTGAGATGATATGTAGCCCTTGCTGTTGGGGTTGGAGATATAAGAGAGCAAGTGGCAGCTGTAGGTGTGTTTGTACCATCTCTTGCTCCCTTATATCTTGATGTGGGAGCTCAGACACGCTATAATAGGGGTGTTGTCCCATGTCCTGACCAATAGTTATCCCTCGACCAAAGTCACTAAAACAGATGATCTGGTTGTTATCTCCTTGCTGTTTGTGGGACCTTGCTGCGTGCACATTGGCTGCCGCGTTGATGCTGGGTGGGCAGGATCAGTATTGATTGTGAAGCTCCCACAGTCAAATAGTCTACCAACTTTCAGTGCTCACACTAGAAAACTGACCACATGGACAAGATTTCAGAGGGTAACTGGCATCTGTGAAACTGGTCTGCATGAAAGGAGAAGAAAAAATTGGCAACAAAAGCAAATATTATTATATTATAAAATAATAGTCCCGGCTCAGGATCAGCTGTTGCTCTGTAAAGTCTATTTATTTCTTTCACTCTTTAGAACAGCATCTTTGTGAAGCTGGAGCAGCTCAGACAAAAAAATACAATTAAAATCTGAACTGGAAGACAGAGTCGGACCCACTTTGTATAATAGAAGATCTTCCAGTAGAACTGGTTCTGCTCGTGACTCTATTCACTCAAGCTGGATCTGAAACACCTGCGGTAACACTAGAGTAACTGCATTTGCAAGACATGTGCATGCACGGTTGCTTAAAAGTTGTGAACACAACTTCCCAGCCGCAGCACATGCACATTTCTAATGACCATTTTGGCTGTGGACCTTCCTCGATGTCACCAGAACAAAATGGCAGCTCTGACATTCAATGCCAGTGGCCATTTAGGTTTTATCGTGGCTCTTTGACTTAAGAGTCAGGGGTGAAACCACCTCACAGGTTGGTGTGCTGCGCCCCCATGGTGGCATCTAGAGCGTCGTGTTTAAATTACAACTCGGCACCGAAGGCTTTAATGTAAATGTGGTATCAGTTCATTCCAATTCCATGGTATTGACACCAAATAAAGATCCAGGCACAGATACAGGGTTGATTGAAGTTTAACCGTGCATGTTAATTTATTTCTTCACACTTTTTTCTTCACAGAATTTCTTTGCAGCTACTAAAAGAAATTTAACAGAAAAATAAACATAATCAAAAAGATGTTAAGGGGAGAGGGCTGGATCTTCCTCTAACTACCCGCTTCTTTTGAAGCAGTAAATAAGAGTAAAATGGGAGGGTCTAACATTGCACGAAAATAATCCTCCCATAAAAACACGCTAGTCCCCTTTAAGGCCCACCAGAGTCTACCCCGCCTCATTTAAGTGAGTTCCAGTGGGCGTGGCTAATCCTACTGACCGATTTCCTACATTACAGCAGGGTCTACAGGTCAAAAGTACTTCATTGGCTGTAAAGTGCAATGGGTTGCCCTTCGGCTGTGAAAGACGCTATATAAATGCAAGTTCTTTCTTTAACTGTTCGTGCTCCGTTAAATGCAGCTCAGCACACTTTATTATAGTGTCAGCTGTGGCTCAGTGGTCGCCTCTGAGTCAGAAGGTCATGGGTTCAAGTCCCACACCAGGGACTTGAGCACATAAATCTGGGCTGACACTCCAGTGCAGTGCTGAAGGAGTGCTGCACTGTCAGCGGGGCCGTCTTTCGAATGAGATGTTAAACCGTGGACGTAAAAGATCCCATGGCATTATTCTAAGAAGAGCAGGGGAGTTATCCCCGGAGCCCTGGCCAATATTTATCCCTCAATCAACATAACAAAAACAGATTATCTGGTCATTATCACATTGTTGTTTGGGGAGCTTGCTGTGTGCAAATTGGCTGCCGCGTTTCCCACATTACAACAGTGACTACACTCCAAAAGTACTTCATTGTCTGTAAAGCGCTTTAAGACGTCCGGTGGTCGTGAAAGGCACGATATGTAAGGCTATCTCTCTCTCTATTTTGTCTGCCAAATATTATAATCTCTCCATTTTCTTATACTCCAAATAAAATACAGCAAGAAGAGGTGTCATAGTCATAGGCCTAGAAATTCGGTTGTTTGCGCCAGCGGTTAGCGCCTTAAGAGACCGAGAATTGGGGCGTTGCCTAATGTTGGGGCGGGCGCAATGAAGATAGCGACAACTCCCATATTGACTATACATTTAACGCCTGCGCTAAGTGTTTGTGCGCGCCCGCGAGCGCAAGCACATAATGACGTCATTTCATCGTGCAACGCCTTTTAGGGGTGCCTGAGCGGATATTGGGTGGTGCCCGGAGCCTTAACGCCTAGCGCTATTAGTGACAGTTCGAAGGAGCGTTAGCAGGCCCTTCTTGGAGTCGGGGGGCGCTATTTAAAGGGGACAGCTCTAGTACAGAAGCTTCAGCCACTTGGCCTGTTCATTGTGATCGTTGGTGGAGAGAGTTGGGGAGCTACTGTGTAGCAGAGTTTTTGGATTTTAGCATTAGAGTACTTGGGACCCTCAAACCTGTCCGGAGCAGTTGGAGCACTAGACCTAACAGCCTTCTGCCCAACTGGCATAGGAATGGGAGATGCTTTGGAGGGTGACGGGCTCCTGGCCGAACACTATGAAGGGGCAGAAAGACGGCGGGAGAGATGGCTGGGATTGGCCAGAAGGAGGAGGGGCAATGGAGGTTGCCCAATCCGAGGGTATGCTGCGAGGGTCTTTAGGGGTCATACCTTGACATGTCGGAGGAGCAGTGTGTGCGAAGGCTCCGAATCGGGATGGACGTTGTTACTGAGCTGTGCCACCTGCTTACTGAGGATCTGCAGCCGCGTCAACGGTGCATGACCTCTCTGTCGGTGGCCGCTAAGCTGACTGTTGGCCTCAATTTTTATGGCAACGGATCCTTTCAGTGAGCCATTGGGGACATCGCGAATATCTCTCAGGCTGCCGTCCACTGCTGCATCTGGCAAGTTACAGCTGCCCTTTATAGGCGAAGGCATCAATTCATCACCTTCCCTCTGACCCTGGAGAAGCAGGCGGAGGAGGAGGAGGAGGAGGAGCATGCGGACGAGGAGGAGGAGGAGCAGGAGGAGGAAGATGGAAGGGCTCCTGAAAGTGGAAGGGCCATCCGTCACTGGCTCATGAGGAGTCGTCTCGAGGCCCCTCTGGCGGAATGATGAGTGTCTTAACTGCTGCGCACTTTGGATGTTTGAAAGCATCTGAAGGCCAACATCACTGTAATTATTCACGTACACCATAGCACATTTAAACTTCTCTTTATTGTCACAAAAGTCTTTCATTACAGCAAAACAACATCATGTCAACAGAAACCATAACAAACAAAATAACAGTAAACTCTTTGGCAAAGCCGCCAAACTGAACAAACTATTTCCAACAATTCCAACAGGTGAGGGTCTCCTTGAGTTTGGCCAAAGAAACGTCTCAGGACCTCCCTCTACTGCTGGCCCCTTGATGGAGAACGACTTCTCTTTCGCGCTCGGCCCCTTCCCTCCCTGCTGCTCCTACGTAATTGAACCCCAGTGGCGGGGTGAAGGCTGGGGGACGCCTGCTGACTGTCTGGAAGCGCAGAAGCCCCTGAGGGACGGCCTGGCCGACCTCTGGGCTTGGAGGGTGCGGACGCAGGATGCTTGATCTGAGCATGGCTGGAAGCAGTGTGGGCTGCAGGTGGTGGCAGCTGCACTGCAGACGTGCCAGCGTTGGCATGTGGAATGGTCACCTGCCGAGAGAGGACACCTGCACCATTGTCGGACGACACACTGGCTCTCTGAGGGGACCGGCTCGGCTCATCCGCCACAATCGCATGCTCCACTGATTCCTGGCCTTGTATGGGACTGGAAGGGCCCGGGGTGATCCTAGCTGATGCAGATAGGGTGGCTGCAGTGAGAGTTCGCGTTGCCTCAATCTGGGTGTGGACGAGGCCGGCAAGTGACTGCGTGGCAGCAGTGAGGACCTGTGAACCAGAGAAGCCCTGGACAGTTCTTTCCATTGCTTCGGACAAGGCCGGTGCTGACCGCTCCACTGCCTCGGACAAGCCCTGGACAGACCTTTCCAGGGATTGTCCGAAGCCCTGAACAGTCCTTTCCATAGCGGCCTCGAAGCCCTGGACAGTCCTCTTCATTGTTGGTCCAAAGCCCTCGACAGACCTCTCCATTGTTGCCCCGAAGCCCTCGACAGACCTCTCCATTGTTGCCCCGAAGCCCTGGAGAGTCCTGTCCATTGTTGCCCCGAAGCCCTGGAGAGTCCTGTCCATTGTTGCCCCGAAGCCCTGGAGAGTCCTCTCCATTGTTGCCCGAAGTCCAACACACTCTTTGCCAGTGAATCTATTGACTGAGGCATCCTCCCCACTGCAGCCATCAGCTCAGTGTGCCTGAGCCGGGCCTGGGTGCTCATTCCACCTCCTCAGTCATCACTACCTGCCTTGCCCTCCGGGGAGACGGTGGCCGAACTTGCCTACCCCCCTTGCGTTGCTGCATGCCGCTTGGTCCGGCAACTGCCTGATCATCAGAGCCCACCCCACCTCCCCTCCAGGGAACTACTATCCCCAGTCTGTACATGTGCATGCTCCTCTGAGATTGGAGCGGATGGTCCGGCTTCCTCCTGATCCTCAACTCCGGAGGCACTGGCACTGGCAGCTTCAGGGCGTGGAGCCCCAGTTGGTGATGCATCATCTGAAAGCAGGGAGGTGGAAGAGTGGCTTTAGCAAAAGGACAGGTTGGCGGAAAGGCATGGCAGATTGCGGCACACTGAGGAAGCATGCTGGCAGGGGGACCAAGTGGAAGGAGACAGTTGCAAAAGGTGAGAGCCTTACCCTCGCTGTCGAGAATGGGGTCGGCAGCTGCAGTGGTAACAGGACCAGACAGACGTTCTCCAAGAATCTGGTGCACTCTCTCCTCGAGATCCGTGAGAGTGACCACTTGTGGAGGTCCGCCACCGGTTCGACGCTGCTCCCTCCGCGTCGTCGCCAGCTTGGACTGCAGGGGAAAGAAGGGGAAGTTCTGTAACATGATGCCTTGAGAGATCATCTGATGCCCCCCATGGTGCAAGAGCCCTTACATGATGCCTTGAGAGATCATCTCATGCCCCCCATGGTGCAAGGGCCCTTACATGATGCCTTGAGAGATCATCTCATGCCCCCCATGGTGCAAGGGCCCTTACATGATGCCTTCAGAGATCATCTCATGCCCCCCATGGTGCAAGGGCCCTTACATGATGCCTTGAGAGATCACCTCATGCCCCCCATGGTGCAAGGGCCCTTACATGTGGCCTTGAGAGATCATCTCATGCCCCCCATGGTGCAAGGGCCCTTACATGTGGCCTTGAGAGAAATGTCCATGTGTGTGCCCAGAAAGGGCCATGGGTGCTTGCTGACAGATGGCCATTGGGGCATCATGGCAACAGGGTCCTCGAAGTTAGGTGCAGATGGAGGGAATCAGAAGTTTGCATAACCAACACTCACCCTAACGACCCGAGTGAGGTCGTTGAATTTATTCCTGCACTGAACAGGGGTCCTGGTCGCCAAGCTGTTGGAGTTGACCCTCTGAGAAACCTCCCTCCAAGATCGCCGGTAAGCCTTTTGATTCGGCCTCTTGCCATTGTCAGGATACAGAACATCTCGACGGCGCTCAACTGCAGACACCAAGTGGTCCAGGGCCTCAGTGCTGAAGCGCTCTGCTCTCTGTCTCACCTTCTCCATCCTCACCAAGTTTGTTGCGCCAGAGAAGGGAGAGCACTGATTCTGAGGCCTACAGGGCGTTGAGTGTAGCAGCTCAGGCTGACTGACCCACCCCTTTAAGAGCCGGCCGGCGCCTGGAAGTCTCGTGGTTTCCGGTAATTGAGATCACCTGCGCTGCGCCCGTCCGCGACGATATTGGGTAGCGCCTGAACTTTTGCGCCTTAGGAGCCCTGTGCAACGTCTGAGTTAGCGCCTCAATCCCCTTTGGGGGCGATGCAACCCAATATCTCGCCAGGCAGCGATAAGTTTCGTCTGGCTATAAACTTTGCGCAGCGCCTCAAGCGGGGCTATACCCAATTTCTAGGCCATAAAGTCATGGGCTGGTATTTGTCAATGGGGAGCTTTTCGAGGCGGGACTTCCACTTGTTGGGTTTTAGTCCCGCCTCCATCAACTTGTGGCCAACCCACGCTATTTTCCCTTGATTGACCTTGTTAAGTCCGCCCAGCGGGCTCAGCAGGCCAATTAAGGGAAAGCCAGTTACAGGTGACGTCAGCAAGTGCCGTGCTCTGTGAAGCTGTCAAACACTGACAATCTGTCTTCTAAGTTCTGTCTTTACTCAAGACTCAATTAGAAAGCCTTCCTGACCAGAAAGCAGGAGGCTGCAGCTTTTGACAGTTCAGCGGCCATTCTGCTTTCTGTGCCGGTGAGCTGAGGGACTCCCGAGACCTGAAGGGAGGAAGCCTGCAGGAAGAAGTAAAGGTAAGTAAAACTTATTAAAACACTTTACACACACCTCACACACTTACCTCTGCACACATGCACCCATTACTCACCTGCACACCGGACATCTCGACCCCTCCGACCCCCACAGACCGACGGCCCGCCTCGATGACACTGGCGAGGTTCGGAGCCGTCGGGAAGCCCACACTTCAGGGCTCAAAATAGGGATTAGCCAAAAAACTGCCTGTTAACTACCTGTTAACAGGCAGTTAATTGGCATTAATCCCCTTCCCGCCTCGAGGAGGCGGGACCCGGCACGGGTCGGCTACCCGCCTCCTGGCAAGATGGCATGGAGGCGGGTTGAGGGCGGGTTGGGCACCCGCCCCCAAATTCTGCCATTTTCCGGCAGTCCCGCCTCCAAACCCGCCTCCCCAGGGCTGGCAAAATCCAGCCCATAGAATTATACAGCACAGAAAGAGGCCCTTCAGCCCATCGTGTCCACGCCGGCCATCAAACCCCGTCTATTCTAATCCCATTTTCCAGCACTTGGTCCGTAGCCTTGTCCGCTATGGCATTTCAAGTGCTCATCTAAATGCTTCTTGAATGTTGTGAGGGTTCCTGCCTCTACCACCCTTTCAGGCAGTGAGTTCCAGATTCCAACCACCCTCTGGGTGAAAAAGTTTTTCCTCAAATCCCCTCTAAACCTCCTGCCCCTTACCTTGAAACTATGCCCCCTGGTTATTGACCCCTCTACTAAGGGGAAAAGTTCCTTTCTATCTACCCTATCTATGCCCCTGATAATTTTGTACACCTCAATCAGGTCCCCCCTCAGCCTTCTCTGCTCTAAGGAAAACAAGGTAGGGCTTAAGGAGGGTCTGAAAGGAGGAGAGGGAGATTGAGAGGCAGAGAGGTTTAGGGAGGAGCTTCCAGTGTGGTATAGATGGCTGAATGTACGACCGCCAATGGTAAGCCGAAGAATAGAGGGTGTCAAATATTCTAACCTCGTCATCTTCTTTTACTCCAAATAAGCAAGAAGCTGCAGAGGAGTAGGAATAAATTGCGCACAGTCCACCTGCCTCAGGCCATGCTACCAGACATCCTCACCCACACCATCATTCACCCTTTCTATCGTACTCATTATTACAGAGTGATCCTTCCAAGGGGCGAAATAAATAGTGATGGTGAGATTTTATTAATGGGTGAAGCACAGGGCATGATGGAGCCAGAAGAGTCAGGAGTGAAAATGAGTCTGACATTCTTCATGTGTGAGCCAAGCCAGTGAGTGTCAGCAAGCTTTTCAACTACTGCATCACAGCCAAGCCCCATTCTGAGCTGACCAACATTTACAGACAGGGGATTACTTTCCACCGCGGATCTTTGATTACTGACCAGAAGTGCTGACATCATTTAATTCAGCACAGATGACTGATTGAACAATGGATCTTTCTGGCCTGTATGGATTAGCTACCTTTATGCCTTAGTCAACTGAGCCATTAGGGAAGCCCAACTCTCCTTTCTTAACGAACAACAGAAAATGCTGGAAAAACTCAGCAGGCCAGGCAACATCCGTGGAGAGAAATTAAAGTCGACGTTTCGGGTCTAACCCTTTTTCAAAACTGGAAAGGAAATGAAATAGATCGAAGGCAGGGCTGCGAGAGAACAAAAGAAGTGCAGAAACATTAAGAGGTATTCAAAACGAGACAAGATGGTGATAGGACTAGTGGAGACAAAAGACGGCTCAGATTAGGTGTGAAGTGTACTGGCAGAATGGGAGACAGCTGCCATGTGGGAGAGAGAAAAAAAAGGAAAGGGGGGAGAGGGAAAAACCAAAACAAAGGGGTGGATGAAAAATATAAGTAAAAATGTACTAGGGGCCGAGGTTATGATCTGAAATTGTTGAACTCGATATTGAGTCCGGAAGGCTGTAAGGTGCCTAATTGGAAGATGAGGTGCTGTTCCTCGAGTTTACGTTGCGCTTCCGTGGAACAATGCAAGAGGCCAAGGACGGGGAGGTCTGAGTGGGAATGGGGCGGTGAATTAAAATAACAGGCGACCGGAAGCTCTGGGTCACCCTTACGAACTGAACGGAGGTGTTCCGCAAAGCGGTCACCCAATCTGTGTTTGGTCTCCCCAATGTAGAGGAGACCGCATCGTGAGCAGCGAATACAGTATACTAGATTGCAAGAAGTACAAGTAAATCGCTGTTTCACCTGGAAGGGGTGTTTGGGGCCCTGGACAGTGGAAAGGGGGGAGGTATAAGGGCAGGTATTGCATCTCCTGCGCTTGCACGGGAAGGTGCCAGGCGAAGGGGAAGGGGTGCTGGGGGTGATAGGAGGAGTGCACTAGGGTGTCTCGGAGGGAGCGGTCCCTACGGAATGCTGAAAGGGGAGGGGAGGGGAAGATGCGTTTGGTGGTGGGATCACTTTGGAGGTAGCGGAAATGGCAGAGGATGATCCGTTGAATGTGGAGGTTGGTGGGATGAAAGGTGAGGACAAGGGGAACCCTATCGTGGTTCCGGGAGGGAGGGGCAGGGGTGAGGGCAGAAGTGCGGGAGATAGAACGGACACGGCCGAGGGCCGTATCAACCACGGTAGAGGGGAATCCTCGGTTGAGGAAAAAGGAAGACATGTCGGAAGCACTGGTGTGGAAGGTGGCATCGTCAGAGCAGATACGGCGGAGACGGAGAAACTGGGAGAATGGAATAGAGTCCTTACAGGAGGCGGGGTGGGAGGAAGTGTAGTCCAGGTAGCTGTGGGAGTCAGTGGGCTTGTAGTGAATGTTGGTCAATAACCTATCCCCAGAGATGGAGACGGAGAAGTCGAGGAAGGGAAGGGAAGAGTCAGAGATGGACCATGTGAAGGTGAGGGAAGGGTGGAAATTGGTGGCAAAGTGAATGAAATTGTCTAGTTCAGGGCAAGAGCAGGAAACGGCACTGATACAATCATCAATGTATCGGAAAAAGAGGTGAGGGAGGGGTGAGACTCCTTTCTTAACTCTTGTCCATAGCTTTTCTTAGAATTCCAACCGCTCCAGGGTTAATTCAGCACCTTTGCAGTCTTGGATCGGGAGCCATGAGGGAGGCAGACAGACAGACAGACAGACAGACAGACAGGAGAGACTCGAGAAGCTCACAGCCTGCCATCTCAATTCACAATGCCACTCAAATCAAGTTTCATTGTGAAATATTATATTGGGAGTTAGCCACAAAATTGCTGTTTCAGATCCCCCAGAACTGTCTATTCCTCTGATTCTAGCTTCTTGTGCACCCTCCAATCGTCGCTCCACCGTTGGCGGTGATTGGTGCATTCAGCTGTCTAGGCTGCACTCGCTGGAAGTCCCTTCCTAAACCTCGCTGCCTCCCAACCTCCCTCTCCTACTTTCAGACCCTCCTTAAAACCCCTTCTGAATATTTCCTTCTTTGTCTCGTGCAGCATTTTTGTCTGTTTACACTTCTGTGAAGCGCCTTGGGGGGTTTTTCTATGTTAAAGGCGCTATATAAATGCAATTCTTATTATGTTTATAGCAAGCAGTTTTAAGCATAAACACAACAATGAGAGCCAACTACAAGACACAGATTAGTAAACTGATATTGTCCCTTTATAACATGTTGAATTGTGCAACAATTAACCGTATACACTTCCCCTTTAAATGTGTGGTGTATTTTTTTTTAAGAAATCATAGTTTCCATTTCCCTGATTCCGGCCTCCCTGCTGGTGGCTCAAAAGGTTATCCTCCAGAGCTAGAAAAGCAGGCAGGAAACATCCATCACAATACAGGGGAAAATACTGCCAGAAATAGCTGCAGTACATGCTGCTGGTCCAAGTTAGCACTTTATGACTCAACTATGGTGATGTCATTAATTTAATTGTGATAAAACATAGCTTTTTCAATGGCTTGGTCAGTAATTGTATTCAATATTGATTTGGGTAATCCTAGCTGAGTTGGTAATGAGGGTCATGGGGGAAAAATTCGGTGGCGCCGCCTTTGGGGCGCTACTTTTAGCACCCTGAAAAAGTTAGCGCCCCAGCGCTGTAAATTGAGTGGTAGTGCCCCAAGCAGGCGGCGGGACGCTATTGGAAGCTCTCCCCCTCCTTCCTGGGGCGCTACCACTGAATATCGCGGTGCTACGTGCAGCAGCACCACGCACGTTGGCACATAGCACCGCGGCATTACAGACCTCCCTCCCCTGGTTAAAGAAGCGGGGCCTGGTGCTGCATGCACCGGGGCCCTGCTGGACCACCGGGGTGCCATGGAAACAGCCCCGGCACTCAAGAGGAGTGCTGGGCTGAGCGATCGCGGCTGGCACCCCAAATGAAAGAGGGGAAGGGGGCAGGTGCTGGCAGGCGGCCAGAAAAAAAAATGGTCGCCCGATACCTGCCCCTTTAAATACCGCTGCCGTAGCTGCACAAACGCCACCGTGACCCTGCCGGACATATCATCCGGCGATAGGTCAGGGGTCACAGCTGAAGTTTGCGGCCGGGGCGCGAGCGGGGCGCTGCACACGGCGATGGCATCGTCGCTGGAGGCACAGCGCCGCAGGGTACTATCGGCTACTGCCACCGCTAAGCTCCTGCTGAAGTTCGCGGGAGGCGTTAGCGGTGCCACACCCAGGCGCTAGTGGCTTTGCGTTCTGTTAGCGTTCCCGGGGGGTGCTAATGGGAGGCGCAAAGCAACCCAATTTTTCCCATAGTGTCCCAGTGGACCATGGAGGGGAAATATTAGCCAGGATTCTTGCTCCAGATCACTATCTAACGGCCACTGTTGGAAATCCTTGGGGGCATGGGCATTGGATGACAACAGGATTGAGCACAACTGTGATGCTTTCCTAGTTCAACAATGTTGTGTACCCACCGATTGGGCAAGGGACACAGCAGCCAATCAGCTCAATCTCTGGTCACCTAATCAGTTAGAGTGCAAGTAGGGATGTGGCAATTGGCTACCGTGAAAGCACTGATACGACTCTGCAGCCACCAACGATCCTCAGCTATTTTAGCAAAGTGCTCATTCTCAACTATGTGAGAAAATTACAGTCGCTCCCAAAACTGTCCTCACCTGACACCCACATATGCATCACTGGATAGTATTTAGGACTAGATGCTGTCAAGGAAATATTTACAGGGATATGGGGAAAGAGCAGGGGAGTGGGCCTAATTGGATAGCTCTTTCAAAGAGCCAGCGCATGCACAATGGGCCAAATGGCCTCCTTCAGTGCTGTACCATGCTACCATTCAATGAGTGTTAACGGCTTAGTGAACAACAGAAACAACACAGCCAAGCCCAATTCAGCCCTTTCCCCATATCTATACACACACACACACACATTCTCTCTCCTTCCAACTGGGGTCCCTGAATATTGATCAGCAGCAGGACACTTGGCTGATTTCCCCTTTCCCAATCCACGGCACTGAGCTCAATTGTAACACCTCAAATGCTTCCCAATGCATGGATCAGCTCAGACCAGCGATTTAACCTGGTGTTTTCCTGGTCTGTGTGGCTCAATTCCACATCGGGCAGGGCACTTATCAACTGCACCATCAGAAGAACTGGGGGAAGAAATTTCACCGAGCTTTATCTTATTGGAAGCTTTGCCTGTGATTTGTCACCTCCCTCAAGAGATTGAGTGGAGTTGATGATACTACAAATATTCACATGGCTTATTGAAAGCACAGATGTCTTAGGCCCAGTAGCCATTTAATAATACATAAAACGTGTCTTTACACTTTAAATAGAGAGCACAGTCAGCTTACGACATACCTCTCTCTTTCCAGCAGGGGTTTCTGAATATTGACCAGCAGCAGGAAACTTGGCTGGTTTCCCCTTCCCTAACCCAAGAAAGTCCACTCCCTCTACACCTCCACCCCCACCAGGATGGCTTGAGGGTGTTCCGTTTCTTCCTTAAACGGAAGCCCAACCAGTCCCCATCCACCACCACCCTCCTCCGCCTGGCTGAACTTGTTCTTACATTGAACAACTTCTCCTTTGACTCCACTCACTTCTTCCAAATAAAAGGTGTTGCTATGGGAACCGGTATGGGTCCTAGCTATGCCTGCCTTTTCGTGGGATGCGTGAAACATTCTTTATTTGAGTTCTACTCAGGTCTCCTCCCTCACCTCTTTTTCCAGAACATTGATGACTGTATTGGCACCACTTCCTGTTCTCAGCCCGAATTGGAAAACTTAATCAACTTTGCTTCCAATTTCCACCTCTCCCTCACCTTCCCATGGTCCATCTCTGACTCTGACTCTTCCCTTCCTTGACTTCCCTATCTCCATTTCTAGGGAGGATAGGCTGTCGACCAATATCTACTATAAGCCCACTAATTCTCACAACTGCCATCATTACACTTCCTCCCACCCCGCTTTCTGTAAGGACTATATTCCATTCTCCCAATTTCTCCGTTGCATCTGTTCTGACAATGCCACCTTCCACACCAATGCTTCTGATATGTCCACCATGGTTGATAGGGCCCTCGACAGTGTCGATCCCATTTCCTGCGCTACTGCACTCATCCCTTCTCCTCCCTCGCAAAACCACAATAGGGTTCCCTTGTCCTCACCTTCCACCCACCAGCCTCCATATTCAATAGATCATCCTCCGCCATTTCCGCCAACTCCAGCGTGATGCCACCACCAAACATCTTACCCACCCCTTTCAGCATTCCGAAGGGACTGTTCCCTTCGTGACACCCTGGTCACCCCAACACCAGCTCCCCTTCCCACAGCACCTTCCCTTGCAAGCGCAGGAGATGCAACACCTGCCCTTTCACCTCCTCCCTTCCCACCATCTAGGGCCCCATACCCTCCTGCCAGGTGAAACAGTGATTGACTTGTACTTCTTTCAATTTAATATACTGTATTCATTTCTCATGATGCAGTCTCCTCTAAATTGGGGATACCAAATGCAGATTGGGTAATCGCTTTGCTGAACACCTCCATTCAATCCATAAGCGTGACCCTGAGCTTTTGTTCGCTTGCCATTTTAATTCACCACCCCTCTCCCACTCTGACCTCTTTGTCCTCGAACCTCCTACACTGTTCCAATGAAGCTCAACAGAAGCTCTAGGAACAGCACATCATCTTTCGATTGGACTCTTTATAACCTTCTGGACTCAACATTGAATTCAACAATTTCAGACCATAACCACTCTCCCATTTTTTTCAGACAGCAGTTGCTGGCAATGATTCTGCTGTTGCCATTTACAGCTCCTCGAGAACCATTTTTTGTTTCTTTACTTGTCCCATTACCAACCCCTTTTGCCTAGCCCCATCATCCCTTTTGTCTTTTAATCTATCCTGCCTTCCACCCTATCACAGACCTTCTCCTTTGTTCTTTCCTCCCCTCCCCCCTTTCCCTGCCCCTGTACTTGCGTAAAACCTGTTACGTCTCTAACCTTTGCCAGTTCTGACGAAGGGTCATCGACCTGAAATGTTTACTCTGTTTCTCTCTCCACAGATGCTGCCTGACCTGCTGAGTGTTTCCAGCATTTTCTGTTTCTATTTACGACATACCTCTGTTGGTTTTGTGCCCCTTGCTCATTTCATTCAGCCACTAATCATTACCACCCTAGGCCTTCCTGGAAACACTAGCAGATGATTCTGGGAATCTTTGTGGTTTTGATATTTAATGGATTAACTGAATTGGACTTTAATCTTTGGAGTTCAACAAAAGGGTAAATTTTGTGAGGCTCTGTTCCAGGGATTCTCTGTGCTCCTGATTTTGAGGCCATTTGACTGAAAAATTCAGAGAGCCACAAATTAGACGCACTGACCTCCGCACTCTATTCTCTGATCCATGGTTCTGTTGAGCAAGAGTGTGCGTTGGAAGAGGAAAGTTGCAAAATTTGGAATCTTGTTTCAGGGACAGAAAGAAAGAACTTGGGGGGGAAATTTGGTTGCTTTGCGCCTCCCGTTAACGCCCTAAGAGGGCGCTAATGGGGCGCAAAGCAACTAGTGCCCGGGCGTGGCGATGTTTGCATCGCTTGCGAAATTGACCAGACATTTTCCGGCGGCGCTAAACACTACCACCACGATCTCCTGTGCCTGCAGATCATGACATCAGTCGAGCGTGCAACGCCCCGATAGCGCCCCGGACCAGATATTGAGTGGCGCCCCCTGCCTTACCGCCTGCCGCTAGCAACGACAGGTTGAGGGAAACGTTTTGCAGTCAGGAAGGGACTGGGGGAAGCGCTATTTAAAGGCAGCCGCTTCCTGACTTTTTTGTCAGCGACATTTTTGCACCATGCATTCTGAGAGAGAGAGAGACTTCTGGAGAGATTCAACGCTGTGTGAAGGAGTTTTGGGTACTGAGCAGCACTTTGCAGGTTCATTTTGATTTGACCTTCCTTGCATCGATTTAGAAGAGACTGTGGGGGCTGCACTCTGAGCTCTTTCCCTGGGTCTCTCCATTGTTCTTTCCAGCAGAATTGATGTACAGGTCTCTCCAGGCTGAGATTCAAGGCTGCAATGAGCAGGTTGTGGATGGAGAGCAAGATCAACCCTCCCCTTTAAGAACTGGCCGGCGCCGGTGTGTCTGTTCCATTGCTGACTGACAACACATGAGCTTCGCCAGCGCTCTGAGTTAGCGCCTCGCTCCTTGGCGTTAGCACCTTAAGAGAGGCGTGTAGCGCCTGATTTAGAGCTCCAATCACCTCCAGGGGTGATAGAAGCGATGTTTGCAGTCGGAGGCGATAATTAGCGCCAGGCGCTAAACTTTGCGCCCAGCCGATAATTGCGCCCCAAATGGGGCGATACTGAATTTCTCCCCTTCCATTTATATAGTGCCTTTCACATCCAAAGTGCATCACAGCCAATGAATTACTTTTGAAGTGTAGAGACTATTGTCTTGTTGGCAGGTGCAGCAGCCAATTGACACTCAGCAATGTCCCACAATCAGCAATGAGGTAAATGACCAGTTAAGCTGTTTTTTTGGTAGTGTTGGTTGAGGGACAAATGCTGACCAGGACAACAGGGAAAAAACAGGCATTTCCCTGCATTTTAAATAGCACCATGGGATCTTTTGCATCCACCTGAGAGGGCAGACAGGACAGGGGTTCGGTTTAATGTCGCCACAAAAGATAGCGCCTCCGACGGTTCAGCACTTCATCACTACTGCACTGAAGTGTTAGCCTCCATTATGTGCTCAAATCAAGTGGCAGGCCTTGTACCTCCAACCATCTGACTTGAGGCAAGAGTGCTACCACTGAGCCAAGGGTGACACTGATACAACTGCTTAACTGATGAGTAAACAGCTAGACATGGAAAATCTGTAATTTTTTTGGCATTCCCAAATGACAGACCAAATAGCGGATATTTGCTGAGCCATAGATGGTTCATGGCATACTAGATTTATATTACAAATTGAGGCCATATTTCCCTTAATGACTCACTCATTGGGACTGTGAGTATCTCAAACACATAGGGCTAGATTTTCAGTGTAGACAGTTTTGGGGCGCTAACCTTAGCGCCCGCCCGAAGTTAGTGCCCGCCCCAAAGTAGCGCCCCGTTGCCGGAAATTCAGTGGCTTCGCCCTAAGAGGTTGGTGGAGCGCTAAAAGAGGCGTTCCACTGCTATCTTTAGGCGCTAAGCCGGCGGTGCAGAGCGCAGCGCCCGAGCTCGGGCGCAGCGCACGGCAGACACTCTGGTGCCAGTGAGCTCTTAAAGGGGAAGGGTGCATGTGTTTTTTTCGGAGGAGGAGGAGGAGGAGG
Organism: Somniosus microcephalus; assembly: GCF_052327205.1. Classification (NCBI taxonomy): domain Eukaryota; kingdom Metazoa; phylum Chordata; class Chondrichthyes; order Squaliformes; family Somniosidae; genus Somniosus; species Somniosus microcephalus. Next base: position 55,932,859 of record NC_140993.1, on the reverse strand, counting down.
AGGAGGAGGAGATAAATACACCGTTCACAACAACACACTGGATCCTTCCACACAACACATGCAGACTGCCGTTTATAGTGCAGGAGGAGTGCCCTTTAATTTGCGCTCCCCAGGGTGTGTTGCGTTCCATTTTACAAACGCTCTGGACGCCAGCCGCAGAATGGGGCGGTCCGACTGAAGTTTGGATTCGGGGCGGCCAAAGGGCGTTGCACGAGGATGTGACGTCATTTTCTGCGCGCGCATCCGGGCGGCCGCTAAACTTTGCGCCGGCGCTAACGGGCAACTTAATTTGGGGCGGGGCGCAAACTGCGCTGCGCCCGGGCGCTACATGAATAGCGCCCGAAAATCACTTCTCTTAAGGCGCTAACTGCTGGCGCAAGCAACTGAAAATCTAGCCCATAGACTAAAAAGTCCCTGGTTTGATCTTCAGTCTTTGACAAGTGGGTTGGTCTCAGTCTTTAAATTAAGTTACTTCTGCTGGAAAGTGCATGCGTGGACATCGGATGAGGGCAGGATTAGGCTTGGTTGTATGCACTCCTTAGTTGAATAGCCCGATAATACATACTGGGCTCATACTTGAAGAATGGCCACTCGTGCTCAGTGTCAGTGGGCTGCAACAAATCAGCACCGTTAGAGAAAATGGAGGTGAAAAATAATTGTAAAATCATTTTTTGGCAAACCTTTCTTTTGCAAGGGAAAAGAGGTTGAAGCCCCATGTGCCATTTAACTAGCGACATGTGCAGGTAACATGATAATGAATTTTGATATGATTTGGGTTCTAATGTTGCGTGCTTGAAAACCGAAAAATATTTGCCAAACACTTTTCCATGAAGTCAGTGTACCTTTAAAGGGCTGCACTTGAATTCCCCTAGCAGTTCTCAAAATATTCACATTTCCTGCTGTTTATCATCAAATGTAAAATGCTTTAAAGTGGAATTAGCAAATTAAACTGCAACCCCACCCCCCCGGCACCTGTTTTTTCCCCCCCCAGCTGTAGTTACAGTCTAAACATATGAAACACATTGTTAAAGTCTCTGACAGGAATTTCCCTTAGGTTTTGGAAGAACATTTCACTCTGTATTTTTTTCCAAGTGCACCTGGTTTCATGAGAGCAGAAGGTGGCAAGATCTAGTCAGCGACATTGTAAATTTTAGCAAGAAGGTTTGTTTGGTTTGCTACTTCTAGCAAGATCGTAGAAGCATTTCCACCATCTCTGCGATCTAGCTGGCACGCAACAAATCTTTGCCTAAGAATTTTTCGGACACGATTACGCCCATCCTTTTGTTTGACTGATCAGCCCTGCCTCCTCACTGCAGGGTAAATTGCACAATCCAGTGAGGAAAAGAGGTTGAAAATCCATGCATCATTTTTGTTGGAATAACTTTATGCACAAATAGCAAGATGTAGGGCCAGAGTTTCTGCTTTGGGCACAATCACAACTGAGCTGGTTTTCCGAATTGAATTTTATGGTTCAAGTTTCCACTCAAATTCATTTGCATAACCATAAACATAAAATCGTCCTTGAACCAGTGTTTTAGAATGTAATTTTTTCTCCTTACATTAAAAAATAGTCCTTGATATATTTAAGAGCGGTAACCTGGTGCAATTTTGTTAATACAACTGAAAATAGGTTTATCAAAAAAAATAGTTTTAATCAGAGTGTCTAAAAGAAAGACTTGCATTTATATCACGCCTTTCACGACCACCGGACGTCTCAAAGCACTTTACAGTCAATGAAGTACTTTTTTGAAGTGTAGTCACTGTTGTAATGTGGGAAACGCGGCAGCCAATTTGCGCACAGCAAGCTCCCACAAACAGCAATGTGATAATGACCAGATAATCTGTTTTAGTGATGTTGATTGAGGGATAAATATTGGCTAGGGCACCAGGGATAACTCCCCTGCTCTTCTTCAAAATAGTGCCATGGGATCTTTTACGTCCATTTGAGGGAGAGCAGACAGGGCCTCGGTTTAACGTCTCATCCAAAAGACGGCACCTCCGACAGTGCAGCACTTCCTCAGCGCTGCACTGGAGTGTCAGCTTAGATTTATGTGCTCAAATCCCTGGAGTGGGATTTAAACCCACGACCTTCTGACTCAGAGGCAAGTGTGCTACCCACTGAGTCACAGCTGACACACCACCTGTGTGTAACCCAATTTTAAAATAACTTAAAATGACTTTAAAAGCTATCCAGAACCATTTACTAGTTTCATTAGTGTACAGTAGTCAGTTTCTTAGTAAATTAAATATTTTTTAATGTTTAAAAGTTACCCATCAGTGCCCTTGTGCACAAAAAAAGCTTCATTTTAAGGGCCTCCTTGAAGGTCCGCAAATGGGTGCAATTAGCGGCAACTTGCCATGGCGATTAATTCGATCTGGGAGTATGGTCAGGTTTTGTGGGCGGGGCCGGCTTCCAGCGCGTTGTTTTATAAGCTAGCACGAAAGTTCACGGAAACTCGATCTGCGCTGAATGTAATTTGCGCTTGAAATTCCTCGGTCTTTTGCGCTGGTTTGGCCGATTTTGGGTGAATTACACCGAAAAAAAACCAGCGCAACCGAGCGGAAACTCCAGCCCAAAGTGATATGCTGAGGAAGTCGTACTCAATGGGCACATGGACCAGAGTAGGGCCACAACATTGTAATCTCAGTTCTCCAACTTGCATACCATGCAGGCATGGATTCCTGCTGGGAGTACAGGATCATGGAACTTACTCTCATACTCCACAATCCTTGTTCCCTCTAAAAACACAAGCCCCTTGAGCCCATTTCTACTGTTCAATTCAGTGGTGTCCCAAGTCTCCACAAGTCGAATATCCTTAGGATGGAAAAGTTCTGCCTTGTTTCTCTACTTACTCTGACTTCCTAATTTTTAACTTATGTCCACCAGTATTTGAACCCTTTAGCAACATGAACAATTTGCCAGGATCAATGTTGTCATTTCCCTTCATAATCCCCATAAGCTGCACATGACCTGCAGCTGAGAAGGCAGGTGTCAATCAATCACAGGCCTCAATCAATACTGGCAAATAGGAGTGGCACCACAAAAGGCCAGAGATTACCATTCTGCCTATTTTTCCCTTCCTCCCCTCTCCCCATTGGGTGAGGTGCATGGCCACTGCTTGATGCCTTCCCACAGCACCATTTCCTGGAAGCGCAGGTCTCTCACATCTGGCTGAAAGCTAAATAAGGCTGCTGGGATGCACTAAGAGCAGCGGCTGGGAATACCTGCTAAAACGTCTGAACTAACGGACACAAAAGCAACTGTAAAAAGTACATATTGGTCAGTGTATTGAGTTGAGCTTGCTCTGCTGTGTGTCGCATGCAATCTTTCTGTTGGTTGCTCGCTTGCTAACCTACTGCATTCTTTTAATAAACGACTTTTCTCAGACAGTGCCATGTCCAGTGCTACATCTGAAGCTGGTGGAGGGAATGAGGATTTGACCACATCCTGAGAAGGATACAAGCTCAGAGCACGGCAGGCTTCCTGTTACAACTGTGCACTGCTGGCTGTTTGTTCTTCCTTTCTGCTTTTGGCTGTCTACAAATTTTTATCATTCTTTATCGCCAAATCCAAATTGACAGTCTCTTCAATAAAGTTGTGGTTCAAGGGAGTAGTATTTATCTTTACAACCGCAGCAAGATAAACTTTTGATATTTCCAGAATAGGCACAAAGTCAATCAGTGGAGGCGGAGCACAGCACCTTTTGTCTGCAGATCACGAGCATCATTTAGCAATGAGTCCAGGTAGACTTTGGAAACTGGTTCAAAGGTAATGCCACAGCAAATCAGATGATTTCCTGTGCTTCAGTTACAACATCTATACTCGGATCCCAAAACAAATAACCAACAATTACATTCAATAATTTGAGTAGAAGTTTCTGTTCTCTTGGCAATGGATCACAAGCACTGTGCATTTGAAAATCTCTCACACAAAGGTGTTTTTTTCTACCCGTTGACAACAGCAATGGCCCTTGCCACAAAAGAGGCACTCCGCAGATAAAATCCAGGGTCCTGGTTGTGTCTAGGAGTATAAGCCATCTACTAATTGATGCTTGGTAGAACATTGAACTTTGCCATTGAGTAAAAAAAAAGTTTTGTCAAAAAGTATATTGCACCTATTTTTTTATTATTATTTGTTCTCGGGACACAGACAATACTGGACTAACTGCTTTCTTTTTATTGTCCATTCTGACTTGCTCTGAGAAGGTGGTGCTGGGCCTTCTCCTTGAACCACTGCAGTCCTTGTGCTGATGGTGCTCCCACAATGGTGTTAACTAGGGAATTCCAAGAATTTGACCTTGCAGCAATAAAGGAACAGCAGTATATGTTCAAGTCAGGATGGGATGTGATTTGAAGGGGAACTTGGAGGTGGGGGAAATTTCCTTGAGCTTGCTGCTCTTGTCCTTCTTGGTAAGAGAGGCCTTGTGGCTGGGAGGTACTGTTGAAGTAGGCCTGGTGAGTTGCTGCAATGCATTCTGCAGGTAGTACATTACATAGAATATACAGGACAGAAACAGGCCATTCGACCCAACTAGTCAGTGCTGGTGTTTATACTCCACACGAGTCTCCTCCCATTCTATCTACCTCATCTCAGCCTTTCAGCATATCTTTCTATTCCTTTTTCTCTCATGTATTTGTCTAGTTTCCTTTTGAACACATCTAAGCTATTTGCCTCAACCACTTACTGTGGTAGCGAGTTCCGCATTTGTAAGATTCGCAATTTTCAGCAAAAATCACGCAAGAAAACTGGATAAAATAAGACTGTTTATTGACCAAAGTAAGCTTGCACAGAAAAACCTTTGATAAAAGGGCATACAAAATTGCCGCCAGGCCCCGTGATCAGTTTATGAACCATTTTATTTCTGTTACTGCAAGCCAGACAGGCTTGTGGATTGAAGACAGTGAGCCCACGAAAGCCAGTCTCTGGGAACCGAAACTCAGAGCAACAGCATACATATTCAACGGATTATAAGTACAGGATGGGGCCCATCAAGATATGGGCGGACAATGTAAAAACACTTATACCCATTTATCGTACAAAGGAAAAACCGTTTAGCAGCCATCAAGGAAAATGTCCGGACCGATCAATATGCGAACCGAGCCACGGTGACAATGCAAAAGACATTGAAAGACATTATCGGCCAGGAAGGCCAGTTTAAGTTATCACCGGCTCCGTTACAAGACAAAGCGCCCCTGCAGAGATTTCTGCCCGCCAAAATTAATACAAAGACAGGACTATGATTTGGCGGGAGATAAGACTGTCCCAAAAGAGTATAACTATGGATTGAAAGTCCATCTAAGTTACTTCGGACTTCGGGTTACTTGAACAACTTCTTCTTCACTGCCACGGCTTCTTGTTGGGCGACTTCAGGCTTCCATTTCTTCAAGAACTTTCTTCTACGAGGAAAGAACGAAGGGCGGACGGTGCCCGGATCGGCGCCTCTTCCACTTTGGCAGATCGATGAAAACGTTTTCGTCTTTTTAAAGACGGACGGTTTCAGTAAAAGGACAACGTGGTCGGTGTTCAGCCAAACAAGGCTCGGCCACGACGAGAAGACGACAAGGGTGGCCCGGGTACTGGGGTCGGGAGATCATCGACGACCCAGGCCGACGGAGAAGAAACCCTCTGGAGAACCGGCGATCGATGCCACAAGATTCTCCCATGTGCATAACCTGCATCTAGGTCTGCTCCATGAACAAAAACCCACGATTGTGGATCTCAACCTTAACGAGCGCTCATCGAGGCTGGGTCTACCCCACCGCCTCGAGGGAGGAGAGAATATCGACTGCGCCAGAAGTTTCCAAATCCACGTGACGACGGAAAGCGGTGCCAAAAAGGCTGTGAACCCCCTTTCTCGCGATTTCGAGAGTGGTGAGCATGATCCCAAGTTCCCCAGGTCGAAACTTAGTTTAGGTATAGGGGAGGGAGTTAAGGGAAATCGTAATGTGTTTCCCCTTTTACGATGTGCCGTGTGTTCCCCATTTCCATAGAGTCAAGTTCATAAATTTGTGCATGATTGTAGTAACTTTAATCTGTGCCTATGACATGTATTTTGTAATGCTTCAAACTGTTTAAAAATAAAAGCATCCATTTCGTGCTATTCAACCTGGTCTATTGAGTTCTTTCTCTGCACTACTGTTCTCTGCACCTAAGTCCAAGGTCTAGAACCGTAGGGGGAGTGGGTCGAACCACTCAAGGGTAATTATTGCACGAAGCCTGGCAGGAGACCAGAAAGAGCAAGAGAAACCCCCTACAGAAATGGCGACCGCGGCAGGACCTTGGCAGCAGGAAAGTAGTGTGTTAGATCAAGATCTGAATAAACGAAATGTGATGGATGAAAGAATAGCAGATTATGTTTTCGGAAAAGTCAACCTCACAAAACAATGGATATCTGATCTACTAAGGGATAGGCGCCCGCTAGACGCAGCCATCAAGTGGACAGCGGGTAGAGAGCATAAGAAATCTGTAGAAAAGGCGGTCTGGCTGATGTGCTACAAGAAGCAAGTCCAGCTTTTGGACCAGGTAGTTGCAGCACAGACAGTCCAGATCAACGGCTTGCTTAAAGGCGTAGAGGAAAAGGTTGCGGGAGGTCAAAAACTGATTGAATCGCTTGACGCGCTGAACCAGGAACGCCGCTCTGTAATTCGCTGCCACGAAACCCGGGTAGAATATTTAAAATGTCAGGTCGTTGAGGCCAAGGCCAGTGAAGGTAGAATGAGAGAGAGGTGTTCCCGTCTAGCCAAACAAGTAGATGCCCAAGAGGAAAAGCTCCTGGGAGCCAGGGCAGCATATAAGATGGCCATGGAGGATAGATCTGAGAACACCGACCACAGCACTTGCCGCCGGGAGCTAGAGGACCTGAGAAAGGCCCTAGCGAAGGCAAACGGGTTGGTGTGTCTCATAAATCCACCAGCGAGTCAGCTGTTGCTAGCCAAGGAATCCAAAAGACCGATTCCACAAGAGGCAGTTGGGGTACCAACCCCTGAACCTTCTGCGCCTCCTGCCTATGAGGAGTCTTGGACTCCGGGACAGGAGACGGAGACGGTAGAGGAAGAGAGCCCTGAGGTAGAGCAACCCCAGACAGTAGAGTCGGGGTCGGCGCCAATGTGTCCAACGAGACACCGGAGGATCGGTCCAAATGAAGAAAATGGCGATGACGGACCCCTTGAGAGTCAGATCATAATGCCTCATAGCGCACGACAGCTAAGAGAGATGATAAGTCACATCCCAAAACTCTCCGAGTCAGGAGATCCCTCCGTGCATTTCAGGGACGTGGAGCAGACCGCAGCAGTCAATGACTGCGATGGGGTTGAACAGTCTAAAATGCTGCTGTTCTCCCTGGACAGTTCGCTCCTCCAGTGTCTCCCTGACGAGAGCAAGAGAGGGCACAGGGACTATGAGTTGCTACGGGATGAGATTCTGGAGATCATGGGAGAGGGGGACGGAACTCCGTTCCTCCGTTTAGAAAAGACAGTGCAGCTAGAGGGAGAACCCCCACGGGTTTTCGCCGACAGGTTGTGGCCAGTGTATCGGCGCAGCTGCCCGGGCGGGCCGGCCCGGGCCGGGCTGGATGGCGAACAAAGGGCTCACTGGCTTCGGTGCCTGGTAGCAGGTTGCCTGCCAGTAGTGAAGGAACAGGCCAAAGCATGGTTTGACCCCACTAACGCCCGCTCCACGGAGGAAGTAGTACTAGATCAGCTCACGATCAGTTATAGAAACAACAAGGGCAAGAAAACGCCTGTTGTGAAAGGAAAGGTGCATGAGGTGAGACCCGCAGCCTCTGCTAAAAAGGAATGGCGTCAGGAGGGAAATCGCCATCCCCAAGCAAATAGCAGTTGTTACGGGTGTGGGAAGGAGGGTCATTGGCGCAAGGACTGTAGGAATCCTTGGAAGGATAAGAGGGAGAGAGCGTTCGCCGCAGCCCAAGACCAAGCCCAAGCCCGAGTCGCCAACGGCCCGAGAGTTTACCCAACACCAGCACAACCACAAGTGCAGGCCGCTGCCCCAACACCAGTCCAGAACCCAACCGTAGCCTCTGCCCCGAATAAAGGGGGTGGTGCGGTTGTGGACCCCGCTGCGATCGAGTCAGTCTTGGAGACTATGCGGTCTCTGATGACCTGGCAGGGGAAGGTAGCGGTTGCTAACAGCCCTATCGCCCCCGAGACCCCAGCCGAAACACCTAAATGACTGACGCCCGCGCAGCCCATCTACTTGTGTCCGCTCCGCTATGACGCTTGGAGAAAACCTGTGGTGGAGATGGAGGTGGAGAAACAAAGGGGTAGTTACCTGTTGGATACGGGAGCTTCGTGTACCGTGATCCACACGGACAAACCTTTTGCCTCACCTCTGTCCGCCCAGGCTCCATATTTAGTAGCGGGTTTCACAGGTAGAGCACAGGCTGGCGCGCACTCCCTCCCGCTCTCCATTCAGTTGGGAGCGCTCCACACCACATGGACGTGCATCCTATTGAAGTGGAAAGAGGGGGGGGGGAAAGGCATCCTCGGGGCTGATTTCTTGGTGGAACACGGGATCCTCGTGGACCTGAGAAATCACTGTCTCTGGGGAGCCGAGGGCGGTTTAGGTAAGGTAGTCGTAATCCCGGGGAAGGAAGAAAAGGGGGCCCTGTGCACTATGAAGCCATCAGGAGGTTACGATCTCGAGCTCATGATAACAAACGTCCCAACGGACTTGCAGGCGCGTGTGTCAGAAAATCTGACCGCGTTCGCCACCCACAAGCACGACTGCGGGAGAGTCACTGGGTTCGAAGTCAGCGTAGACGGGGACCCCATGATCCGACCCCAAAAGCAGTATAATTTCCCCAAGGAGGCAGAACCCGACATGGAGACAGCAATATCTTCATTGGTACAGCAGGGCGTGTTGAGGACGATAGCCACCCACGTGAACTCCCCATTATGGCCGGTAAAGAAACCGGACAATTCGTGGAGAGCCACGGTGGACTATAGAGTCCTCAATAGTAATATCCCAGCCTGCGCGCCCACGGTAGCAGCAGTTGCAGACTTAATAGGGAGTATTCCAGCATCGGCGACCACATTCACGGTGCTGGACATCTCGAACGGTTTTTGGTCCATTCCGCTGCGGCGGGAGGACCAGTACAAGTTTGCCTTTACTTTCAAAGGGCAACAGTACACCTGGAACTGCTTACCACAGGGTTTTCACAACAGCCCCAGCATTTTCCATCAGTGCATGGCGGGGAGTTTGAAAGAGTTCAGCCAGCCCAACCAGATAGTGCAGTATGTGGACGACTTACTCCTGTTCACAGATACAAGGGAGCAGCACGGCCCACTGTTAGCCGAATTGTTGGAACTGTTAGAAGGGAAGGGTTTCAAAGTAAACCCAAAGAAAGCCCAGATCGGCCAGCAGGAAGTTAAATTCCTGGGTCTGGCCATCCGCGCTGGGGAAAGAGCCATAGATAAGGCCAGACGGGAATCTATACAAGATCTGCCGATTCCCAACACAGTAACGGGTGTAAGGTCCTTTTTGGGATTGACCGGGTACTGCAGAGATTTCATCGAGGACTATGCTGCCACAGTGGCCCCGCTACTTCGACTCTTACACAAGGGAGTCGAGTGGTCTTGGGACGAGGGGTGCCAGGCAGCATTCGAGAAGTTGAAAAGAGATCTGCAGACCGCGCCAGCCCTAGGGGCCATAGATGGGGGAGAGGAGTTCTTTCTGGAGGTAGCCGCTAGTGGGGACAGCCTGAGCGCAGTGCTGCTCCAAGAGCGGCACGGCAAGCTAAGACCAGTAGTTTATTCCTCCAGGGTGCTCACGGATGTGGAGAGGAGTTTCTCCAATTGCGAACGGCATCTCCTGGCCACGCATTGGGCTGTGAACAGATCAGTGATCTTCACAGGGACCTCTCCCATTACGCTCCTCACCCATCACACCCCCACGAAGATGCTTCTGGACGGGAGGATTAAGGATGGGACCATAAGCAGCGCTCGGATTGCGCGCTGGACCCTCCTCCTTTCCCAGATGGATCTCAAAGTTAAAGGCCTCTGCGCGCCAAGGCTCGCAGCCAATATGGCATATCCCGGGACAGCCCATCAATGTTCCGTAGAAGGGGTATGGGAAGTTAACATAGGTTTACGGGCCGGGATACATCCCACGGGCCGCGAGATCTACGTAGACGGTTCTAGCACTGTAGCTGACGGCAAGCGACTCACAGAGTGTGGAGTTTATGACCCTGCGGCAAACATTGCCCTGGCAATTAAGCTCCCCAGCACTATGAGCGCGCAGCAGGCTGAACTGTCCGCGGTGGCATACGAGATTTTCCCAACCCCATACACGATTTGCTCAGACAGCATGTTCACGTGCAATTCGTGTACAGAGTACCTCGCCATCTGGTCCCGACGCGGGTACACCTCCGCGGACGGGCGGCCTTTAACAGTTAAGCCCTTGCTGGAGAAGATCCTAGCAGCTGTGGGGGAGAAAGGAGAGGTGTTCATCCATAAGGTGAAGGCTCACTCCATTACAGAACCCCGCAGTCAGGGCAACCAGCAGGCGGATGCGCTAGCCAGGGAGGGTGCCCGCAACGGCATTCTCTGGGACCCATACGAACCCGGACCCGTGGCGGCGATCCAAGGCAGGGAGGGAATTCCCGGGAACACAGGGGTGACACCGCCCCCAGACCTAAAGACCGTCCAAACCCTGGATCCCGCCCTAAAAGCAGTCCTAAAAGCCATCACAGAGGGCAAACAGGTAGAAGGTCCGTACAGTACGGCAGCCCTCACAGTCAAAGAAGGTATGCTGTTCCGAAAGGAGCAGTGGGTTGTGCCGCAGCAGCACCGAAGGGAATTCCTGCAATTGGCCCACGAGGGTCCAGGAGCGGGACACCCCGGACCTGAGGTCACCTGGCAACGGGTGGAGCAGGCGGGATGGTGGCCGGGACTTCGGGACGATGTCCGCGAGTTCTGCGCAAGCTGTCTTGTGTGTGCTGCTAACAACCCAGACCCCCACAAAAGGAAGGTGCCCATGGGGCACATCAGGAGGGTAGAGGGACCATGGCAGTCGATTCAGGTCGACTACACAGGGCCCCTGCCCGCCGCCCAGGGAGGCTATAAGTACTGCCTTGTCCTGGTAGATGTGTTCACCAAATGGGTAGAAGCCTTCCCGTGCAGAACAGCTACGGCACTGGGTACTGCTAAGATCTTGATTCGGGAAGTGTTCTCACGGTGGGGACTCCCCCGTTTTGTAGAGTCCGACCAAGGGAGTCAGTTCACCGGTCAAGTAATGCAGAACGCCCTCAGGCTCTTGGGCATTGAGGGAAAGTGGCACGTAGCATACAATCCCCAGTCATCCGGGATTGTTGAGCGTATGAATCGGACCCTCAAGGAAAAGCTGAGGAAAGAGACAATGGGCTCGCCCCAGAAATGGGCGGAGGTCCTGCCTTTAGTCCTCATGGGGATCCGAGCCAGCCAGTCCAAAAGCACGGGGTATTCCCCGCACGAGTTAATGACTGGAAGGATCATGCGAACACCCACCCATGTGCTAGCCCCGGTGCTCACTGAGGGCCAGCTCCGAGAGGTGAAACGGGACAAATTCGCCCAAACCCTCTTGGAGCGCCTGAGACAGATTTATGGGCAGGCGGCTGGGAACATGGGAAGACAGCACCAGGGAAATAAACTGTTGTTGGAACCTCGGAAACAACAAGAGTGGGTAGTCGGGGACCAGGTCATGGTCCGAAACTACGCCAGGGTAGGGAGTTTTGAACCACTGTACATGGGGCCATACAGCATTGTAGACAAAGCCAGCCCCATGGTTTATGCAGTGAAGACGCCCCGACGTACCAAATGGCTTCACATCAACCAGTGTAAACTGTTTAAACCGGGTACACAAGGGCCACCAAAGGGGACCAGGTCTGAGAACAAAGATCCTCAGCCTGTAACAGAGTCACAGACCACACAGGCTGGAGCAGTAGCCTGCGTGAAGGGAGAGGCCATCCCATTGGAGTGGGAGGTCTCATCTTTTGAATGGGATTTAGGCAGGGGAGAGCCCGAACAGCTCAACCTCGCTTTAGACCCAATCACGGAGGAGGAAGAGTCAGAGGACGGCAGTCCCGCCCTCGACTCAAGCTTGGGGGAGGTAGGGAGTGGGGGTGGAGACTCGTTACCTGTAGGGACAGGTGAGGTGGAGTCGGAAGCCACAGATCCCGACCCCGGGGGGGCGGAGCCTGAGGGAGGGGAGCTGGAGCCGGCAGCTGTGGAGGAACCACAGGCTGTAACGGTAACAGTCACGACCCCAGGTCCATCGGCCCCGGGAGCCCAACCCAAAGCAGCCCCTCGTAGGTCGGCTCGAGCGCCCCAGCCCAGAAAATTTTGGCCAGATTCTCCCCATCCTCCCCAACCACGGTTTAAAGCAGCCCCAGGAAGACATGATCCCCGTTCAGCAGCGACAGGCTGCGGGGGATCAAGGCCAAAGATCAATGCAGCCCCACCGCAGGGTGTGGCACACGACAGACCTCACAGGGATTCGGAAAGCCGCCCCACGGAGGGCGGCGCTGTACATAAGTTAAGATAGGTAATTATGGTCATAGTTTAAGGAATGTAAAGTATATGGTGTTAAGAGTACAATTTTGAGGTCTGCCCGGTATGTATGTTTGTTAGGGAGCGGGGTCCAGGAACCCGCGCGTCCAATTAATTTAGGCCAGCACCTATCGGGAGCCCGGCTACATCATTTTGTTGGTTACAGAAACCTGGGATACGATGGAAAGGATTGTCGTCGCGTTCATGGCGATCAGGTGCGGGTGGGCCTACCGAGGCCGCACCAAGGACGTCATCATTTTCGGGTGCTCCGGGGACACGGCCCCCATCGCAACGGATGGGACGGGGGAGCGAGAGGTAGAGGAAACCGCCACCTACTTCCACCAAGGGAGATGGCCAGGCTGGCTGGGAACGAATTCTACGGAATATTCCAGCAATTTCGGTTTTGCCTACCAAGAGACTTCATTAACGTGCCCTCGAGTGAGGATCCTAGCGCCCAGAGTCAGCGTCACCGTGGGAAAGAGGATTTGTCTGGTGTGCAATGGGAACGTACCACCAAGGCGATGGTGGTGGCTACGAAAGCTGGGAAAGGACATTACGGGAACTCACGGACAATTACGTGTGTGTTGGGACAAATGGTGGGAACCGGATGAGGGAATATATGTCTGTATGTGGGGTTCGAGACACGTCTGCCCCAAGGGCGTGTCCATCTTCTTCCAGAGGCAGTGGCAGGATGAAGGGAAGGGGATGAGATGGGATGTTAGCACTCGAGCGTGCGGAGCCCCATACTCCCCTATTCCGGTGAATGCCACTGAACTCATCACCCGCCCACGCAAGCCCCTGCCCACGCTTCCGGTAGCACTAGCCCAGAAAGGAGGGTGCCCAACCACCACCAAGGGACCCGGGAACGGTTTAGTATTGGTACCCACCGGTCAGGTGCTGTACCAAGGGGTACACTACGCGGTGGCCTCAGTGATTTTAAATCTCACTGAGGTAAGATTGCCGGAGTGGTGTCCCAAAGAAACGGAACAATTATACCAGGTCCTGTTAACCAGTATGTTTAGACAATTTTACGAATTTGACTTTGCCGACATCGACAGAGACAAATTATACACCACACCGCCAGAAGTTTTGGATCGAGTCGGGAGGCAAAGAAGGGGTACTGTAAATGACATATTCACTGCTTTTAATACCGGGACATCTGTTGTCAACGCTCTAGATAACGTGGAGCTGCAGACACAGATCAACGGTTTAAAAGCCCAGTTAAGGAACATATTGACAGACGAAAACAAGGTCGTGGGTTCTGAGTTGCATGAGGACCAGGCCATGACACTACACTTTAAGGACATAATTGCTGAGCTGGAGAAACACGCGAGAACGGTAAATGCACTCATTAAGGAGGATCGGAATGCGTCCGATCAAGCTGCGCAAAACGAGGCCTGTGTGCTGTACGGGGCGTGGTTATTGGGCGAGGGCCGCAGTAATCTTGAGGATTTAAAACAGGGTTTGGTCCCGTCCTGGATCAGCAACAAGCACTTGCAAGCGCTCCACCCTTTTGAGAATGCATTAAGCCCGTGCCAGCTCAGACTAGCCACAGAAGCATACCCAGTTCCAGTGGACTGCGGACATTTGAATCACACTATTATGGGAATAGTAGTAAGAATGCCGGTGTTGGGTCCCGCAGCAAAGCCCGCCCCGGTATACAGAGTAGAGAACATTGGAGTCATTAAGGGGGGCGCACACATTCGTTACGCAGTGGTCCCGCCTTACGTCATCAGATGGGAGAGTACGATGACAGGCACCGACCTCTCGGGATGTCGGAGCCGGGGAGCACACATCATCCTGTGTCCCCAGCACTTGAATGCCTTTTTGAAACCACAGTGCGGGTTCAGAACCGCTAGCGCGAAGCCGGTGAATTGCACCATGGAGGCAATGGCAGAGGACCATGTGCCCCCACAGGTAGCATATATCGGGGGTGGGACATACTGCGTCACCACTGCAGCGCCTCAGTACCGATATGGACAACACGAGTGGTGTTCGGTCGGTGATAGCAGTTTCTGTTTCAAACCCAGGGCTGAGGTTCAAGTGGCACAACAACGAATTGTTCCCATTCCTGCGCCCTCCACCGTACACATCACTATCAAAGAGAATTTCACAGACTTACAACGATTTGTCGCGCATTTTGGTTATGTCATTCCCCCTCTTCCCGAACACCTCACCAAGATTTTAAAAGCCGTTATAATTTCGCAGAAACATTTCTACACACTGGAGCAGAAGACTTTAGAGATAGGAAAAGACATATTGGACATAACCATCCCACCATGGTGGGACTTGTTCACCAACATAGAGGTCCCCGCCTGGATTAGAATAGCATCCCATATCCTAGTAGTATGTCAGGTTTTGATTGTGATATTTTTGCTCTTCGTGCATTGCAAAAGAGGCAAACGCCTCCAGAGGCACGAGAACACAGGAGAATGGAGAGAACGCTATGTGCGAATGGGGGAAGCAGATACCCCACTCTAAGCTGCTAGTATAAGATTAAGCGTCCCTCCATTTAAAAAAATTTTTTGATTGTTTTGGGTTATAAGGAAATAAGTATTGTTATGTTATTAGTTGTTCTTAAGTTTTTTTGGATTAATAAAAGATGCATGCAGATGGCGCAAAAGGGTATCAACCCCTGCCCATCTGACAGGTGAAGGTGTTATAGTTTAAGATTTGCTGTCTATGATTCCAAATGTGCATGAGGTAATTTTCATTTTCTCCGGAAATGGGAACTGCATGTGTCGTGAGGGTCATAGATAGTTAAGTGCCAGGAATGTTTGGATGTGGGGAATCAGGGAAAATTTGCTCATCAAGGATTATTGATACTTTAAGCAAGCTATCAGTATCACAGGGGGGCCTGTAAGATTCGCAATTTTCAGCAAAAATCACACAAGAAAACTGGATAAAATAAGACTGTTTATTGACCAAAGTAAGCTTGCACAGAAAAACCTTTGATAAAAGGGCATACAAAATGGCCGCCAGGCCCCGTGATCAGTTTATGAACCATTTTATTTCTGTTACTGCAAGCCAGACAGGCTTGTGGATTGAAGACAGTGAGCCCACGAAAGCCAGTCTCTGGGAACCGAAACTCAGAGCAACAGCATACATATTCAACGGATTATAAGTACAGGATGGGGCCCATCAAGATATGGGCGGACAATGTAAAAACACTTATACCCATTTATCGTACAAAGGAAAAACCGTTTAGCAGCCATCAAGGAAAATGTCCGGACCGATCAATATGCGAACCGAGCCACGGTGACAATGCAAAAGACATTGAAAGACATTATCGGCCAGGAAGGCCAGTTTAAGTTATCACCGGCTCCGTTACAAGACAAAGCGCCCCTGCAGAGATTTCTGCCCGCCAAAATTAATACAAAGACAGGACTATGATTTGGCGGGAGATAAGACTGTCCCAAAAGAGTATAACTATGGATTGAAAGTCCATCTAAGTTACTTCGGACTTCGGGTTACTTGAACAACTTCTTCTTCACTGCCACGGCTTCTTGTTGGGCGACTTCAGGCTTCCATTTCTTCAAGAACTTTCTTCTACGAGGAACGAACGAAGGGCGGACGGTGCCCAGATCGGCGCCTCTTCCACTTTGGCAGATCGATGAAAACGTTTTCGTCTTTTTAAAGACGGACGGTTTCGGTAAAAGGACAACGTGGTCGGTGTTCAGCCAAACAAGGCTCGGCCACGACGAGAAGACGACAAGGGTGGCCCGGGTACTGGGGTCGGGAGATCATCGACGACCCAGGCCGACGGAGAAGAAACCCTCTGGAGAACCGGCGATCGATGCCACAAGATTCTCCCATGTGCATAACCTGCATCTAGGTCTGCTCCATGAACAAAAACCCACGATTGTGGATCTCAACCTTAACGAGCGCTCATCGAGGCTGGGTCTACCCCACCGCCTCGAGGGAGGAGAGAATATCGACTGCGCCAGAAGTTTCCAAATCCACGTGACGACGGAAAGCGGTGCCAAAAAGGCTGTGAACCCCCTTTCTCGCGATTTCGAGAGTGGTGAGCATGATCCCAAGTTCCCCAGGTCGAAACTTAGTTTAGGTATAGGGGAGGGAGTTAAGGGAAATCGTAATGTGTTTCCCCTTTTACGATGTGCCGTGTGTTCCCCATTTCCATAGAGTCAAGTTCATAAATTTGTGCATGATTGTAGTAACTTTAATCTGTGCCTATGACATGTATTTTGTAATGCTTCAAACTGTTTAAAAATAAAAGCATCCATTTCGTGCTATTCAACCTGGTCTATTGAGTTCTTTCTCTGCACTACTGTTCTCTGCACCTAAGTCCAAGGTCTAGAACCGTAGGGGGAGTGGGTCGAACCACTCAAGGGTAATTATTGCACGAAGCCTGGCAGGAGACCAGAAAGAGCAAGAGAAACCCCCTACACATTCTAATCACTCTCTGAGTAAAGAGATTTCTCCTTACTTCCCTATTGGATTTATTCGTAACTATCTTGTATTTATGGCCCCTGGTTTTAGATTCTCCCACAAGTGGAAACATTCTCTCCCCATCTACCCTGTCCAACCCATTCATAATTTTAAAGACCATTATCAGGTCACCTCTAAGTCTTAAAAGCCCCAACCTGTTCAATCTTTCCCGATAGCTGTAATCTCTCAGTTCTGGTACCATCCTAGTAAATCTTTTTTGCACTTTCTCCAGTGTTTCTATGTCCTTTTTATAGTATGGAGACCAGAACTATGCACAGTACTCTAAGTGTGGCCTGACCAGCGTCCTGAAGAAGTTTAACTTAACTTCATAATTTTTGAATTCTATATCCCTAGAAATAAATCCCAATACTCTGTTAGCATTTTTAGTTGCTTTGCTTACCTGCACTGATGCTTTTAACGATTTGTTGACCTGTGTCCTTAGATCCCTTTGCTCTTCTACCCCTTTCAGTTTCTTATTTTCTAAAGTGAAGCTGATGTTTCTATTTTTCCTACCAAAGTGCATCATCTCACATTTATCGATGTTAAAGTTCATTTGCCACTTGTGAGTGGTGCTTAGTCCATCACACTCTTGAATTGAGCCTTGCCGTTGGTGGAGGGGTGTTGCCGGGTCAGGAGATGAGCTATTTGTCAGAGAGTACATAGCCTCTGCCCTGCTGTTATAGTCGCATTGTTGATATGGCCCAGTTAATATGCTGATCATTGGTGACCCCCCACGATGTTGATGGTGGGAATCTTAACGATGGTGGAGCCATTGAAAGTCAAGGGTAAGTGGCTGGATTAGATTATACTTCCTCCCACCCTACTACCAGTTTCTCTGTCTCCTTGTCATTGGGCTAGATTTTCAGTTGCTTGCACCAGCAGTTAGCGTCTTAAGAGAAGTGATTTTCGGGCGCTATTCGTGTAGCGCCCGGGCGCAGCGCAGTTTGCGCCCTGCCCCAAATTAAGTTGGCCGTTAGCGCCGGCGCAAAGTTTAGCGGCCGCCCGGATGCGCGCGCAGAAAATGACGTCACATCCTCGTGCAACGCCCTTTGGCCGCCCCGATTCCAAACTTCAGTCGGACCGCCCCATTGTGCGGCTGGCGTCCAGAACGTTTGTAAAATGGAACGCAACACACCCTGGGGAGCGCAAATTAAAGGGCACTCCTCCTGCACTATAAACGGCAGTGTGCATGTGTGTGTGGAAGGATCGAGTGTGTTGTGAACGGTGTATTTATGTCGTCGTCGTCGTCATCGTCATCGTCGTCATCATCATCATCATCATCATCATCATCATCATCATCATCCTCCTCCTCCTCCTCCTCCTCCTCCTCCTCCAAAAACACATGCACCCTTCCCCTTTAAGAGCTCACTGGCACCAGAGTGTCTGTGGTCTGCACCGCCGGCTTAGCGCCTAAAGATAGTAGTGGAACGCCTCTTTTAGCGCTCCACCAACCTCTTAGGGCGAAGCCACTGAATTTCCGGCAACGGGGCGCTACTTTGGGGCGGGCGCTAACTTCGGGCGGGCGCTAAGGTTAGCGCCCCAAAACTGTCTATACTGAAAATCTAGCCCATTGTCTCTAATCATGCCACCTTCCACATAAGCTTCCAAAATGTGCTCCATTTTCCTCAGCTGATGTTTCCCCTCAACTGTGGTAAACAGAACCCTTCTGCCCTCACTCCTCTCCCCCCTCTCAGACTGTGATAGGGTCCCACTTGTGCGCATATTCCACCCCATCAGCCTCCACATTGAACAGATCGTCTTCTGGCACTTCTGCCATGATCCTACCACAAAATCACATCTTCCTCTCCCCAAAGGGACTGTTCCTTCTGCGACACCCTGCTTCATTGTTCCACCACCCCTCCCACCTGCTCTCCCTCCCCTGGTACCTTCCTGCAAAAGCACAGGAGATGCAACATCTGTCCATTCACCCCCCTCCCACACCACTGACCAGGCATCAAACATTCCTTCCGAGTGAGACAACGAATTAAGTGTACTTCCTCCAACCTAGTATACTGTACTCGCTGATCACGGTGCGACTCCACTACATTGAGGAGACTAAGCGCTGATTAGGTGAGCGCTATCTCAAACACCTCCGTTCTGTCTGCAAATGCTCCCTGTCGCTTACCACTTCAATTCTCCATTCCGCTCCCATTCTGACATCTCTGTATTTGGCCTTCTACGCAGTTTCAATGAAGCTCAACACAAGCTCAAGGAACAGCGCCTTATCTTTCTACTAAACACTTTGCATCCTTCTGGCTTTAATATTGACTTAATAACTTCAGATCTTAATTTCTGTTCAGCGTGAAACGTTGTCGGTGTGGGGTGCTAGAGTGTGCTGCCAGTTTTTTCCTGCTTCCACTTCTTGGTGCCCGACCCCACCTTCTCATCTATTCACACGTTCTCCATGTCTCATAAACGTCTTTAATTTCTCTCATTATGCTTCCTACTGTCTCATGTTACTATCACTTCAACCATTTAACAGTCTCTTATTTTCAGTTTAACCTGTCGCATCCTAGACTCCTCCATCGTCATCACCATCTCTCGAGTGTGCGTGTGTGTGTGTTCCCTCTCCCTCTTCCCTTGTTCTGAACCTTTTTAAATGCTGTTCATTTGTAATTTCTGATGAAAGGTCTACACCTGACATGTTAACTTGTTTGTTTTCTCCACAGATACTGACTGATCTGATGAGTGTTTCCAGCGTTTTCTGTTTATATTTTGGCTTCCCAGGTTGATGGTGAAGGAGGAGTGAGAGATGTGCCGGACCATGACGTTACAGATTGTGGTGGGACACAACTCTGCTGCTGCTGATGGCCCACAGCATTTTGTGGATATCCAGTTTAGGGCTGAGCTTTAGTGTCACACTACATGTTGGAGAGTGTTCTCACTGAGAAGATGAGACTTTGTCTTCACAAGTCTATGCGATGGTCATTCCTGCCAATGCTACTGTGGATAGATGTGTCTGCAACAGGTAGGTTGGTGATCATGAGGTCAAGTGGGTTTCCTTCCTTGTGTTAATTTCTTCACCAACTGACACAGGGCCAATGTGGCAGCTGCGTCCTTCAGGAGTTAGCCAGTCCAGTCAGTGGTGGTACTAGTCCTAGTGGTGGACATGGAAGTGTCTTTGCTTTCTTTCGTGCTGCCTTCAAGTGGTGTTCAACATAGAGGAGTGCTAATTCATCAGTAGAGGGGGAGATGGCGGTAGGTGATGATCAGCAGCAAGATTCTTTCGTCTTCTTTGACCTGAAGCCAAGAAACTTCATTGGATTTGAAGTCATTATTGAGCACTTCAGCTGCCTAGGCCCTAAGCTCTGGAATTTCCTTCCTAAACCTCTCCACCTCGCAACCTCTCTCTCTCTTCCTTTAAGACGCTCCTTAAAATCTACTTCTTTGACCAAGTTTTGGTCAGGTATCCTAATATCTCCTTACGTGGCTCGGCGTCAAATTTTGTTTGATAACGCTCCTGTGAAGCACCCTGGGTCGTTTCACTATATTAAAGGCGCTATATAGTATACCACTGTGCCCCTACTCCTGATAGGTTTACATTGCCAGTAGGACAGGATATACCCAGAGATGATGACAGAGGAGCCTGGTATGTTGGTTAATAGATATGACTCTGTGAGTAGGACTATGTCAGACTGTTGCTTGACTAGTCTGTGGGACAGGTCTCCCAACTTGGACAGTAGTCCCCAGTTGTTAGTGAGGGGGACTTTGCAGCATCAACTTGGCTGGGATTGCCTGTGTCTTAATCCGATGCCTGGGTCGTTGCAGATAGATATGTCCGATGCTTCTCTTACAATTGTGTTCTGTAACGACTGTTTACAACTGAGTGCCACTTCAGAGAGAATTCAGAGCTAAACACATATAGTGAGACCAGAGTCACGTGTATGGCGGTCTCGGTAGAAGTGCCAAGTTCCCTTCCCTGAAGGTGATTAATGAACCATTGGCTTTTACAACGGAACAACAGCTGGTCAATTTTCTTGATGCTAGCCTGTACATTACCACATTTAAAGAATTCAGTTTTACTAGTTGCCATGGTGAGATTTGAACTCACAATCTCTGTGTGAATGTTAAATGAGAACAGGATCACGTTTGGCTCTCGACACTATCGAGCAGCTTAGTGGCACTCATTACCCAGGCTCGCAAATGGAGAATGCGAACTCTGGCAAGTGATAGATCAGAAGTGTGTTCAAATTTTAATTATTATTAGCTAGTCCAATGCATTGGATTTCCAGTGACTCCCTGGGGAACCTAATGTCTCTGTAGCTTGATATGCAA
Organism: Somniosus microcephalus; assembly: GCF_052327205.1. Classification (NCBI taxonomy): domain Eukaryota; kingdom Metazoa; phylum Chordata; class Chondrichthyes; order Squaliformes; family Somniosidae; genus Somniosus; species Somniosus microcephalus. Next base: position 55,911,592 of record NC_140993.1, on the reverse strand, counting down.
AGTCAGAGTCAAGCAAATGCAGATTCTTGGGATGTCCTGAGGTCATAAAAGGCGCAATATCAATGCGTGCTTCTTTCTTTCTTTAGTGTATAGATGCTGTATCGAAGGGAGCTGTCTGACCTCTGACTATATGGATTGGCTAACAAGTTTTGGGAGACAAGAGTCCAGCCAGGTGATAGATGTAATTAATATTGATCACTAGGCTATCAATCACTTATGCTTCTGTACCATGAGAGGGTCTTGCAAGCAAGATTCTGGTTATGTCCTGAAAGTGAATTGGTTTCCTGGTTTCTGAGAGACCGTCTTTATACCTGTGAGGGGTGTGTTACTGCAAGAGGCATTTTCAGAGGATCAGCTTTGATTTATTGTGAAGGAAATATGTGGAGCTTCCTTTTGTACCAGTCTGGATCACAGGGAAGAAAATCATATACAATAGCAAAATACTGCAGATGTTGGAAATCCGAAATAACAACAGAAAATGCTGGAAAAACTCAGCAGGTCAGGCAACATCCATGGAGAGAAATTTGTCCAGGGCCCCAAACACCCCTTCCAGGTGAAACAGCGATTTACTTGTACTTCTTGCAATCTAGTATACTGTATTCACTGCTCACGATGCGGTCTCCTCTACATTGGGGAGACCAAACGCAGATTGGGTGACCGCTTTGCGGAACACCTCCGTTCAGTCCGTAAGGGTGACCCCGAGCTTCCGGTCACCTGTCATTTTAATTCACCACTCCATTCCCACTCGGACCTCAGCGTCCTTGGCCTCTTGTATTGTTCCACGGAAGCTCAATGTAAACTCGAGGAACAGCAGCTCATCTTCTGATTAGGCACTCTGCAGCCTTCCGGACTCAATATCGAGTTCAACAATTTCAGATCATAACCTCGGCCCCTATTACATTTTTTCTTGTAATTTTTCCACTCCTTTCCCCCCACCCTTTTCTTTTGTTTCACTCTCACACCTGGCAGCTATCTCTTGCCCTGCCAGTACACTTCACACCTAATCTCAGCCTATTACCACCTCGTCTGGCTTCGAATACCTTTTATTGTCTCTTTTACTACTTTTGTTTCTTTTACTTCTTTTGTCCGATCGCAGCCCTGCCTTCGATCTATTTTCTTTTCTTTCCAGTTTTGAAGAAGGGTTCGACCCGAAACGTCAACTCAAATTTCTCTCCACAGATGTTGCCTGACCTGCTGAGTTTTTCCAGCATTTTCTGTTGTTATTTAAGAAAATCATATAATTGGGGCTGGTACCTTAAGGGGGAAAAATTTGGTTGGTTAACGCCTCCCGATAGCGCCTCCCGATAGCGCCTCCATGGGGCGCTAACGGGACGCTAGGAACTTAGCGGCCGAGCGCGGCGATTTTAATGCCGCTCGTGAAATTGACCAGTCATTTTGTGGCGGCGCTAGACACTACTGCCATGATCTCCTGCGCCCGCAGATCGTGAGGTCAGTCAAGCGACAAACGCCCCAGTAGTGCCCCGGACCGGATATTGAGTCACGCCCCCTGCTCTAGCGCCTGACTTTTGAAAGAGACACTTGGAGTTATGTAAAGTATTGTAATCGAGCTAAAATTTGCTATTTGCTTTGACCTTGCTTCTGTTAATCCAACTGATTGATCCATAGTTGTCTTTCTAAATCCCATGATCTGTTAGTGTGGTATTTGCAGGCATCAGGGCCTGGATTTTCTGCTTGAGTTACACTGATTCTCAATGGCATACGTAGGGGAATTCTTTGGGAGCTGTCCCACTGGCTCCCCATTCACCCTCAACACTTCCAGCATTGTCTGCTGGGCCTATAATACATTCACGCAAATATGGGTGAACATATTGGCCCAGTAATTCGGGTCCCAACGCGTGAGTACGGGCGGGGTACTCACGCGTGGGCCCGATGGAAGTGTCGGTTTTCAGCATGCACAGCGCATGCGCGGAAAACCAGCATTTCCTTTCCTCTGAACCAAGGGATTCACAGGTCGAACGCGTGCGCGCAGGAGTCTGCGCGTGCGCGCTGAAATTCCTTTTTTTTTACAGGGTTGCCCGTGTGTGAAGGCCTCAACTTTTTACGAATGAAAAAAGCAGACATAGGACTTAGTTTTAAAAGGTAAGTGGTCTAATAATTATAGTTAGAAATTTTTTTCTGCAGGTTTATTATTTTTAAAGACTTTACAGTAAGGTAAGTGTATTTTTAGACCCGATTTGTTAAAAAATTATTTATTTCAAAAATTTGAATAATTGTTTAAATTAGTTTTTTACAGTTATTAATAGTTCATTTAATTAGTGGGATGTTTTTTAACTTTTATTTGAAGTTTAAGTACTGTTTTGGGCGCCCGGAGTTTTCATGAGTTTGACAGTTCTTACTATCAAACTCATGAATGAACTTTTGCAACCTCCGATTGGTTGCCCAGTGCTCACGTGATCCCAGCCGGCTCATCGAACTAACTACGCCGCTGGATCACGCAAGCACAGCGCGCCGGGAGCTGAACCGGGCCACTGACAGGAAATCCACGCAGGCCCAGGCTTCAACTGTCGGCGCGCTATGTAAGTGTAGGTCGGGGCCTTGCACCCACGGGAAGCCCCCGACACCAATTTCTGGGCCATTATAATTAGATACAAATGACAGAAATGTGACATATGGTGTATTTCTTGTCCTTTGTGCTTTTTAAAAATCAATTCCCGGGACGTGGGCGTCTCTGGCAAAAGCCAGCATTTATTGCCCATCGCTGGTTACCCTGTGAAGGTGGTGGTGGGCCATTAGGTGGCAGGTTGATACAGCTGAGCGGGTGCACTTCAGGGGGCAGTTAAGAGTCAACTACATTGGTGTGAGACTGTAGTCACATATAGGCCAGACCGGGTAAGAGTGGCAGGTTTCCTTCCATAAAGGACATTAGTGAACCAGTTGGGTTTTTAACGACAATCCAACAGCTTCATGGTCACTTTTACTGACCGCAAATTTTTTAAACTGAGTTAGATTTCTCAACGTGCCATGAACTTATGTTCTCTGGGTTATTAGTCCAGGCATCTGGATTACTATTCTAGTAACGTGACAACAACTTGCATTTATATTGCGCCTTTAACATAGTAAAATATCCCAAGACGCTACTACTATGCTATTACTAGATGTTAGCTGTGGCTCTGAGTCAGAAGATTGTGGGTTCAAGTCCCACGCCAGAGGCTTGAGCATAAAATCTGGGCTCACATGCCAGTGTCGTACTGAGGGACAGCTGTACTGTCAGAGGTGCTGCCTTTCAGATGAGACATTAAACTGAGGCCCCATTGCCATCTCAGGTGGGCATAAAAGATCCCATGGCACTATTTCGAAGAAGAGCAGGGGACTTCTCGCTGGTGTCCTAACCAATGGTTATCCCTCAAACAACATCACCAAAAAACAGATTATCTGATCACCAGTCCATGCCAGCGTTAATGCTCCCATCTTTCCTCATCTAAATCTATCAGCAAAACCCTCTATTCCCTTCTCCCTCATATGCTTGCCTAGCCTCCCTTTAAATGCATCTATACTATTCGCCTCAACCACTCCCTGTGGTAGCGAGTTCCAGATTCTCACCACTCTCTGGGTAAAGAAGTTTCTTCTGCATTCCCGATTTGATTTCTTGGTGACTATCTTATATTGATGGCCTCTAGTTATGCTCTTCCCCACAAGTGAAAATACTCTCTGGGGTCGATTTTCTGGCCGCCATTGGGCGGCTTTCCAGGCAGCCGGGGGCCGAAAATCGGCGAAAAAGCAGGTCAGGACCCCCCGCGCCTGATTCCCCGCCCCGTCTGACTTTTGGACCGCCGTTTCTATGCGACCCGCCTCAGTCCCGGCCGCCGCTGGCGGGACTGGTCATCGGAGCAGTAATGAGCAATTATCTCCTTGTTGAGGTAGGTTTTCCGGGGCCGATGCGACTTTGGGGCTTTCCCCACATCAAACACGCCTGCGGGGAACCCCGCTGATGAGAGCTGGCGTGAAAACAGTTGGCTTGCTTGCTGTCAGCTGCAGGTCAATGAGGGCTGAAGAGATTTAAAGAGGCAGCATTTGCAGGCTGCAGGACCTTGTTGATGAAGGCTTGGGGGAATTTTTTGAAGGCTTAGGAACAGTTGTAGAAAGTTGGAGCCTCACACACTTCTCCAGTGTGAGCTCCTGGGAAGCCCCTCTCACCACCCTAACTCAGCGCCCCCTCAACGGAGGCATCTGCCAGAAGCATGGGAGGCCTTTGGTACCTTCCCTTCCTGGCATTAGAGGATCTCCAACAGCAGAGGCGGCAGCAGCAGAACCAGGAACAGCAGGATGAGCACCAGGAGCACCAGGCTGCTGCTCACTCACCTGAAGCTGCACAGGCCAGAAGGGGCCAGCGCTTGGAAGTGGCTTGAGAGCACCTTGCTGCACTTTAGAGGGCCAGTGGGACCCGTTTCTGCACTGGCAGTCCTACTCAGAAGGACTTCCATGAAGATCTGGTTTCTCTGTTCAACAGATGGCCAAAGCTCCTCAAGAGATGTCATTCTCTTATGAGCACTCACCATGTTTTCCGTACCCTGGCAAGTTATCTCCTGCATGGAGGTTGCCAACCTTTCCATGGTGATGCGTTCATGCGCCAATGACTCCACAAAGGCTCTGCTCATGGTCGCTATGGACTCCTCCATTCGCTCCACACTCGCAGCGACCCTGAGGACAAAACCTGCCAGAGACTCCTGCATCTGTGCATGGAGATCCATCACCTCTTCTCTTGCGGATGGACCCAGAGGCAGAGGGTCGACATGCAGCGTAGCTGAGCTGAGCTGGCAGAGTCCTGCGCCCTCCGACGAGGACTCTCCACTGCTGTCCCTGTCTCCAGAATCTGCTGAGGCTCACTTGTGAGCTGTGAAACACCAGGTGACAACACTACTCTATGTCCTGAAGGTCCCCCTGAGGTGTGAGTGTCTGCGCTGGTGCTGGGTGCGCTTACTTCTGCTGACGCTGCGCTCTCAGAGGTTGAAGCTTCCTCTGAGGAGTCTGGCTACACAGCCTCTTCCTCCTCCACAGTGAGGACGGGGGCTCTGGATGGTACTGTGGGGGAGTAAAGGAAGGAGTTAGAGATGTAATGCCAAGGTCCTTCTGGTGACTCCCAGCGAGTTGGCATCTTTTGACACCTGCATCCATGCAGCATTGGTCTCAGTGGGAGGCCTCTTCCTCCCTGACCTAGGGAAGAGGACCTCCCTGTGGGCCCTAACCCCATCCAATAATGCCTGCAGTGAAGCCTCGTTGAATTTGGAGGCAGCTCGGGGTCTGGCACTGGCCACAGCTGCTGCAGGCTCCTCTGCCATCCTGTATGGTTTGTTTGGAAGCCTTCAGAGGATGCAGTGCTTGCTATGGACCTTGAAAGCACCACGAATGATGACATCATACTGTGGGGATTTCTGACTCGAATTGGACAATTAGCAAGGCTGCCCACATGCTGGGAATTAATTGGCCACTTGAGGGAAAATTGCGTGGAGCTGACTGACACTTTTTTTATGTGTGTCAGAAACTCCACATTCGGGGAAACCCGACCATTTCCCACACAAGCCGAAAATCGGGGCCTCTGTGTCTACTCTATCAAAACCTTTCATAATTTTAAAGACCTCTATTAGGCCATTTCTTTTCAACAGAAAAGAGACCCAGCCTGTTCATCCTTTCCTGATGGGTATAACCTCGCATTTCTGGTAACATCCTTGTAAATCTTTTTGCACCCTTTCCAGTGCCTCTATATCCTTTTTATAATATGGCGACCAGAATTCTACACAGTATGCCAAAGGTGGTCTAAGCAAGGTTCGATACAAGTTTAGCATAACTTCTCTACTTTTCAATTCTATTTCACTAGAAATAAACCCTAGTGCTTGGTTTGCTTTTTTATGGCCTTATTAACTTGTCGCTACTTTTAGTGATTTGTGTATTTGTACTCTGAGATTCCTTTGCTCTTCTACCCAATTTAGATTCTTATTTTCCAAGTAATATGTGACCTCCTTATTTTTCTTACCAAAATGTAATACCTCACATTTATGTCTTGAGGATGTCCTGAGGTTGTGAAAGGCGCCATATAAATGCAAGTCTTTCTTTCGTGACTACCACTACGTTACCGTAGCCTGCTAGTAACACCAAATGCAAAAGGATGCTTCTGTACCCCGGCTTCGATCATTGCTATGGCTGGGAGGGCAGAGGTGGTCGATTGAACTGCCTAGCCCTGTAATTTGAAAATTAAGAAAATAAATTTGCAACTCTTCTGCTCGCCCGAAGGTGGCTGGCCAATGCTACTTTGCCACAAACCTCCATGGCCTGCTGCAGCCATTCCCTGGCCGTTCCCTGGCGGGCTGACCGGCAAAGGCCGGGGGCCCTCCGAAGCAATTTACGTGCCCGAAAACTTAGAAACTCAGCTGTGGTGTGGGGGCGCGTCCTTGCAGCAGATGGAAGTCCCATCCCACGGCGCTTCCACCAGCATTACGAGCGAGCAGGAGACCCAGGCTCTGGAGTGTATGCTGGGATCCTGCACCATTTCCGGTGCTTACCCAAATGATAAAAAGGATTCATTGTTCACCCTGTGGTCTGTCAGAATACTTTGTGTATAAGGTCATGCTGTGGTTCGTAGGAAGCGAGGGCTTGCCTATAGAAATGAACTTTTGTATTGGTCGCAAAAAGAAAAATATCTGGACCGATCTCAGCTAGCACTACAGATATACCCCAGCAAGAGTCAACACCTTCAGAAGAGATGGGGCGGTGGGGGGAGAAAAGCAGATCCACTTTGTATTTGAATGTTAGTGAACTTTTGTCTTAGATTTAAGATAGTAAAGGGTTACAGGTAAGTTTTCTTGACCTGGTTTTGAGTTGTTTTTAGGAGTTTCCCTCCCTAACTGTCAGACAATGTAATTTAGAGAAGTGAGGAGACTTGTTTTTTTCAGTCGCTCATTGCAGCTCAAGCTGTATTTGGAATTTTCATCCTGTACACTAGCAAACCCTTCCAGTTCTTCAAAGAACAGATTTGTTGGCTGACAACATCCTGTGCTTGACACTGGATCTTTGACTCCAGCTCTCAACATCTGGTGTGTATGACTTGTTACACTGCATCTTCCCCCTTGTGATTAAACTGAGCTTGCTGTCAGTCACAAAATATGGAGTAGATTCTTCACCATACATGGAGCAGATCTAACACAAAACATGGAGCAGATCTATCACAAAATATGGAGCGAATAAGAACATAAGACATAAGAACATAAGACATAGGAGCAGGAGTAGATCATTTGGTCCCTCGAGCCTGCTCCGCCATTCAATAAGATCATGGCTGATCTGATCTTGGCCTCAACTCCACTTCCCTGCCTGCTCCCCTTACCTTTCAAAAATCTGTCTATCTCCACCTTAAATATATTCAATGATCCAGCCTCCACAGCTCTCTGGGGAAGAGAATTCCAAAGATTCATGACCCTTTGAGAGAAGAAATTCCTCCTCATTTCCGATTTAAAAGGATGTCCCCTTATTCTGAAATTATGCCCCCTAATTCTAGATGCCCCCACAAGGGGAAACATCCTTTCTGCATCTACCCTGTCAAGCCCCTTCAGAATCTTATGTTTCAATAAGATCCCCTCTCATTCTTCTAAACTCCAATGAGTATAGGCCCAACCTGCTCAACCTTTCTTCATAAGACAACCCCTTCATCTCCGAAGTCAACCTCATGAACCTTCTCTGAACTGCCGCCAATGCAAGTATATCCTTCCTTAAATAAGGAGATCGAAGCTGTACGCAGTACTCCAGGTGTGGTCTCACCAACGCCCTGTACAGTTGTAACAGGACTACCCTACTTTTATACTCCATTCCCTTTGCAATAAAGGCCAACATTCCATTTGCCTTCCTAATTACTTGCTGTACCTACATGTTAACTTTTTGTGATTCATGTACAAGGACCACCAGATCCCTCTGTACCTCAGCATTTTGTAATCGCTCTCCATTTAAATAATAATTTGCTTTTTTATTTTTCCTACCAAAGTGGAAAAACCTTGCATTTTCCCACATTAAACTCCATCTGCCAGATTTTTGCCCACTCACTTAGCCTATCTATATCTCTTTGGAGATTACATAAGAACATAAGAAATAGGAGCAGGAGTAGGCCAATCGGCCCCTTGAGCCTGCTCCGCCATTCAATAAGATCATGGCTGATCTGATCCTAATCGCCAATCCACTATCACAGAACCATCTCCTGAATCTAACAGAATTAGACACACGAAATAGGAGCAGGATCAGACTACACGGCCCCTGGGCCCGCTCCGCTACCCACAGGGCCATGACCGATCCGAACCTAGACTCATGTCCAAATTCCTGCCCGCTCCCCGTAACCCTTAATTCCCTTTACTTCTAGGAAACTGTCTATTTCTGTTTTAAATTTATGTCATGATGTAGCTTCTACAGCTTTTTGGGGCAGCATATTCCATGGACCTACCACCCTCCTGAGTGAAGTAGTTCCTCCTCATCTCAGTTTTGAAAGAGCAGCCCCTTATTCTAAGACTATGCCCCCTAGTTCTAGTTTCACCCATCATCGGGAACATCTTCCCCGCATCCACCCGATCCAACCCCTTCACAATCTTATATGTTTCAATAAGATCGCCTCTCATTCTTCTGAACTCCAATGAGTAGAGTCCCAATCTACTCAACCTCTCCTCGTATGTCCATCCCCTCATCCCCGGGATTAACCGAGTGAACCTTCTTTGTACTGACTCGAGAGCAAGTATGTCCTTTCTTAAGTATGGACACCAAAACTGTATGCAGTATTCCAGGTGCGGTCTCACCAATACCTTGTACAACTGAAGCAATACCTCCCTATTTTTATATTCTATCCCCTAGCAATGAAAGCCAACATTCCATTGGCCTTCTTAATCACTTGCTGCACCTGCATACTAACCTTTTGAGTTTCATGCACCAGGACCCCCAGATCCCTTTGTACTTCAGTACTTTCCAGTTTCTTGTCATTAAGATAATAACTTGCTCTACGATTTTTCCTGCCAAAGTGCATAACCTCACACTTTCCAGTATTGTATTCCATCTGCCAAATCTCTGCCCACTTACTTAGCCTGTCGATGTCCCCTTGCAGGTTTTTTATGTCCTCCTCACTCACTACTTTCCCTCCCATCTTAGTATCATCTGCAAACTTTGATATGTTACACTCGGTCCCCTCCTCCAAATCGTTAATATAGATTGTAAAGAGTTGGGGACCCAGCACTGACCCCTGCGGAACACCACTAGTTACTGATTGCCAGTCTGAGAATGAACCATTTATCCCAACTCTCTGCCTTCTGTTAGATAGCCAATCGTCTATCCATGCCAGAATATTACCCCCAATCCCGTGATTTTTTATCTTAAGCAATAATCTTTTGTGTGGCACCTTGTCAAATGCCTTTTGGAAGTCTAAATACACTACGTCCACTGGTTCCCCTTTATCCACCCTATATGTTACTTCCTCAAAGAACTCCAGCAAATTTGTCAAACATGACTTGCCCTTCATAAAACCATGCTGACTTTGTCCTATTAAATTATGATTATCCAAATGTCCTGTTACTGTCGCCTTAATAATGGACTCCAAAATTTTACCTACCACAGATGTTAGGCTAACCGGTCTATAGTTTCCAGCCTTCTGTCTACTGCCCTTTTTAAATAAGGGTGTTACATTAGCAGTTTTCCAGTCTGCCGGGACCTTTGCCGAGTCCAGGGAGTTTTGGAAAATTATTACCAATGCATCCACAATCCCTACCGCCACTTCCCTCAAGACCCTAGGATGTAAGCCATCAGGTCCAGGTGATTTATCCGCCTTGAGTCCCATTATTTTACCGAGTACCATTTCCTTAGTGATTTTGATCGTGTTTAGCTCCTCCCCCCCTTTAGCCCCCTGTTTGTCCAGTGTTGGGATATTTTTAGTGTCTTCTACTGTAAAGACTGATGTAAAATATTCATTCAGTGTTTTTGCCATCTCCATATTTCCCACCATTAATTTCCCAGTCTCATCCTCTAAGGGACCAACATTTACTTTAGCCACCCTTTTTCTTTTTATATAACTATAAAAACTCTTACTATCTGTTTTTATATTTTTTGCTAATTTACTTTCATAATCTATCTTCCCTTTCTTAATCAATCTTTTTGTTATTTTTTGCTGTCTTTTAAAGTTTTCCCAATCCTCTATCCTCCCACTAGATTTGGCTACCTTATATGCCCTTGTTTTTAGTCGAATACTATCCTTAATTTCTTTACTTAGCCACGGATGGCTGTCTTTTCTTTTACACCCTTTTCTTCTCAGTGGAATATATTTTTTTGGGAAGTTGTAAAATAACTCCTTAAATGTACACCACTGATCATGTATCGTCTTACCCTTTAATCTATATTGCGTCCTCTGCACAATTTGCTTTCCCACCTATCTTTGTATCATCAGTAAATTTGGCTACATTACACTCAGTCCCTTCATCCAAGGCATTAATATAGATTGTAAGTAGTTGAGGCCCCAGCACTGATCCCTGCGGCACCCCACTAGTTACAGTTTGCCAACCTGAAAATGACCCATTTATCTATTACAAAATATGGAATTTATAACTCCATTACAAGGTTTGCTCCCAGGGTTACTGATGCTGAATAATAAAACTGTTTATCAATGTGTATGTTTTTCTATGTTGGTTCTTTCTAAATTTAGTAAACCTATTTTTCGGGGTAAAATACCACTTAAGATGCGAAGTCTCAGGCGTTTTCTGATTGACGAAATCTCGCACCACTTTGTCATTCAGGCTGATATCATAATTTTGACCAAGTTCAACAGTTTCACACTTATTAAGGTGCTGAACAATCTGTTAACTAGTTAAAATATCGTCCGCTGCAACACAACGGAGGTTGTCACTCCAGGGCTCAAGTTTCAGCTGCAAATATGAAAGCTCACTTCTCAGACATGTCCTTGACTGAACTTGTAGTTGCAGTGCTGGAAACGAACAAGGCTCCTTTTTGGATCAGTGGGAGTTAACAGCATAAACAGGTACCACTGTACATGAGATGAAGCTACAAACAGGGTCAATGTTTAGTCAAAAGCAAAATACTGCAGATGCTGGAAATCTGAAGCTCAAGTTCCACCCTATCACAGACCTTCTCTTTTGTTCTTTCCACCACTCCCCCCCCGACCGCCCCCCCCCATCTTCCTTTCCCTGCCTCTGTAGTTGCTTAAAACCTGTTACAGCTCTAACTTTTTTCAGTCCTGATGAAAGGTCATCGATCTTAACTTTGTTTCTCTCTCCGCATGGTGCTGCCTGACCTGCAAAGTATTTCCAGCATTTTCTGTTTTTATTTCAAAGTTTTGTCCCTGGCTTTCCATTCCATGGATGAGATCCAGAAGAAGTTTATTGACATGCACACAAAAAAATTTGCATTTATGTAGCGCCTTGAACATAGGAAAGCTAGGTGGGAAAGGAAGCTGTGAGGAGGACACAAAGGCCGCGATTTTACAAAGCTCAGCGGGTCCGTGGCGGGTGACATCGGTGGGGGCTCCCGACCCCGCTGCTGGCTCCGTCCCAGCCTCTGAAATGAATTTCCCCATATGGGGCTTGCTAAGACCGCCCAGCGCATTTCCCGACCAACTAGAGGAAGTGGGTCTGGTGATGACCTTTGATGACTCATCATCAGCTGGTTTCCTTAAAGAGACCATGGCCAACTTTATTTTGACATTTGTGCTGTCAGTGTTCTACAGCATTGAGGTGCTCCAAACACTGACAAGCCCTGCACAGAGGTGCAGGGCTGCACCCAGTCTCTCCCATGACTCCCTCCATATGCTTATGGAGGGAATCACAGCACGCAGGGAGGTTCTCTTCCCTTCCCATGGATGGAAGAGACCTCCCCAGGAGATCAACACAGCCTGGTTGCACATTGCAGAGGAGGGCACAAGCAGGGATGTCATCAGGAGAACTTGGGTGCAGTGCCGCAAACCTTTCAATGATCTCAGTAGATCACGAAACGTTAGTACAAAGTCACACTCAACCTCATCCTGCTGTGCCACTCATCACATCCCCATCACTCTGCCTTCCCTACCCTACTCCTGCACATCCTTACTCACACCAACCTACCTTGCACCTCCACCCATCCCTCTCTATCTACATTATCACTTCCCCATCTCACCAGTCACCCCTCACACTCACCCTCATCCTAGTGCAATCATACCAACTAACAACACACAGTGGTAGGCACTTGGGTGTTTTAGTCAATGTTCATGTAAACTTTCTGTTAATGTGCTGTCCAACATTGACATTTTTATTTTCAACACCTTGCGTTCTTGGACAGATTTGTGTGCACCTTTGGAAGTGGCTTAGTGAGTTGCAGTGAATGGTGAGGCATAACGGTACCCCCCACAATGCTGATGAGTGTGAAAGGAATGGCTTGGGCATTGTAGGGATGCTTTATGTTGTTGGTGTGGGATGGTGCCAACCTGGCACATCATGTGGCAGCCAGGGTGTACAACATCAAGTGAAGTAAATGTGGCTATGGTGAGGCCATCCCTGGCGTCCTGGGCAGTAATGTGGTCGGGTGCTAATGCCCTCTGTCCTGTGTAGCATCAGTTGATTGCGGAGAAGTTTGGTGTTGTTGTTGGTGGTACTGGTGTGCCTGGTGATGCTGGTGTTGGGGCTGATCGTGGTTGGATTCTGAGGACCAAGGTGAGAGAGTTTCAAGGGCACCCATGCTGATGGAATAGATGGCAGGTGAAGTAGAGATGACAGAAGTGATCTGTCAATGGTGGGAGAGGAATTGAGGTCAGACTGGATGGAGACTTGTGTAAAGACTTGCAGCATCCTGAATCAGTGGTGGAAATGCAGTTTAGAGAAGCTAGTCATTAAGGAAACATATCTCAATCAGCTGGGAGCTTTTACTTGATATTTGAAGCTGTCAATTCATCAGCTGATTCAATGGCCACTGACCTCCCGCCTCAGTTTCACAGACGAGGTCTAGACACTGTGGGAAACCGGTGGGCGGCCTGTCAAATCCAAAAAGCTGGGAAAAAACCCATTGATAAGTGGCTGTAAAAAAAGCCAATAATAATTTTAATTGCCTCCCCCACCGCTGCCTGTCAGGTCTGCTCAGTGTTGGCAGACCCGACATCAGGAAAGTCCAGTGTGCACATTTTGACAGTGGGTTCCTGACCCGCTGACAATCATTTTAAATTTAACAGCTGACCTGCCACCCATCCTGGCCGCTGCGTGCCAACAAAATTCCGGCCAAAGAGTCTGCAAAGGGATATAGACTGGTAAAGTGAATGGGCAAGAAGGTGGCAGATGGAGTATAATGTGGGAAATGTGAGGTTATTCACTTTGGTAGGAAGTATAGAAAAACAGAATATTTTTTAAATGGTGAGAAACTATTAAATGTGGTGTTCAGAAAGTTAACATACAGGTACAGCAAGCAATTAGGAAGGCAAATGGTATTTTGGCCTTTATTGCAAGGGGGTTGGGGTACAAGAGTAAGGAAGTCTTACTACAATTGCACAGGGCTCTGGTGAGACCACACCTCGAGTACTGTGCACAGTTTTAGTCTCTGTACCTAAGGAAGGATATACTTGCCTTAGAGGGGGTGCAACAGAGGTTCATTAGATTGATTCCTGAGATGGGAGGATTGTCCTATGAGGAGATATTGAGTACAAAGGGCTGATATTCTCTGGAGTTTAGAAGAATGAGAGGTGATCTTATTGAAACATATAAGGTTCTGAGAGGGCTTGACAGGGTAGATGCTGGGGGGCTGTTTCCCCTGGCTGTGGAGTCTAGAACTAGGGCCATAGTCTCAGGATAAGGGGTCGACATTTAGAACTGAGACAAGGAGAAATTTCGTCACTCAGTGGGTTGTGAATCTTTGGAATTCTCTACCCCAAAGGGCTGTGGATGCTCAGTCGTTGAGTATATTCAAGGCTGAGATTGATAAATAAGAACATAAGAAGTAGGAGCAGGAGTAGGCCATACGGCCCCTCGGGCCTGCTCCGCCATTCAATAGGATCATGGTTGATCCGAACCTAGACTCACGTCCACTTCCCTGCCCGCTCCCCGTAACCCCTAATTCCCTTATCAGCTAGGAAACTGTCTATCTCCGTTTTAAATTTATTTAATGTTGCAGCTTCCACAGCTCTCTGAGGTAGCAAATTCCATAGATTTACTACCCTCTGAGTGAAGAAGTTTCTCCTCATCTCAGTTTTGAAACGGCAGCCCCTTATTCTAAGATTATGCCCCCTAGTTCTAGTCTCACCCATCAGTGGAAACATCCTCCCTGCATCCACCCAATCAAGCCCCCTCACAATCTTATATGTTTCGATAAGATCGCCTCTCATTCTTCTGAATTCCAATGAGTAGAGGCCCAACCTACTCAACCTTTCCTCATAAGTCAACCCCCTCATCTCCGGAATCAACCGAGTGAACCTTCTCTGAACTGCCTTGAGAGCAAGTATATCTTTTCTTAAATATGGAAACCAAAACTGTACGCAATATTCCAGGTGTGGTCTCACCAGTACCCTGTATAACTGAAGCAAGACTTCCCTGCTTTTATACTCCATCCCCATTGGCCTTCCTGATCACCTGCTGTACCTGCATACTAACCATCTGTGTTTCATGCACCAGGACCCCCAGATCCCTTTGTACTGTAGCACTTTGCAATTTCTCTCCATTTAGATAATAACTTGCTCTTTGATTTTTTTCTGCCAAGTGTGCATAACCTCACACTTTCCAACATTATATTCCATCTGCCAAATTTCTGCCCACTCACTTAGCCTGTCTATGTCCTTTTGCAGGTTTTTTATGTCCTCCTCACTCACTGCTTTCCCTCCCATCTTTGTATCATCGGCAAACTTGGATATGTTGCACTTGGTCCCCTCCTCCAAATCGTTAATATAGATTGTAAAGAGTTGGGGTCCCAGTACTGACCCCTGCGGAACACCACTAGTTACTGATTGCCAACCCGAGAATGAACCATTTATCCCAACTCTCTGTTTTCTGTTAGATTGCCAATCTTCCACCCATGCCAGTATATTTCCCCCAATCCCATGATTTTTTATCTTGTGCAGTAATCTTTTGTGTGGCACCTTGTCAAATGCCTTTTGGAAGTCCAAATACACCACATCCACTGGTTCCCCTTTATCCACCCTGTTTGTTACATCCTCAAAGAATTCGAGCAAATTTGTCAAACATGACTTCCCCTTCATAAAACCATGCTGACTCTGTCCGATTAAATTATGCTTATCCAAATGTCCTGTTACTGCTTCCTTAATAATGGACTCCAGCATTTTATCAACTGTAGTGTATGTAACTGTTCTACCTTTAAGAGAACTATTGTATGTAACTGTCCACCTTTAAGAGAACTATTTTAGGTGTGGCACTACTTTATCCTGGCTGCTGTATACTGTAATACCGACGGTGACCACACCGGTATATAAGTGCTGTGGCAGAATTTATTGGGCAGATTCGCCCTGACCTTCGAATAGTAAAGTCCTGTTTAAGTTACTCTTGTAGTCTGTGTATTACTTCGCTATACAACCCACAGACTTTACAGTGGCGACGAGTTCGATCTTACCCTGCGGCAACAATACTTCTGAAGAAGTAAACGAGCGTCGAGAAGAGGCACCCGCCCTCGTCGTTTTGCTGAGAGAAAACTCGAGTCTGCAGACCAAGAAAGGAGGACGATTTCAAACACGAAGTCTTTCATCAGCAACAGGCACGGATTGTCCCTTCTGCCACGGTGGTGAGTGAGCCGATCAACACGAGAAGCAAGTCGGCCACGGTGACTGTGAGTAAAGGGAAAATAGAAACAAATAAACGGAGGATAAGGGCGGTGCACTCGACCATGGTCGAGGGGGAAAGGAGCCAGACAGAAGTCGGGCCCAGAGGCGCTGAGACTGGGGCAGCGTGGAGCAGAAGCCGCGGTACAAGCGGGCTGGGGAGCGTCGTGAGACGACTAGACCGCGACGGCGAAAAAGGCCGGACAAATACCGCGACCACGAGGCGCTGCGACCGGGATCGTAAGGCGCGGGAAGATATAAACATAAATAAG
This sequence comes from Somniosus microcephalus, assembly GCF_052327205.1. Taxonomy (NCBI): domain Eukaryota; kingdom Metazoa; phylum Chordata; class Chondrichthyes; order Squaliformes; family Somniosidae; genus Somniosus; species Somniosus microcephalus. The sequence goes on along the minus strand of NC_140993.1, from coordinate 55,895,563 downwards.
CCACGGAGAACTCAGCCACAGCCGGGGAGGGAAGCACCGGACTGCGAGAGGCTGGGAGGAGCGATTGGGTGAAAAAGGTCGGACAGTGGCCGAGGCCACGAAGCGCTGCGACCGGGATTGTAAGGCGCGGGAAGAGACAAAATAAATAAATCGCGGAGAACTCAGCCGCAGCCGGGGAGGGAAGCACCGGACTGCGAGAGGGCTGGGAGGCGCGATTGAGAGCCGCGCGAGCGGGAGAGACAGAGCCCGAGCGAGAGCCGCGCGAACGGGAGAGACAGAGCCCGAGAGAGAGCGAGCGAGAGCCGCGCGAGCGGGAGAGACAGAGCCCAAGCGAGAGCCGCGCGAACGGGAGAGACAGAGCCCGAGAGAGAGCGAGCGAGAGCCGCGCGAGCGGGAGAGACAGAGCCCGAGAGAGAGCGAGCGAGAGCCGCGCGAGTGGGAGAGACAGAGCCCGAGGAAGACTGAGCGAGATCCAGCCCAGCGGCTGAAACTGTTCGCCGTCAACGGGTTGTACCCAGCACCGGAGAGACAGAGCCCGAGCGAGGGAGACTGAGCGAGATCCAGCCAGCGGCTGAGACCGTTCGCTGTCAACGGGTTGTACCCAGAGCCGGTTGCCCAGCCGAGAGAAGGGAACGCGCTGAAGCCGAAGAGCAGGCTGCGAACCCCGAAAGCCAGCGGCCGTCGCCCGAGGGAAAAGCTTACCCCTCCCGCCAGGGGAAGAAAAGCGGGAACCGCCATCTTGAAAGTGGGCGGGGAAAGAAGATAAGCGCGGGAAACCGCCAGTAGGCGGAGAAAAAGACAGAAGCGGAAACTGTCATTTTGAAAGGGGCGGGGAAAGAAGATAAGCGTGGGGAAACCGCCATCTTGGAAAAAAAAAAGAGTTAAAGAAATATTTCGTTGTTGTTTATCAGGGAGGTGAAGATGCCTAAGCGTGGTAACATCAACGATTTTGATTCCGAGGTAGAAGATTGGGCCACGTATGTAGAACGCATTGAGATATATTGTGAGGCCAATAAAATAGAGGATGATGATAAAGCTATAACCTTGCTAAACTCGATGGGGGCGAAGACATACGGGCTATTGAAGCATCTTCTAGCACCAGTTAAACCGGCAGATCAAACCTTCGATAATATTGTTGCTGTTCTGAAGGATCACTTGAACCCCACACCGCTGATGTTGGCGGAACGATTCAAATTTTATGCGAGAACGCAACGGAAAGAGGAAAGCAACGCGGAATACTTGGTCGAACTGCGTAGGCTAGCGAAATACTGCCAGTTTGGAGGAAATCTGACAGAGGCATTGCGAGACAAGTTCGTGTGCGGGTTGTCGAAGGAAGGAACGCAAAAGCGACTGCTCGAAGAGAACGACCTTACACTGGATAGGGCTGTCCTTATTGCAGCATCACACGAAGCCGCAGCGAAAGGAACTGCGGAAATGCAGCTGAAGGCAGCGGTCCTCAGTGTGGATCAAATTACTTCGGGTGCAACAAAATGTTATCGTTGTGGGAAGACAACACACGACCAGAACCAATGCTGGTTTAAAAACCAGGACTGTAGGAAACGTGGCAAACTGGGTCACATAGCCAAAGTATGCCGGTCAGGGAAGAAGACCAACAACCAAAAAAAAAAGCCATCACAGGAAAAGTACGACAAAGTACACAAGGTGGTTGAGAAGAGTTCAGATGAACAGAATTCGGATTCAGACCCAAGCGGCCAGGAACTGGGTAGTCTGAGAATTCATAATGTGAGTAAGGAAGCTGACCTACAAACTATCTGGGTCATGCTAAAAATAGCCGGAGTCCAAGTGAGAATGGAATTGGACACTGGATCAGCCCTATCAGTCATAAATCAAAGGGATTACAACCGGCTATTCTCACATATACCCTTGAGAGATACCAAGTTCGTATTGCAGACATACACGGGGCATAAAGTATACCCCATGGGAAAGATAAGAGTCAAGGTGAGAGACAGGGGCAAAGAACACCCCGGAATGGACTTATACGTACTACCTGAGGGAGGACCACCACTTCTAGGACGGGAGTGGATCAAGAAAATAGACATGGAATGGCACTACCTCAAAGCAATAACGAGTGAGGACTCGGGGCAGACAATCAGCTCAGACTCTGAAACGGATGACGATAAGACCAGCCCAAGCATGAAAGACAAGTCTAAAATGAACTTGCTGACCAAGGTTGGTAGAACGAATGTGGGCATAAAGGCTTATGCTCCAGAGGAGAACAAAGTTTCAGAACAGAATTCCTCTGAACAACAACAACATAGCTTGACAGAGAATTCTGAGTCTGTTCAAGTTACAGACATATATATTACTGAGGAACATCGAGCTCGAACGCAAACTTATTTCAGATTACGACAGCAATTAGAACAATTGAATTGCCGCCTCGAGCAAGAGATGAAAGCAATGAAAAAGTTCTATGATACCGAATGGGAGAATCTGGAAAGACAACAGAAGCAGCTGGGGAAGAAAAGGGAGCAGGAGCACACAAACCGTCTGCATGAGGAGGCCAAACGAATCAAAGCTGATTCGGCTTCTGAAGGGGCATGCTCCAATCCAGTGGAACAAGATGTGCCGCAACTGAAGGCGCTGGTTAGCAGGTTGCAGGCAGAAAAAGCTGAGTTGGTCGACATGACTTCCGAGCTCCTACTGAAGTTGGGTGCAGCATCACCGGACGATTCATTTGTGGAAATTCGAATGATGGGGGCTGCGGATGATGGCGAAGTAGAAGCAGCAAAGGAGCCCCAGGACAAGGTTCTAAATAGCCCTGCAGCTAATGGAAGAGGGATGAGGACAGAAGAGTTAACAGTCAGCCAACTCCTCCAGGGCAAGGTTATAAACAGCCCTGTAGTTAATGGAAAAGGGATGATGGCAGAAGAGTTAACAGTCAGCCAACTCATTCATATGCTGAGGGATAACACTCTAAAATGGGAAAAACTTAAATACGAGCCTCAATCTTCAAAGGGAAGGGAGCTCTCAAAAGTCATTGGAAGAGCTGAGGTAGCAACCCAGACTGAGAAGTCTGCAGCAGAACAGCCCTTGGATGCCAAAAATACGTTGATGCACGGCAATGTAGAACAACAGAATACTGAAACAACTACTTCAGTAGAGGGATTGAATAGTCCGATCAATCAATCTCCGAATGAAGTTGAAGTATTGAAATCACAAATGAGGTCATTAGTAAAAGACTTGCAGGAAGCCCAGAAAAAGCGGGATGAATCTGAACGCATGATGAAGTCTCTTCAGGACAGATGTCGGGATTTGGAACAAAAGTCGGCTAACGTCCAGCTGGGTAAGGAGGAAATAGAAGACCCTCTCGCTGGCCTAGCTCAGGACGACACCGAATATTACCATGATCTGTTGAGTGACACTGAATATTACGAGGACCTGGTCTGCCCAGCTTGTGCCGAGAACTCCCAAAGTGCCGAAATCAGGATGAATCACTTAAAGTCTAAGGAACATAGGGAGATGGTGGCGTTACAGCTGGCAGCTGACAATGGAGCCCCGAGAGTCTCCAAGAAGCAAAAAAGGAAAAGACGAAGCAGAAGATGATAACCATCTGAACCATTATTACCTCTACCCGATCACACACGTGGTCCCCCGAACGGAGCCAAATCAGTTGGAAAGTAGGAAAATTTCCCAAGGCAATCCAACTGTTTTTTGTTTGTTTTAAAAAGTCAGCAATGCTGGTTCAGAAGTGATGGAAGTAAAGCTGTTAAGTCTAGGGAAGGACTATGGGATGAGTCCCTCTAGCAAGGTGACCCGACTACACCACGGAGGCGTGGTCCGGACCGAGTCAAGAAGATCAGAGACTGAATCTGTGAACTGTTTCCCGCAGAGACTGAATCTGTGAACTGTTTCCGCAGAGACTACCTCTGTGAACTGTTGTAACATGAAGTTGGATATGTTATGATGTTATGTTAATGGGGAATAAGTATGTTGTAAGCTAAAAAGGGAGGATTGTAGTGTATGTAACTGTTCTACCTTTAAGGGAACTATTGTATGTAACCGTCCACCTTTAAGAGAACTATTTTAGGTGTGGCACTACTTTATCCTGGCTGCTGTATACTGTAATACCGACGGTGACCACACCGGTATATAAGTGCTGTGGCAGAATTTATTGGGCAGATTCGCCCTGACCTTCGAATAGTAAAGTCCTGTTTAAGTTACTCTTGTAGTCTGTGTATTACTTCGCTATACAACCCACAGACTTTACATCAACCACAGATGTTAGGCTAACTGGTCTATAGTTTCCAGCCTTTTGTCTACCTTTGTCTAATATTTGGACTCTAAGAGATTCAAGGGATATGGGGATCGGGCTGGAAAGTGGAGTTGAGATTGAAGATCAGCCATGATCTTATTGAATGGTGGAGCAGGCTCAAAGGGCCGTATGGCCCACTCCTGCTCCTATTTCTTATGTTCTTATGTAAAACAGCATTAGGACTGGTGACCAAAAGCCTGGTCAAAAAGATAGGTTTTAAGGAGTGTCTTAAAGGAGGAGAGAGAAGTGGAGAGATTTAGAGAGGGAATAGCAGAGCTTAGGGTCATACAGCTGAAGGCACGGCTTTCAATGGTGGGGGAAAGAAGTTAGAGATGCACGAGAGGCCAGAATTGGTGGAATGCAGATTTCTCAGAGGTTGTAGGACTGGAGGAGGTTACAGAGAGAGGGAGGGCCAAGGCCAAGGATGGATTTGAGCATGAGGATGAGAATTTTAAAATAGAGGCCTTCGGGGCCAGGGAGCCAACGTAGGTCAGTGAGCACAGGGCTGATGGGTGAGCGGGACTTGGTGCAGGTTAGGATATGGACAGCAGAGTTTTGGATAAGCTCAAGTTATTGGAGAATGGAAGATGGAAGGTCAGCCGGGAGAGCATTGAAAACCAATGCAAGCTCACAATGATACATGAAGCACTGGCAAAAGGACAGATACAGATTGTATGGACAATTACAGAAAATTGCTTGTAATCTAAGATGTCATAAGACATGAAACTTTATGTCCACATTTATAATGGAAACTGCTGGTGTAAGTTTGTCATGCTGTAATTGAATTCTCCCGTCTGTGGAGATGCTGCAGCAGAAAAACAGTGGGCTAGCTTTAGAACACGACAGATATCACCGTGGGTGGACAAGCGGTGGAAAAGTCGAATAGAGAGACCACGCCGGGCAGCGGCAGTGAGCAGAGTGAGCGGCATACATTAAGGAAGGTGGTGTAGGAACGGAGGTTCCTAACTAAATAATTCAGCTCAACTCGATGGATTAAAAGACTGGCATTTAATAACAACGAAGTTTGCTGGATGTTACAAGGAGGAAATCAAAACACGTTCATTCAAGATGCCAGGTAGTCGAAGACTGCTGGAAAGTTCTCGAAGCTGATGTCATGACGTCCCCACGTTCTTCGCGCCACTGGCGGTCATGTGATCGGCGTCATGACGTCACCACGCAGGATAAAGGCAAATACACACTGTAAAGGTAACAATCGGTTTAAAGGTGCAGTCCCCGGCTGCACTATAATACAATTAAGGGGATTATACTAAAGTACACTGAGTCTCTTGTGGCTCCTCCACAGGCGCCCCCCCCAGAAAGAATCCCCGTTAATGGCCAGTGTCAAACGAACAGGGGGCTTGATGGTTCTCTCTGAGCGTCGACGACCCTCAGGCAGCGGAAGTGGAACGTCGGGAGAAAGCATGGAGCCTGGCTGTGGTTGTTGCGGTGTGCCAGGTGCAGCGAATGCAGTGTCTGACTGCGAAAACAACGATGAGGCATCTGTAGGCGGTTCAACGGCTGGCTGTTGTAATGATGAATCAGCGTGCAACGGCGGTCGTCCTCGGCGAGGTGGCTGGGCAGGCACTATTGTTTCAGTGCGATCGAGGTGAGCGGCTTTCAGACGGTCGATGGAGACGGTGTCCGGCCTGCCGCCTACGTTGACGGTGAAATATTTCTCACCGGCAGATATGACACGAAATGGGCCGGCGTATGGTGGTTTAAGTGGGTCTCTGTGCGCGTCGTGCCTGATGAAGACATAATCGGCGGACATGAGGGCCGCAGGAATGTGAGGCCTCTGTAAGCCATGATGCAAGGTTGGAATGGGCAGGAAGTTCTTGGCCGCCTCGCGATGCTGGATAAGCTGCTGAGTTACAGACCACGGTTCTGTATGCGGAGGCAGGAAGTCACCAGGGACCCTCAAGGTTTGCCCGTAAACTAACTCAGCTGATGAAGACTGAAGGTCTTCCTTGGGAGCCGTCCTTAGCCCTAGCATCACCCAAGGCAATCTGTCTACCCAGTTGGATCCGCGCAGGCTGGCACGAAGGGATGCCTTAAGCGACCGATGGAACCTTTCGCACAGGCCATTCGCCTGCGGATGGTAGGTGGTGGTACGGTGTAGCTTGGTACCTAAGCCATGTGCAACGGCGTTCCATAATTCGGAAGTGAATTGTGGACCTCGGTCCGATGATATGTCGGATGGGACGCCGAAGCGAGCCACCCACGACGACAGGAATGCCCTGACAATATCAGCTGTAGTGGTAGCGACCAACGGAATCGCCTCTGGCCACCTGGTGGTGCGGTCCACTATTGTGAGGAGATGCGTGAAACCCCGTGATCCGGGGAGAGGACCCACTAGATCCACGTGCACGTGGTCAAACCGTCGCTCTGGTACTGGAAACTCAGCCAAAGGGGCTTTAACATGCCGGTTGACTTTCACTTTTTGACAATCAATACAATTGTATGTCCAATCTCGGACATCTAAGTGCATGCCCTTCCACACGAACTTGCGGGATATGAGACGTTGCGAAGCTCGCATCCCTGGGTGCGACAACCCGTGTATCGCCCGAAAGACTTTCTTGCGCCACTCGACCGGCACTATGGGACGAGGCACTCCCATGGACGTGTCGCACAAAAGGGTGGTTCCTGCTGAGTGGAACTGAACGTCAGTGACTTGCCAACTGGAAGGTGTGGTCCGGTACGCTTGAACTTCGGGGTCAGCCAACTGCTCTTCCGCTAAGCCAGCGAAATCGACGCCCAGGTTAACTGCCAGGACAGGAGTGCGGGAGAGGCAATCGGCCATGAGATTGTCCTTGCCCGAGACGTGTCGTAGATCGGTGGTGAATTCCAAAATGAAGGTGAGGTGGCGCTGTTGCCGCGCTGACCAAGGTTCAGACGTTTTGGCCATGGCAAACGTGAGTGGTTTGTGGTCCACAAACGCGGTGAACGGGCGTCCTTCTAGCAGAAAATGAAAATGTCAAATAGCCAAAAACAGGGCGAGCAACTCCCTATCGAACGTGCTGTACTTGCGTTCGTTCTTGCGTAGTTGGCGGCTGAAAAAGGCCAGCGGCTGCCAAGTCCCGTCTACCCACTGCTCCTGCACCGCTCCAATGGCGTAGTCCGAAGCGTCCGTCGTGAGAGCGATGGTTGCACCTAGAATAGGGTGTGCCAGCATGGTTGCGTCTGCCAGTGCTGCTTTGGTATCCAGGAAGGCCTGGTCCATCTGGGGAGACCAGTTGATGAGGTCTTTGCCAGGTTTCCCTTTCAGTGCTTCATACAGCGATTGCATCAACTGCGCTGCCTTGGGGACAAAACGATGGTAAAAATTAACCATCCCCAGGAATTCCTGCAAGGACTTAACAGCGAGGGGACGTGGAAAAGCTGTAACAGCCTCGACCTTGGTGGCTAGTGGAATGGCGCAGTCCGATGTTATCCTGTGCCCCAGGAAATCGATGCTGGTGAGACCGAATTGTCATTTGGCCGGGTTGACAATGAGGCCATGCTGGCTTAACCGAGTGAAGAGCTGGCGTAGATGTAACAAGCGTTCCTTGGGGTTCTTGCGAGCGACGAGTATATCGTCCAGATATACGAAAAGGAAAGGCAAATCCCGTAAAACAGAGTCCATGAGCCGCTGGAAAGCCTGCGCTGCATTTTTTAACCCGAAAGGCATTCCGAGATATTCGAAAAGGCCAAAAGGTTTGATGACCGCCGTCTTGGGAACATCTTGGGGGTGCACCGGGACCTGGTGATACCCGCCGACGAGATCCACCTTTGAAAATATTGAGTTTCCAGCCAAATGTGCTGAGAAATCCTGGATATGAGGTATGGGATACCTGTCAGGAATCGTGGCATCGTTTAGTCATCTGTAGTCACCGCAAGGCCGCCACCCTCCACCTGGTTTGGGGACAATATGCAGTGGAGAGGACCAAGGACTGTCGGAGCGTCGGACGATCCCGAGGCGCTCCATTGTTTGGAATTCGGCTTTAGCCGCCGCGAGTTTGCTGGGTTCTAACCTGCGCACCCGGGCGTAAACCGGTGATCCATTCGTGGTGATATGGTGTGCCACACCATGTTTCGTGACTGCTGCCGAGAAGGTAGGCCGGGCGAGCTCTGGAAACTCGCTGAGTAGGCGTGTAAACCCGTCTTGAACTGGTACCGCACAGGCGACCGACCAGGACACGGCGGTGCTGCGGTGGCAGGGCACCGCGTGATAAGTGGACACGTGAATGAGGCGGCAGTTTTTGACGTCGACTAGAAAACCATTTGCACAAAAGAAGTCGGCTCCTAGTATGGCCTGTGACACTGTGGCAGTTGTAGTGGCACTTTGTAATTTCCAAACATGCAGCCACTGAGCTTTGAGGCTTTTAACAACAAGTAGACGCGTGTCGAAATAAAACGTTCCAAAACATAACTTTGTCTTTAAACTGTTTACTGTAACACCTTACAAACAGAATTACAAAGCAAAATACGTTTAAACGTACACGGTCAAAAACTGTATTGCTCCAGCCATCAAAGCCTTTACCTTCTCTCTAGCCTCGTGGAGCTTGAGCTGTAAAATGGCTGGATACCATGTGACAAGCTTAAGACTGTACCATTGTAGCAAGAATAAAGGGGGTATCTCAGACTATACTATTGGAACAAGAAAATAGGGGGTTTCTCAATACAATAAGTCAGTCAGGTAAATTAACTATTATACTATTTAACCAATATTTTAAAGTATTTTCTTTCTTAAACTTTCATGACTCTTACATTCCGGCCCCTAATTGACTAGGCACATGAAGCATATCAATTACTCAAACAATCTTAAGAGTCATAAACTAATGAGTTCAACATATTTACAATATAAATGTCCACTTGTTTTGTTCAGGAACCTTTCACGCTGCTTCTTGTAGCAGGCAGAGCTTTGTGATCGGTCTTTCCAGGGTCGTGTAACCATCTGCAAACAATGCATTCAGAGAGTATTTTTCTTATTACAGAATTAGCTCCTGGAATCCAGTATCTTTGTCTTAGCTTCGCAAGCACGTGGTTCCTCCCACTGTGCCCAATACTCTGGTGTATATGCTGAAGAATGAGTGTAGCAACCCGGGGGTCCTTAGAAAGGATAGCAGGATGCTTGGCCTCCTCTGGCATAGCAGATTTGTTTAGTCGCCCTCCCACCCTCAGTACTCCATCTTGCAGTGTAGGGTCCAGCTTGTAGATATGACTACCTTTCTTGATTGGAGTATTTTGCTGTAAAGCTTCGATTTCTTCTGGATATCTTTGTCTTTGACTGAAGCAAACTATCTCCATCTCAGCCTTGGCCAAATCCTCCACGGTCAATGAATTCTTACCCAAAGTGGTCTTGTGCTGGTGCATATATTGCTGTAGAAGCATTCTCTGCTTATCAGGGTTACTGTCAGACTGATGGATAGTGGCTCGAAACTCTTTTTTCTTACCGCTCAGGTGTAGCAGCAACTCTTTCAACCTTAGAAACCATGCAACTGCTTTCCTCAACTGGTGCCATCCTGAGAAATGGTTAATAAGCTTGTTCACTGTGTCAAAGTTCTCTTTCATAGTTATGAGATTTGCTGTGACTGATCTCTTGACTTCGACGTCGTCTTCAGCAATCTGACTTGGCATATCTGGTCTTTCTGGCCATGATCTCTCTGTTTCCAGCAGATAACTTGGGCCTTGTATCCAAGTTTCACTCTGTGATGAAATATATGTCTTCATCAGCCCCTGTGTTTTACCTGCATTGTATTGTGTGTACCGCCCCCTTTTCCCCTATTGTGTGTATTGGCTCCGCCCCTGTCTTTTGTCATATAAAGGTCTCAAGAGCTGTATGAGTCATTCTGCCAGACGAATCCGATGTGGAATGGCGTGCAATGTTCTTAGCGATTAAAAGCCTTCAGTTGAATCCTTTAACTTCTTGTCTTTGAGTTATTGATGGCACATCACACTCCTCATGAAGTTTTCAGCCTTCAATCCCCGTGAGGCTTGATCTGCTGGGTTTAATGAGGTGTTTACATACCTCCATTGAGATGGTTGTGTAGCTTCTCTAGTGGATGAGATTCTGTTTGCTACGAAGGTCTTGAAGCGTATCTTCTCATTATCTATATACTTCAGCACCGTCGTGCTATCCGTCCAGAAGACAGATTCTTCTAATGGGAGCTGTAACTCTTTCCGCATCACCTGTTCAACTTTAACTGCAACAACCGCTGCCATCAACTCCAGTCTCGGGATGGTGACCTGCTTCAGCGGAGCCACCCTGGATTTCCCCATGAGGAAGGCACAATGTTTCTGGCCCTGTTGATTTGTCAGCAAGAGGTAAGTAGCTGTGCCATAGCCGTCCTCACTGGCGTCCGAGAAATGATGTAGTTGAGCCATCTTTGTAACTCCAAAACTCACAGGCTTGATGCATCTACTGATGTTGAAGCTAGAAAGTTGTTGCAAATCTGTCAACCATCTGAGCCATCTCTGAGCTTGACCTTCTGGGATATCTTCATCCCATCCTCTCTTGTCTCTATACAGCTCTCGTAGGATCAGCTTCACCGGCAGAATGAGTGGTGCCAGGAATCCAAGGGGGTCGTAGATGGAACTGACCACGGAGAGAATCCCTCGTCTTGTGGATGGTCTTTCATTCACCATTATTCTGAAGTTGAACGTGCCTGACTCAATGCACCATTGTACACCAAGAGCTCTCTCGATAGGAAGGACATCGTGGCTCAGGTCCAGATCTTTGACTTCAGTGGCTCTTTCCTTTTCTGGGATAGAAGCTAGAACTGTTCTGCTGTCGCTTATCCACTTAGTCAGATGGAATCCTCCATCCGAACACAGAGTTCTAAGGCCTCTTGACGGTGCAATGGCATCGTCTTCTGTTGACACGGACTTCAGACAGTCATCGACCTAAAAGTTTATGAAGATTGTCTCCACAGCCTCTGATGGTGCTTTGCCTTTGCCATCTTCTGCAGTTTTTCTGAGAGCGTAGCTTGCACAGCTGGGAGATGATGTGGCTCCGAACAAGTGTACAGCCATTCTACATTCCACCATAGCTTGACTAACGTCACCATCTGGCCACCAAAGGAAACGCAGAAGATCAGCATCTTCATCAGGGATTCTGACTTGGTAGAACATTGATTCTATGTCTGCCATCATGGTAACGAGCTCTTGTCTAAACCTCGTCAAGACGCCAATGAGTAAGATCAGGACCTTGAAGCAGCTGGTCATTCAGTGAAGTTCCTCTGAAGGAGGTGGCGCAGTCAAACACTACACGGATCTTTTTCTTCTTTGGGTGATACACACCGTGATGAGGAATGTACCAGACCCTTCCATCGTCTCTGTTCAACTGTTCCTCGGGCACTTTTACAGCATAGCCTTTCGCTATGATGTTTCTCATGAAGCCTTTGTAGTCTTCGTGAAAGTCGGGGTTCTTGTTCAGCTTTCTCTTTAGACTGATGGCGCGCTGCTCTGCTATGCAGCGATTATTCGGCATCTTCGCGGTCTGTCTTCTCAGTGGCAAACCAATGTGATAATGGCCATCAATGAACTGTGTAGACCTTGTCATCAAATCCATGAACTGATGGTCTTCTTGTGACATCTCTGTCTTTTCCTCACAGCTGCGTTCTGAAAAGTCTGCATTGAACTGCTGTATCAACAGCTCTTCAATGCTTGCGATAGAGATACGATTAACTGTTACATTTTGCCGTTGCTCCTTGTTCGACTTGTTGCCATCATCTCTCCTTACCGGTCCATTGACTACCCATCCAAGGGCTGTCCTGACTGCGTAGGGTCCGTCATCCTTGCTGTTTATCACCTGCCATGGCTCCATAGTTTTGTAGGCATTGGTTCCAATTAATAGGCCAATTTCTGCTTCAATATATGGGAGACGCACCTTTTCCAGGTAAGGCCATCTCTCCACATCCTTCTGCAGGGCTAAGTTCCCTATTTTAACAGGAATCTCCCTCTGTGTGAAAACATTAGGCAGTTCTATGAAGTCCTTCTCTTCAAGTCCACACACTTCTAAGTCTGACAGGATATAACTTTGCATTGACTTCTCATGACCCATGGTGCGTAATAGGATTTCTGTTCTTCTGCCTCTAACGTTCAGCTGTCGCATGAGTGATTCTGTGCAGAACGTTGCTGAACTACCTGGATCCATGAAGGCGTAAGTCTCCACAAACTTCTCACTCCTCTTAGACTTGATCTTTACAGGTACGATGGCAAGAATACAATCACTGTCACCGGCCCCAGTGAATCCACAAGTCTCTGGTTCTAGCGACACCAGAGCACTTGAAACAACCTTCTCGTCGGTATTGTTTTCTTCACTCTTCTTCGAGACTTGTTCTTCTTTGTGGATATGCAGCAGACTGGGATGTTTCCGAGTGCACTCTCTGCATGTTGTTCTTTGCTTACAGTTTCTACTCAGGTGCCCCTGAGAGAGACATCCAAAACATAGGCCATTGTACTTCAGAAATTCGATTCTGTCTTTATGTGGCTGTGCTTTGATGTCACTGCAGAAATCCAATGTATGATTCTTCTGGCAGAATAAACATGGCTTCTGAATTAGCAGGCGTCACTGTGCTGCTCTTTTTGGGAGATGAGTTCTGAGACTTTTCTTCCCCAGCCTGAGTGACGATAGTTGCAAAGCTGCTTCCCCTGGAACCACCTTTCCTGAGAATCTTTGATTCAGCAGGCTTGGCTTTCACTCTTCCATCAGTAGTCGGGCTGACATCCTGGATGTTTCCAAACAATGGGTCCCTAGCAATTTTAGCCTGTTTGTCTATGAAATTCACTAAGTCTGCAAACCTGGCTCTACTTTTCCGTCTCTCCATTATCTCAAAGGCTGTTCTTCTCCATTGTTCTCTCATCCTGTAAGGAAGCTTAGAGATGATGATTCTCATAGTCGTAGGATTGTCCATCTCTTCCATGAATTCAACATCCTCCATGGTGTTGCGACATCCTATGAGAAAAAGAACATATGTGTTCAATGCCTCCCCGTCCTCCCGATCTGATCTGTGGCCACTTGGTAGCCTTTTCAATATATGCAGTGGCTATCTTCAGCTCGTTACCATAGTGCTCCTGCAGCAACTTCCTGGCTTCTATGTATCCCCAGTCCAGTCTCATGTGTTCACAGCTTCTGACCAGGTCTTGTGGTTTACCACTGGTGTACTGTCACAGGTAGTACAACTTATCACTGCTGCTCTCTGTTTTGGAGTCAATGGCTTGTTCAAAGGATCTGATGAAGGGCTTATACTTGAGTGGGTCGCCTTGGTACACTGGTATGTCTCTTTGAGGGAGTCGAAACAGATTCTGTTGTTTTACAAACATCTCTGTAATTTCGTTCTGACATTGCATCACTTGGTATAGGCTTCTCCCTGTGTCTTCAGGCCTCTGGTGGTCATCAGCAGGGTCTAGTCTAGACCGTCTGACGTCTGGGGTAGCATCACGTGCTCCTGTTAGTGGAGAGGCCTCTCTTCCATGCTGTAATGCCAGGAGATGGCCTTCAGATTCTCTTTTAACTCTTGAAGGTGCCCTGGATCCAACTCTGTGTGACAACATTGACTGGCAGTATTCGTTCATGCCATCCTGTGAGCCTTCATAATCTTCATACACACTCAACTTGGCATCTGAGACCGCAATAGCTGTTTTTAGCTCCAGCTGTTCTTCCTTTGCCTGCACTTGGGCCTGTTGGGCCTGCAGTTGGGCCTGTTGGGCCTGCAGTTGGGCCTCTTGGGCCTGTTGGGCCTGCAGTTGGGCCTCTTCCCATTCAAGAGCTTGCTTCTCCACTAAAGATGCTGCGCGCGCCATCAACGCTGCCCGTTCAACCTCCTCTCTCATGCATCGCGACGAGCATGTGGTAGAAGCGACTGACCTGTGTCCAGAAACAGAGCTACCTTCTTTTTGATTTTTGCTCAGTCTGGCTGAAGTCTCTGAAATGCTATCATCTGGTCCGACTTCATCGTCATCTTTATCTTTCTCTGCTGTATCAGCATCTTGACGAATCTTTAACATCCACTGTTCTGTGGCCTTGACATAGTCCTTAATGCTGGATGATTTAAGATCAAACCAGTTGTGCTGATCAGCATTTCCCTCTTCTTCAGACAGAAGTGCTAATACATCTTCATTGAGTACATTAAATTCTTCATGCAACTTAGAGAAATCATAATGCATTATGTCTTCAACTTTCTTAATATTAGCATTATCTTCCATGAGACAATCAATTATCTTCATTTTTCCAGTTATCTGAGCTAATTTAGCCCTCCTTGCACCTATGCTTCTATGTAACTTCTCTTCCATTGCCTTTGGGGTGAGCTTTACTTCCCTCTTTTGGCCAACAATCCTTCTGGCTGGGGGAAGCTCCTCACGGCTCCATAAGGCATCAGCCATTTTACCCGCAGCTCTTATTTAGCTTCTCAATAGAATGAACAAGGCAAGTAACAGTCACTGTACCTTCGCTTTCTTATATTGTCGTCTGGCTCCGTGACCATTCATGTATACGTTCGCCGACAATTCCATCCTTTCCTTCTTAGGGAGCTAGTTTTGACTAATGTAGTGGCGCTTCGTAATTTCCAAACATGCAGCCACTGAGCTTTGAGGCTTTTAACAACGAGTAGACGTGTGTCGAAATAAAATGTTCCAAAACATAACTTTGTCTTTAAACTGTTTACTGTAACACCTTACAAACAGAATTACAAAGCAAAACACGTTTAAACGAACACGGTCAAAAACTGTATTGCTCCAGTCATCAAAGCCTTTACCTTCTCTCTAGCCTCGTGGAGCTTGAGCTGTAAAATGACTGGATACCATGTGACAAGCTTAAGGACTGTACCATTGTAGCAAGAATAAAGGGGGTATCTCAGACTATACTATTGGAACAAGAAAATAGGGGGTTTCTCAATACAATAAGTCAGTCAGGTAAATTAACTGTATTATACTATTTAACCAATATTTTAAAGTATTTTCTTTCTTAAACTTTCATAACTCTTACAGCAGTGATAAATTGCCAGAGGAACTGCTGACCGCCGAAAGTAACGGTAACCGTCCATTTCCCAAAAGTGCGAATCGCCGCGCCATTGGCTGCCTCGAGTGCAGGGCCGCGGCTGCCAGATTGTAGATCCAGCCTGGAAGCTGGCAAAATGCTGCACTGGGACCCAGTGTCGCAGAGGAATCGCCTCCCCATTGTGGAATCCGTAACATAAAGTAATTTCCCCGTTGAACCGACCGCCATGATAAATTGAACGCGCTTTTCAGGGCTTGTCGTCCTTTTCGAAGGGCGATGGCTTGCTGAAGGATTTTTTTGGGGGGAGAAACTGCAGGGAGGCTTGCAGCATCGAGCTTTGGTGCCAAAACGGGCGTGGTACGTGCACCAGCCTGCTGGAGGAGGGCTGGGCTTCGCACGTGCAGGAGAAGGGCGCCTCGTGGCTGTACAGCACTGCTGTGAGACTGCAAAAATTTTGTCTGCCTCTGCAGCGAGCTTAACACAGTCAGTGATCTCAGAGCTGGCCAAGGCTGTCTGCACCGCGTCAGGTAGCTGGCAGAGGAAAAGTTCTCGGAATAAAAAACATTGGTCTTCTGAACCAAGTAGGGTGAGCATTTGGCTCATTAATTCCGAAGGCTTTGAGTCCCCGATGCCTGGCATGGCAATGAGCCTGCGTGCGCGCTCTGATTTGTTAAGGCCAAATATTTGCAGTAAACGAGCTTTGAGAGCCTCATACTTGCCCTCGTCTGGTGGACTGCTCAGTAGGCTGATGACCCTCGAGGCCGTGGCGCTGTCGAGAGCAGAGACCACGTAAAAATAACGGGTCGAATCCGCTATGATTTCCCGCAGGTGAAACTGTGCTTCCGTCTGTAGGAACCAAGCTTCTGGTTGCTGCTTCCAGAACTGAGGCAATTTGAGGGCGACGGCATTTGTGCTCATGTTGAATTCTCTTCGAAGTTTGTTCGACGAGATCGGGGTCACCAATGTAGGAACGGAGGTTCCTAACTAAATAATTCAGCTCAACTCGATGGATTAAAAGACTGGAATTTAATAACAACGAAGTTTGCTGGATGTTACAAGGAGGAAATCAAAACACGTTCGTTCAAGATGCCAGGTAGTCGAAGACTGCTGGAAAGTTCTCTAAGCTGACGTCATGACGTCCCCACGTTCTTCGCGCCACTGGCGGTCACGTGATCGGCGTCATGACGTCACCACGCAGGATAAAGGCAAACACACACTGTAAAGGTAACAATCAGTTTAAAGGTGCAGTCTCCGGCTGCACTATAATACAATTAAGGGGATTATACTAAAGTACACTGAGTCTCTTGTGGCTCCTCCACAGTGGCAGCAATAAGCAAGTGGAGAGCAGTGACGCAGGCCTAGGCCAGGCCTGGTGACGGAGGATAACCAACATAGGTGGATCGGATCAGATCAGGTCAAACTGAGCCGCATCTGCTGAAAGCAGGACACAGAGCACAAGGAGCAGAGCAGGCTGTATGCCAACCTTTGCATGGGGTGGGGGGGGGGGGTGGCGTTGCAATGTTTTATGTATATATAGCTGGGTATTTTTGTGAACGAGCATCTAGATTTTTGCATAGGGCCACACGTGAGAAATGGTTCCCCAATAAATGCAAACATATAAACCAGATCTGGAGTTGAAAAGAAAATGGTTGAGAAGTTCCCTTAAAGGGACAAATGTAAGAAGTCACACAACACCAGGTTATAGTCCAACAGCTTTATTTGAAATCACAAGCTTTCGGAGCGCTGCTCCTTCTTCAGGTGAAGTGGAGAAATGCATAAAGACACAGCTTATATAGTCAGAGAATCATGTCAGATGTTTACAGGTAACCTTTCCAACTGCCATTTATCACACCTCGGCAGAGAGATAATCACAGCAGTCAAAGGTGTGAATGGTGTCCAAACAGGTCAGTCAGGGAAACATTACATCAAAGAACAATGAGGTGGGGTCACAAGGGGTCAAATATTGCAGATGCTGGGGTCTGTATGAAAAACAAAAAAACAGACAAAAAGCATTTTTTTTGGCTGGAAATCACAGCAGGTCCGGCCGCATCTGTGTAGAGAGAACAAGCCAATGTCGACTCGAGTCTGGATGACCCTGCATCAGGTGGGGTTACATGTAGCGTGACATGAGCCCAAGATCTCGGTTGAGGCCGTCCTCATGGGTGTGGAACTTGGCTATCAGTTTCTGCTCGACGATTTTGCGTTGTCGTGTGTCTCGAAGGCCACCTTGGAGAATGCTTACCCTTAAAGGGAGACATTGATGCAACATGTATCCTGCTGACTTCACATTGAAACTGTTGTGCTCTCCATTGTTCCGCAACAACGCACCTATTTGGCGCCTTTAAAATAAATAAAACGTCCAAAGGCATAGGCCCTTCTTTACCCCCCAACCAAAGTTTTAGAACCAACAAGTTCTGCAACTGTAGTCCATCATAGCCACAGTCAGTGCAGAGACATCAGATTTTTGCATATTAATCAAATATTTACATGACCATTGATTTAAATGTCATGCTCTCTATGCCTGCTCTGTAGAAACCAAGTGATGTCAGCACATGCTGATGAGTAATCATTAAATGTGTAGCAGTCATTGCAACAGCCACACTCACACTTCTGTATCCCCTGTTGGAAACATAATTGTTACAATTCCACTGCGGAGTGAGAGATGCCTGGATGGGGACAGCTGCAAAAAGACTCAAGAAGCTCGACACCATTCTGAACCCAACAGTCCGCTTGATTGCCAGCCCGTCCACCACATTAAACATCCACTTCCTCCACCACCGGCGTACAGTGTTCACCATCTACAAGATGCACTGCAGCAACGCACCAAGGCTTTTCAACAGCACCTCCCAAACCTGCGACCTCTACCACCTAGAAGGACAAGGGCAGCAGGCGCATGGGAACACCATTCCCTCCAAGTGCCCCTTGAAGTCACACAGCATCCTGACTCGGAAATATATCACCGTTCCTTCATCATCGCTGGGTCAAAATCCTGAAACTCTCTCCCTAACAGTACTGTGGGAGTACCTTCACCACATGCGCTGGAGCAGTTCAAGAAGGTGGTTTACCACCAGAGAAACTAGGGATGGGCAATAAATGCCAGCCTTGCTAGCAATGTCCATATCCCCAGAAGGAATTTTTTTTAATGCTGATCGAGAACTTAATCACCAGCCCCTAATCAAATCTTTAACTCGCAGTACTTGTCGCTGAGTGACAAAGTAATGGCAGAACATTAACGCTAATAAAGATGATTTTTCACAGGGTGGCAAGCTAGCCACAGCATTACAAACCCCAGTTGGCTCAGCTGAGAAGCTCCTTCACAGTCGAATAATCTGCCAAAACTCACTGTCTAGGTTGAATATAAGGGCATAAACTTAAGTTCATCAACAAAACAACGAGATTAGGAGAAATAGGGTTGATCTTGCTCTCCATCCACATCCTGCTCATTGCAGCCTTGTATCTCAGCCTGGAGAGACCTGTACATAAAATCTGCTGGAACAAACAATGGAGAGGTCCAGGAAAGGAGCTCAGAGTGCAGTTCCCATAGTCTCTTCTAAATCGATACAAGGAAGGGCAAATCAAAATGAACCTGCAAAGTGCTGCTCAGTACCCAAAACTCCTTCACACAGCGTTGAATCTCTCCAGAAGTCTCTCTCTCTCTCAGAATGCGTGGTGCAAAAATGTCACCAACAAAAAAAGGCAGGAAGCGGTCGCCTTTAAATAGCGCTCCCCCAGTCCCTTCCTGACTGCAAAACGCTCCCCTCCACCTGTCGTTGCTAGTGGCAGGCGGTAAGGCAGGGGTCGCCACTCAATATCTGGTCCGGGGCGTTTCACACTCGACTGACGTCACGATCTGCCGGCGCAGGAGATCGTGGCGGTAGTGTTTAGCAATGCCGCAAAATGTCTAGTTAATTTGGTGAGCGGCGCAAACATTGCCGTGCACAGGCGTTAGTTGCTTTGCTCCCCATTAGCGCCCTCTTAAGGCGCTAACGGGAGGCGCAAACCAACTGAATTTTTCCCCCTATGCCTCCAAATTCCGATGGTTTGGTAGGATGTAAATCTAGTAGATCTATCGGGGGGGGTGGGGGAGGGACATGAAGACGACATGCCATTCTTACAAGTTACACCCCATTTAAATTCTGCCCTAAATTTGTCTGAAACAAGGGAGAGTGTAAGATATGCCCGCCCTAGCTAAGGTGTATTCATGTAAATGATGTGTTTAGGCCAGGATGACACCATCAGTCCTAAATTCCATCGTTTTCATCCTATGATCTACTGGTCTAACATGCCACTATAAAACAATGGCCACATAGACCAGCAGCTGAGGAAAGCTGATGCCGGAATATTAAAGATTAAGGGGTAAAAATTCAGTTGCTTTGCGCCCGGGCGCAGCACCGCCCGCGCCTCCCACGAAATTCAGCGGGAGGTTAGAGGTGGTGCTAACCGGTAGTGCCCCATGGCGCTGCACCGCCGGCGATGACATCATCGCCGTGCGCAGCGCCCCGCTCGCGCCCCGGCTGCGATCTTCGGGAGCGCCCCCTGACTTACCGCCAGACGCTATGTCTTTGCAGGGTTTTCATATGCCCCCCCTCCCCCGCCGCGGAGTACCCGCTGTGCTCCAAGAGCCCGGCACTTCTCTTGAGTGCCAGGCTCTTTTGCCAGCACTCCCGATCCCCAGTGGCCCAGCTGGGCCCCGGGTTGCGCTGCGCAAGGCCCCTCCCCTTTAAGAAGGGGAGGAAGGCCTGCAATACCATGGCATGATGTAGCGCCCCGCTTCCCTCTTGGGGAGCAACCACTCAATTCCTGGCGCAGGGGCGCTAATTTTTTTAGTGCCTCGGCGAAGTTAGCACCCCTAGCGGGGCACTACTCAATTTTTAGCCCTAATTGCTGTGTTTCAATGCGCTGTTATGTAGGGGCTCACAATTTTACTTTAGATTGGTCTTTTGCCAAAGGTTTATTTTTCTGCTTTTTATTTTGGAAGCTCCTAGCTTCATTCTAAAGTCTCTCTCTCTCTCTCTCTCTCTCTCGAGACTGTTGCTTGTTTGGCACGTTCCTCTAAAATGAAGGGAAAGGCTTCAAAATGATTTTCCTCATGGGGATTTCCTTTTTATAATTTAGTTGTTGGAGGATGAGGCACAGCAGGCAACCCAGAAAGCCAGACTCATAAGACAGCACTGACAAAGATTCTCCTACAGATACTCAGCCCCAGATGACCATTCCTCACTATATCCATGAGTTACGTGTCAGGAGATTTCTGTGTTTTGTGAGATATGTGCGGATGATCTTGGAGACATCACTGGCTCCAGGATGCTCTGCATCATAAAGAAACCCTCCCTGAGAGTGCTGCATAGGATGGCACTGGACTCTGTCACCAGCCCTGCCATCTACTGCAATAGAGAGGAAGTCAGACATGAAGAGGACACAGTCGGGTCACAGACAACTGATGGGAGAAATCTGTGAGCCAAACTGATCAGAGGCTTTCAGTAACATGTGATCAGATTATTATGTACAACAGCTGTAACAACCATAATACTCCACGTAATTTATATGTATAAACTGTTAAGTCTGTGAATTATTTAGTTAATTAAGACACAGACTAATGAGTAACAATGAAAACAGGTCTTTACTGGTTGGAGGTAGGGACTATACGTAGGTCTTTACTTCATGCCCACAGGCGGGAACTGAGGGGAGATCAGTACCCACAGTACTATTTATACCCCTATGGCCAGGAGTGGTACTGCGTATCACTACGCCCTACAAGTAGTGCAGTCCTGTCCATAGGTTTAAAGTAGCACACATATTACATACACAACATAAACCTTCTTAATACTTCAATCATCATTAAAAGCTGAAATCTCATAAGGATCCCCAAATCCTTTTCACTTCCATTGCAACTTCATGTTTTCAGAAAAATCTTATATGTCCTAACAGTATTTCTGACAACAACAATCTCTGATTCTTGCAGTAGACAACTCACACACCGAGGTAACAGTCTAACCATTTGTCCTGATAGATAGTGCCTGCAAAATTTACATACTAGCCAGCGTATGTGGATTTTCCATCTTCCCAGTACAAAGAAAGAAAGATAACAGCCAAAATCTCCCAGAATTCAATTGCAGAGCCCATTTAAAGTAGCTACAATACAGCCACGCTATCAATTCCTATAAACTATATAACGCGGATTGTTCAAATATGAAACAAGAAAGATATGCTATCTGTCACACGAGTGTTGGTTGGTTCTTCAACTATATTACAGCAGTGACTGCACCTCAAAAGTAATTCATTAGCTGTAAAGCGCTTTGGGACATCCTGAGGTCATGAAAAACGCTATATAAATACAAGTTGTGGGGAAGAGCAAAACTGGAGGCCATCAATATAAGACAGTCGCCAAGAAATCAAATAGGGAATTCAGAAGAAGCTTCTTTACCCAGGGAGTGGTGAGAATGTGAAACTCGCTACCACAGAAAGTGGTTGAGGTGAATAGCATAGATGCATTTAAGCTGAAGGCTAGATAAGCATATGAGGAAGAAAGGAATTGAGAGTTGGGCTGATAGAGTTAGATGAGGAAGGATGGGTGGATGTTCGAGTAGAGCATAAATACCGGCATGGACTGGTTGGGCCGAATGGCCTGTTTCTGTGCTGCATATTCTAAGTAATTCTATGTAATCATATAAGGTTGAGGTTCCTTAGAATCACCTTGTGACTTTTTGCTTTTTCCTCATTCCTATTTGAACACTAAGTTCAATCTGAGGATCCTGGGGTCTGAGGTGTGGCTGGCTGCTCTATACAACTGTGAGCCTCTTGGAATTGAGATGGCCCTCATCTCAGGGCCACTGAGTCCTGGGATGAACTCGCACACCTTCACTTCACCAGAGTGGCAGTGACAAAAGTGAAGCCCTCAGCTCCAGACAGATCGGCAGACCATCTCCAGGAATGCAGCAACCTGTAAAGGTCACTACAGACTTAGCCTTTTATGCCACAGGATTCTTCCAGGCAGGGACATCAACCAAATTAGTGAGTCATCTGTTTACAGATGCATGAAACATGTCATAGATGCCATGTGTGCCAGGGCAGCACCTTCATTCTTTTCCAACTGGAAAGAAGTCAGTAGTTTGCGAGGGTTCAGAACATTTTCAGAGACAGTGTTTCCATGGTTGGAGGGCATCTTAGATGGAACACATTTGATCATCAAGATTTCACAAACATCTTCCACCCTATAAATGTACAGTTTGATTTTTTTTTAAATTCGTTTTCAGAATTTGGAAAACGCTGGCAAGGCTGCAGAAGATGGTGGCGGCCCTTTTACAACTGAGTGGCTTAATTCAAACCTTACCGTAAACCAAACTATTTGAAGAAGAGCATGGGCGTTCTCCTGGTGTCCTGGCCAACATTTATCCCCTAGCCAATACTACTAAAACATTTACTGATCATTTATCTCATTGCTGTTTGTGGGGCCTTGCTTTGTACAAATTAGCTGGCGTGTTGCCCTATATTACAGCAGTGACTACACTTACAAAGTACTTCATTGGCTGTAAAGCACTTGGGGACATCCTGAGATTGTACATCAACGCAAGTTCTTTCTTCTTTCTTGCTTTGTACAAATCTATACCCTCCTCGATTTTCCCTTACCCTTACAATCTTCAGGGTTTTAAAACCTAAGATTAGCATTACCAAATCACTATTTCCCAGTTTGCGTAGTCTTTTACTGTTTTCAGCCTTGGCGGAGTTCTGGATTATGGGCCTTAGCCTCTTGGGTCCTCAATTTAAAAAAATCATCCACCGCATTTAGCAGGATATACCTGGTACCAAACAGCTCTCCCAATCCATTTTTTTGGCCTTTTCTTCCATCCTTCTGTGTGAGTGTATTAACTCAATGAAACATTAGGGAAGTATCCTAATGTGTTGGCCTTGGCTCAATGGTAGCACTCTCGCCTCTGAGTCAGATGGTTGTGGTTCAAGTCCCACTCCAAAGACTTGAGTACATAATTCTAGGCTGACACTTCCGTTTAAGTGCTGAGGGAGTGCTGCACTGTCAGAGGTGTGCTGTCTTTTGAATGAGATATTGAACTGAGGAACCATCTGTCTTCTTGGGTGGACATAAAAGATCCCATGGCACTCTTTTGAAGAAGAGCAGGGAAGTTCTCCCTGGTGTCCTGACTGATACTTACTGTAGTGTATGTACCTTTAAGGGGAGAACTACTTTTTACAGCTCCTGTATACTGTAGTACCGGCAGTGACCACACCTGTATATAAACCCTGAGTAGGGATCTGTACGTTTAGTTTTAGAGTAACCTTCATCCAGTAAATACCTGCTAATTGTTCCTACACTCTCGTGTCTAGTTATTGAGGGACACACTTCATCAAAAATACACGGATCTAACAGTGGCGACGAGGCAGATTCGAACCTACCTGCAACTCTGCATTACCTCCCAGGTATTCGCTCCTGGAGAACAGTGGAAGAAAGTTGAGGCCAGAAGCACGGGCGTCGACCACGAGCAACCGCCCAGTCATCCAGCAGAGATTGAGCATCGCAGGGGAGGCTGTTGAGAGCTGGGCTTGGTTCCCCAGTCACGGTGGTCCAGCGAAATGGGCTGGCAACAGGTACGGCGCAGACCCTTCCCGGACAGCGACGGCTAGAGCCGACCGACGGCACAGAAAAGGCCGAGCAGCGTCGACGGGAGAAGAGAGAGGGTAGAACACACAGGGCGCAGCCGGTGTTCAGGACCGAGTGGCATCGACGGGAGAAGAGAGAGGGTAGAGCGCACAGGGCGCAGCCGGTGTTCAGGACCGAATGGCGTCGACGGGAGAAGAGAGAGGGTAGAGCGCAAAGGGCGCAGCCAGTGTTCAGGACCGAACGGCGTCGACAAGAGAAGAGAGAGAGGCGTGAAAGAAAACGCGCAGAGCGCAGCCGGTGTTCAAGGGACGAGCAGCGTCAGTGGGGGAGAAAGGGAAACGCGCAGAGTGCAGCCGGTGTTCAAGGGCCGAGCAGCCGCAGCGGAGAAGAAGGGAGAGCGCGGGAAACGCCATTTTGAGCCGCAGCGGAGAAGAAGGGAGAGCGCGGGAAAACGCCATTTTGAGCCGCAGCAGAGAAGAAGGGAGAGCGCGGGAAAACGCCATTTTGAGCCGCGGCGGAGAAGAAGGGAAGCGCGGGAAAACGCCATTTTGAGCCAGTCTAACCACACCCAGGGATGCCGAAGAGTGGCAGTATCACAGCGTTCGACAATGAAGTCGAAGATTGGACGACATATGTCGAACACATAGAAGTGTACTGCAAGGCGAATGAAGTGCCAGATGAGAGGAAAGCGCTGGTATTGTTGAATTCCATGGGTGCAAAAACGTATGGCTTACTGCGAAACCTAGTAACCCCAGAGAAGCCAGTGGACAAGGATTTTGGAAACATAGTGTCAACCCTACAGAACCACTTAAACCCCACACCGCTGCTGATAGCAGAAAGATTTAAGTTTCACAAAAGGAACCAGCATAAAGATGAAAGTAATGCTGAGTATTTAACGGAACTGCGTAAGCTATCGAAACACTACCAGTTTGGAGCTGGACTGGCAGATACCTTAAGGGACAAGTTTGTGTGTGGGCTTCAAAGTGAAGGAACCCAGAAACGGCTTCTATCAGAAAAGGATCTTACGCTGGACAAGGCTTTCAGCATTGCAGTATCACACGAAGCAGCCGCACGGGGCGCTGCAGAGATACAACGGAGACCGCAAGAATATGGCACAAATGAAATGTCATACGGAACAGTGAAGTGCTATCGCTGCGGCAGAACAACACATGACCATAATGATTGCTGGTTTAAGGACAAAGTGTGCAGACAGTGTGGAAAAGTAGGACACATAGCAAGAGTCTGCAGGTCGGGAAAGAAAACCAGCAGCAAGAAATCTCCACAGGAGAAGTACAAGAAGGTACATAAGGTGACGGAGAGTAGTTCAGACGAACAGAAAAGTGATACAGACTCCGGAAGCAAGGAGCTGGGTTGTCTGAAACTACATAAGGTGATCCAAATGGAGGATCATCAAACTATCTGGATCACGCTCAAGATCGCTTGAGTCCAAGTGAAAATGGAATTGGACACAGGATCAGCCCTAACAATCATAAACTGAAGGGACTACAAGCGGCTATTCTCACATATACCCTTGAGAGATACAGAGATTGTCTTGAAGATGTACACAGGGCAAAAAGTCTACCCCAAAGGAAAAATAAGGGTGAACGTTGCATATAACGGTAAGGAAACACCAAAAATGGACCTATATGTATTGCCAGATGGAGGACCACCACTACTAGGATGTGAATGGATCCGGACGATACAGCTAGATTGGCATTCCATACAAGCACTGACTGTAGATGCCAAAAAGGATGACGACGCCACACCTGGACGACTGTCAAAAATGCTAACTGACGCACAAGAAGTGTTCCAGGAGGGACTTGGAACACTAAAAGGCATAACAGCAACGATCAAAATAGAGGAAAATGCAAGCCCAAAGTTTTTTACGGCCAGACCGGTGCCTTATGCGATCCGCCCAGCCGTCGAAGCAGAGCTGGAAGGTTTGGAACGCTCAGGAGTACTGTCCAAA
Organism: Somniosus microcephalus; assembly: GCF_052327205.1. Classification (NCBI taxonomy): domain Eukaryota; kingdom Metazoa; phylum Chordata; class Chondrichthyes; order Squaliformes; family Somniosidae; genus Somniosus; species Somniosus microcephalus. The sequence goes on along the minus strand of NC_140993.1, from coordinate 55,869,735 downwards.
GTGGACTGGAGCGAGTGGGCCACACCCATCGTTCCTGTAATGAAGAGGTCGTTGAGTAATACGCCTGGGAAACCAAAGAAAGTTCGCATCTGTGGGGACTTTAAGGTAACAGTGAACCCAGTCCTTCACACGGTACAATATCCGCTTCCGCAGATTGAAGATATTTTCGCCTCGCTATCTGGAGGGAAACGCTTCACTAAGATTGATCTGGCCCAGGCGTACCTGCAAATGGAGGTAGAAGAAGCCTCGAAACAGTACTTCACGATCAACACTCATAAAGGTCTCTACCAATACAACCGGCTGGTGTTCGGGGTAGCATCAGCTCCGGCTATTTGGCAAAGGGCAATGGATCAAGTCCTGCGAGGGATTCCAGGGACCCAGTGTTATTTGGACGACATCCTGGTCACGGGCGAAAATGACAGTGCTCACCTTGCCAACCTGGAGCAGGTGCTCACTAGATTGAAGGAATATGGGCTCTGAGCAAATCGCCAGAAATGCGAGTTTTTCCAGAAGCAGATCTCGTATTGTGGCCACGTTATTGATGAAGAGGGGTTACATAAGTTCCCTGAAAAGATTGAGGCAGTAGTCAAGGCTCCAGCACCGGAAAATGTGTCACAACTGAGGTCGTTCCTCGGGCTGGTGAACTACTACCATAAGTTCTTGCCGAATTTGTCTACAGTACTACACCCACTGAACACCCTACTGCAAACGGGGGTACCATGGAAGTGGAATGACGAATGCAAGCGAGCTTTCCAGAAGTGCAAAGAATTGATCACATCAAAAGAGGTGTTGGCTCATTTCAACCCAGCACTACCAATTCGGTTGGCGTGTGATGCATCACCCTATGGCATTGGAGCGGTGCTGTCGCACAAGTTCCCGGACGGCTCGGAGAGGCCGGTAGCCTTTGCGTCTCGGTCAGTAACCTCAGCTGAGCGTAACTACGCCCAGATTGACAGGGAGGCCCTCAGCCTAGTGTGGGGAGTGAAAAGTTCAACCACTATCTGCACGGGCAGAAGTTCACCTTGCTGACGGACCACCAACCACTTGTCTCCATCTTTAATCCAAAGAAGGGCGTGCCGGTGATGACTGCGCAACGGCTACAAAGATGGTTGCTTTTTCTAGGGGCGAACCAATATGAAATCGAGTATAAGGGCACGAAACAGCATGGAAACCTTGATGGGCTTTCACGCCTGCCACTGCCTACTGCGGAGGAAGCACCAGCAGTGGACCCTGTCGAAATATTTCATTCGACTATAATTGAACGCTTGCCAGTAACTAACACTGATATAGAGAAGGAGACCCGAAATGACCCGACACTGTCTCGGGTATATGACTTGACGGTGAAGGGATGGCCAACAGATGGTGACTCACTGTTGCCAGCATTCTCATCCAGAAGAGAACAGCTGTCAGTATGCCAGGGGACCTTGATGTGTGGATCCCGAGTGGTAATTCCACCCAAGTTAAGGGAGAGAGTGCTCAATGTGCTTCACGAAGGCCATCTGGGAGGGGTAAAAATGAAAAGCCTTGCTAGGGCTTATGTGTGGGGGCCAGGGATCGATCAGCAAATCGAGGACCTGACAAAGAGCTGCTCAGGATGCCAGAAGGTCCAAAATGCACCACCACATGCCCCTCTACACCCATGGGAGTGGCCCTCATCTCCATGGCAACGGGTGCATATTGATTTTGCTGGTCCATTCATGGACTCAATGTTTCTAATAGCCGTGGATGCGCACTTGAAATGACCTTAGGTGATCAAAATGTCGTCCACCACCACGGAGAAAACTATTGCAGTCCTACGGACCATATTTGCCAGGAACGGCTTGCCAGAGCAGATTTGCTCTGATAACGGACCACAGTTTGTGTCCGAAGAGTTTTGAAGATTCATGAAAAGGAATGGGGTATCATCCAGCCACAAATGGATTGGCTGAGAGGTTCGTGCAAACCTTTAAGAAAGCAGTAAGGGCCATGTGCGATGACGACATTCCACTGCAGCATAAGGTGGACAATTTCCTGCTAGCCTACAGAAATGCGACACATGCAGTCACCAACCAGACCCGGCCATGATGCTCTTTAACCGAAGGTTGAGATCTCATCTGGATTTACTCAGACCAAATGTACGAAGAGATGTTGAGAATAAGCAATTCCAGCACATCAATGAGAAGCCGACAAGGAGCTTCAATGTACGGCAACCAGTCTTGGCCCGCAACTACCGAACAGAGAAATGGCAACCAGGAACGATATGCACACGGCAGGGGCCACTAATGTATACAGTGGATGTTGGGGAGAACATTGTGAGATGCCATGTCGACCAGATCCTAGAGTCACAGGAACGAGTCAACCCCATGTCTCACGCACCTGGTGATGAACCCGACATACAGGTAGCATCTACCCCAGAAACAGTAGCATCGGAAGCTGATGAACCAACTGACGACAGGGGGCCTCCGCACCAAGAACAAGACACTCAGGAAAGGCGCTATGCAGAAAGGATCAGGAAGCCGCCCCAAAGACTGAATTTATAAATGGACTATTTTCAGTTAATGTGCATGTTAAAAGTGTTAATTGTTAAATGAATGTTATGGTACTGTCAATCTAAAAGGGGAGGAATTGTAGTGTATGTACCTTTAAGGGGAGAACTACTTTTTACAGCTCCTGTATACTGTAGTACCGGCAGTGACCACACCTGTATATAAACCCTGAGTAGGGATCTGTACGTTTAGTTTTAGAGTAACCCTCATCCAGTAAATACCTGTTGATTGTTCCTGCAGTCTCGTGTCTAGTTATTGAAGGACACACTACATCAAAAATACACGGATCTAACACTTACCTCTCAACCAACATCAGTAAAATTATCTGGTCATTATCACATTGCTGTTTGTGGGAGCTTGCTGTGTGCAAATTGGCTGCCACATTTCCCACATTTCAACAATGGCTACTCAGCTGCCTTTTGTCTCCACGGGCCTATTACCATCTCGTCTGGCTTCGAATACCTTTTATTGTCTCTTTTTCTTCTTTTGTTCAATCGCAGTCTTGCCTTCGATCTATTTTCTTTTCTTTCCAGTTTTGAAGAAGGGTTTCGACCCGAAACGTCAACTCAAATTTCTCTCCACGGATGTTGCCTGACCTGCTGAGTTTTTCCAGCATTTTCTGTTGTTACTTCAAAAGTATTTCATTGGCTGTGGAGCGCTTTGGGATATCCTGAGGTTGTGAAAAGTGCTTTATTAGTGCAAATTCTTTCTTTAGCCCTATTTTCCTCTGGAGCACATCCAAGGCAGCATTTTGCTGGCTTTATACTACTTTGTATCCCTCACTGTTTGGGAGAGAGAAACATTCCCTGGCATCACTTTTCCTCTGCCCAATCGCATATGAAACTCCCCAGTCCCGCTTGACCAGCAATGTTTTGGTCAGGGGTGGAATCAATACAGCTTTGGACTGGTCTTTGACTGAGGGAAACTGGGGTCTAATCTTGAAAAGAAAAAGTGGAGGAAAAAGGAATTTACAGTCCAATTCTGATAAACACATCAGTTTACAAAGAACTATTGTGCTTGGATCTGGATTTCTGTCAACCCCAGATAAAAAAAACAAATAGCCAGTTGGCAAAACATTCAACCATGACCTATTTAGTCATTTATTCAGCAATCCAATATAAACAAAAACAGAAGCACTGTACAGAAACATACGCCTCATCTCAAAAGGGATCTCATTTCTAAAAGTGCACTAACGTCTCTGGGTAAAATTTGGCACTTGTTCCTTTCAGTAAATCGAGCATTAAAAAAGCAAGTCATTAGAGCTCCCTCAAAGGCCCTGTTGTTAAATGGACTGCGTAGCGTGGAAATGACCAAGCAGGTTAGACCAAGCTATCGCTGGCTAGCGATCAGAAGTAGGTAACCTGGCAGACTTCTCCTCTCACTAGCCCGGGTGTGCTCAGGTCAAATGTACCGCTCTTGCTGTCACTCCCCCATTAAAACCAGCTAACTTCTGCATGGTCCCTCCTTTCAGTGCTTTTATTTGAATGGTGCCATGGGATCTTTTCTGCCCACCTGAAGTCAGACGAGGCCGCGGTTTAATGTTTCATCGGACAAACGATACTTCTGTCAAAGCAGCACTGCCTCGGTACTGGACTGAAGTGTCAACTTAGATTATGTCCAAGTTCTGGGGTGAGGCTCGAACCCACTGCCTTCTAGTTCAGAAGTCTTACCTTTAAGCATTGAGTTGGGCTGTGAGATGCAGTAGGTTTAATGATGGCAAAAGGATATTAAAACTAATCCGTCTGACAAGAAGAATTACAGCATCATCCTGCAAGCACTTTGGTACAACAGCTCGATGTCCCCTGGCGCTTTTACAGAGAAATAGTAAGAGGCACAGACGTTGCACAATGGGAGAGAGATTAGGAGCAATGACTACCAACTAGGAAATATGGATTTGGGGAAGGTTTTATAGGAAGACAGAGAGAGAGGAGACGGGTTCCAGAGAAAGTACAGACGAGATGACTGAAAGCTCTGCCATCAGTGATGCGGCAAAAGGAGGGGGAATGCACAGGAGGCCAGAGTCAAGGACTGAGAGCTGCGGGAGGAGATGTATAGCTGGACCCAGGAGTGAGGACAAGCCCAGCAGCGAGGTCAAGGCCCAGGAGTGGCGCAGCATGGACCAACAGCAGGGTTGGGGCCCAGGGAAGGTGCGGCATGGGCCAACAGCAAGGTCGGGAGGACCACAATGCATCCTATGAAACCCAAGCAGAGAGGACCTGCGGGAAGGAGGGAGGAAGACAGTAGGAATATGTTTGTGTGTGTGTGTGTGTGTGTGTGTGTGTGTGTGTGTGTGTGTGTGCTGGGCCGATGTAGCAGAGCTTGGTCTCCAATCGTCTTGGATCCCCTTGCCATTGGACCAAAACCTTGCTCTGTCAAGCCCGTGTGGTAGCTGGTGTGCAACGTCCACTCCACGTTAAAAGAATTCACGCACAGGTATCTTCCGCCCTTTAAAATGAAGTTCGGGACCTGGAACGTCAGGACCCTCATGGACAACCCCAACAGTGACAGACCGGAACGCCGTACTGCTATCGTTGCCCGGGAGCTCAGACACTTCGACATTGACATCGCCGCCCTAAGTGAGACCCGGCGGGCAGGGGAAGGCCAGCTCAAGGAGTAAAGCGGTGGTTACACCTTCTTCTGGAAAGGCAAACCCGAAGAAGAACGCCGCCTCCATGGGGTAGGCTTCACCATAAAAAATGAACTGGTCGCGCGTCTCAGAGACTCCCCTAGTGGTATAAATGAGCGCCTCAGGACTCTTCGACTCACCCTAGCCCAAAACCAGTGCACTACGGTCATCAGTGCGTACGCCCCAACACTGGAAGCCACAGACGAGACCAAAGAGGAATTCTACTCCAGCCTCGAACAATCCCTGTCCCGAGTCCCAACGGGCGACAAGCTGATCCTCCTTGGCGACTTCAATGCCAGAGTTGGAAAGGACACAGACCTCTGGAGAGGTTTGATTGGCAGAGAGGGGGTAGGGAAAGCCAACTCCAACGGTACCCTCCTCCTGTCGAAATGCTTAGAACATGGCCTCATCATAACCAACACCTTGTTCCATCAGAGAAACAAGTACAAGGCTTCATGGCAGCACCCTCGTTCCAAGCACTGGCATCTGCTGGACTACGTCATCGTCCGAGTGAGGGACCGCAAGGGTGTCCGCATCACCCGCGCCATGACAGGAGCTGATGACTGCTGGACAGACCACCGCCTAATCCGCTGTCATCTCCATCAACGTGGCCCCAAAACAGCAGCGGCAACAGAAACAATGCCGCAGGAAAATTAATGCTGGAGCACTCAAAGATGCCGCTAAGAAAGCCCTATTCAGCCTGCGCCTCACAAACAACCTGACGACTCCCTGTGATGCAGAGACACAGAGTGCCCACAGCGTCTGGTCTGCACTCAAGGCCTCCATAATCAGCACCTGTGAAGAGACGCTCGGTCACTCGACCAGGAAACACCAAGACTGGTTCGACGAGAATGACCAGGAGATCCAGGAGCTAATAAGCTGCAAGCGCAAGGCATTTCTGATCTGGAAACAGCAACAGAACTCGAGAGGAAGAAAGCAGCTCTACAGAAGCCTGAAGGCCGAGGTCCAACAAAAACTCTCGACCTAAAGAACAGATGGTGGGTGGAGAAAGCGCAGGAGATCCAGCAGCTAGCTGACAACCACGACGTGCGTGGATTCTTTAGCGCAGTCAAGACCATCTACGGCCCAAGCACCCAAGGCCCTTCCCCACTGCGAGCCAAGAACGGAGAGGTACTCATCAAGGACAGGGAAGCAGTCAGTGCCCGTTGGAAGGAGCACTTCGATTATCTCCTTAACCACGACTCGGTCTTCGACACGAGTGTCCTCAACTCCATCCCATAGCATGCTACCCGCCACCATCTCAGCACAACCCCAGCCCGGCATGAGGTTGAAAAGGCCATCCGACAACTGAAGAACAACAAGACCTCAGGAGCAGATGGAATCCCCGCCGAGGCACTAAAGCATGGCGGAGAAGCACTACTGGTGCAAATTCATGAACTCATTTCTCTTATCTGGAAGGAGGAGAGCATGCCAGGGGATCTCAGAGACGCTGTAATTGTGACCATCTTCAAGAAAGGTGACAAGTCCGATTGCGGTAATTACAGAGGAGTTTCCCTGCTATCTGCCACAGGGAAAGTCATCGCAAGAATCCTCCCAGATTCGCAATGCGGATTCCGCCCACTAAGGGGCACAATGGACATGATCTTCACTGCACGTCAATTACAAGAGAAATGCAGGGAACAGCACCAACCACTGTACATGGCCTTCTTTGATCTCACAAAGGCCTTTGACACTGTCAACCGTGAGGGATTATGGAGTGTCCTCCTCAAATTTGGCTGCCCTCAAAAGTTTGTCACCATCCTCCGCCTGCTTCACGACGACATGTAAGCCGTGATCCTGACCAAAGAATTCACCATAGGCCCAATACACGTATGGACCGGGGTCAAGCAAGGCTGTGTCATCGCACCAACGCTCTTCTCGATCTTCCTGGCTGCAATGCTCCATCTCACCCTCAGTAAGCTCCCCACTGGAGTGGAGCTAATTTACAGAACAAATGGGAAACTGTTCAACCTCCGTCGCCTCCAGTCCAGATCCAAGTTCGTCCCATCCTCTGTCGTCGAATTACAGTATGCAGACGATGCTTGCGTCTGCGCTCACTCGGAGGCCGAACTCCAAACCATCGTAAACACCTTCACCGAAGCATACGAGAGCATGGGCCTTACACTAAACATCCGTAAGACAAAGGTCCTCTACCAACCTACCCCTGCCACACAGTGCTGTCCCCCAATTATCAAAATCTATGACAAGGCCTTGGACAACGTGGACCACTTTCCATACCTCGGGAGCCTACTGTCAACAAGGGCAGACGTCAATGACGAAGTCCAACACCGCCTTCAGTGTGCCAGTGCAGCCTTCGGTCGCCTGAGGAAGAGAGTGTTTGAAGACCAGGACCTCAAACCCGGCACTAAGCTCATGGTCTACAGGGCAGCAGTGATACCTGCCCTGCTGTATGCCTCAGAGACATGGACCATGTACAGCAGGCACCTCAAAGCACTGGAGAGGTACCACCAACACTGCCTCCGCAAGATCCTGCAAATCCATTGGCAGGATAGGCGCACCAACGTCAGTGTTCTTGCTCAGGCCAACATCCCCAGCATCGAAGCGCTGACCACGCTCAACCAGCTCCGATGGATGGGTCACATTGTCCGCATGCCCGATACGAGACTCCCAAAACAAGCGCACTACTCGGAGCACTGGCACGGCAAGAGAGCCCCAGGTGGGCAGAGGAAACGCTTCAAGGACACCCTCAAAGCCTCCTTGAAAAAGTGCAACATCCCCACCGACACCTGGGAATCCCTGGCCCAAGACTGCACAAAGTGGAGGAGAAGCATCCGGGAAGGTGCCGAACACCTCGCGTCTCTTCGCCAGGAGTAAGCGGAAGCCAAGCGCAGGCAGCGCAAGGAGCGCATGTCAACCCAAGCACCCCACCCACCCGCCCCTTCAACCACCGTCTGCCCCACCTGTGACAGAGACTGTAGGTCCCGCATTGGACTAATCAGTCACCTGCGAGCTCATTTTTAATGTGGAAGCAAGTCATCCTCAGTTCCGAGGGACTGCCTAAGAGGGAGAGGATAGCTGGAGAAGTGTTCAGAGGTTTTGGACATATAGAGCTGTAGTGTCATCAGTATGATATGAAAGCTGACTCCAAGCCTGTAAATTATGCCATCGAGACCAGCTTTTAGATAAGGAAGAAGAGAGGGCAAAGGGAGTCTTCAGAGGTGACGGTGCGAAGAAGGGAGCAGAAGCCATTGCTGGAGAAGGGGTTGATTTGTCTGAATAGACAGGAATGGAAGCGTGCAAGAGCGGTAGCACAGAGCTGGACAGTCAAGAGGAGGCAGTGGAGGAGGATGGTGTAATCAATTGTGTCAAATGCTGCAGAGGTTGGGAGGACAAAGAAAGAAAGAACTTGCATTTATAAAGCACCTTTCAGTTCCTCGGGATACCCCAAGGCATTTCACAAATCAATTAATTACTTTTTGAAGTGTAGAGCTACACAAGGTAATAACTAAACACAGGGAGGGCGGGAGAGCTACACAAGACTGAATATTCGAGATCAAGGGAGAGACTTGGTAGGGGATCGGGGATGGAGGTGGAGACATACTGGGGGATCTGAGACAGAGGAAGAGACTGAGTGAAGGATTGGTGACAGAGGGAGAGACTCTGAATGATTGGGGAAAGTGGGAAAAAGGAAAAATGTGAATGGGTGGTCATTGCTTTGTGGAGTGCTTTAGTGTTTGTTGAGGTTGTCCATGCGGTGAAGTTTGGCAGCTGTACACTGACAGTTGGTTAATTAGATATTGTAACGTTTAGTGTTATATTAAGGTACAGAATGCACTGAGCGTAACAATTTTTGATCCATCTGATACAAAGCACCTGGAGTAAGTGGGGTGGGCGGGGGTGGGGGTGGAGATCATTTGTTTATGACCATGACATAGTTCTCCTAATCTCAGCCATGCCTTGATAACCTGAATTCCCTCTGTGTCCATTCACGTGAGCATTTTGGCTGCTGCGCCAGACCAGATCCCATTACTTCTATCTCTTTTTTCTCTTAGCCCCTCTCAGGCCCTTTCCTCCTGCCTCCTCCCTCGTGCCTGTCAGTCATGCCTCCTTTCATTTCTCCCCTATTTGCTCCCTCAATCCCTACCTCAGCCCAACTACTTTTCTACCTTCCTACTCTCCATTGTCCTATGTTTGATTCCCCCTGGAATAAGCCTACAGCTACCCTGTGTGCCTCTATTGGCATTCTTCAAATGGCCTCATGAGGCACCCGTCACTGCCTCCTTATGAGCAATAACCCAACTGCCCCATCCTCTTGAGTCTATCTGGCGCACAGCTGATTCTGCTACATTCACAGCAACTCCCTCAACCTTGCCATGTCCTGTGGCCACTCTGCTCTCAAGATCACACTCACTAATGATGCCATCTCTGACGCTTCCTTGTATAGCTTATCACTGACATCATCCTACTCCTAAAACTTGTCTAAAACTTGTCTCCCAATGACTGTCTCTGACTGTCTTGTTTGCCTTTGCTTATCCTAGTGATGTCACGCAGTGCTACCCCAATGGCTGCAGCATGGCTGGTGAAAGGCTGCCTTGCTGGTCGAACTTGAGGAGTTGGTGGCTGGGAGTGTCAAATCGAGTGACGGTGTTTCTTGTTCTTCTTCTACTTCTTCACCCTTCTCTCCCTCTTCTTGGTCAATCAACTGGCTAGGCAGGTTGCATTTCTTGGGTGTGTTAAATGAGGAAGGCACAAGGGTGGAGTTGTGGTGAGGGGAGGGCGGGAAAGCAAGAGAAGCATGCCAGAAGGAGGATAATGTATGAGGATACCAGCATCTTGTATCCTTTCAGCCCCGCTGCTAGCGAAAGGCTCAGCCATGCCCCTTCCAAGAATGGCCTGCACCGTCTCCTCCAAGGGGGTGAGGTGAAGCTAGGAGGTGTGCCTCGTGATTGATACAGCATGTCGGTAGGTGAGTGATTGGGGGGAGGGGGCAGGAGTCATGCATTGAGAAGTGTGTGAGACTAGTGATGCAGTTGGTAGGAGACAACTTTTGAAGATGCATTCACTGACTTTGTCCAGTGGTCTGAGGTCATGAAGGTTCTTTGGGCACTGGAGCCAGGTGGTGGGGGCGACACTGCTGGCAGTGACAGCCTTGGTGATCTGGTCCCATATCGTTCTTTCTGGAGAGCCTCCTGGCCCCTGCGTATAGAGGACCTCTCTTGACCCCCGACACAAATCTGGAGTGCTGCATGCGAGACCCTGGGTGCCCCTTCCATGGCTTGCTGAGCCATTTGTGCTAGTGCTAAAGCACTTGTTCCCATTTTTTTAGGTGCGGAAGGCAATTCAGCTTTAAGAACTGAAGACTCCCATTTGGGAATACTTTTTAATGTTAACTGTTTTGCCAAAAGGCAGTTGAGCCGTAAGGGCTGAAAACTACATATTTTTACATCATTTTTATTTTTATCATTTCAGAAGGCATTGCCCTTTTGATATCCCACAATGCTTTGCGAAATCACAGCCTCACTTTCAGAGGCTGTTCGAAGCTGCAACGCTGCTTGGGCCATGCCACATTGGGGCCTGATGCTGGGACAAAGGCCATAGGAGGGCGTTACACGGTGAATTTAGCACTGGGCTAATAATCATTAGTACCCAGCACCAATTTTTCAGTCCTGTCGGCGCCACCAGTTTTGACGGCCATTAAACCCCGGCTGCGGTGGCCCCAGCAGCTTTCGTGGCAGCCACGAATTGCTAGGCCATGACTCTTTAACTTCTTAGTCCACTGTACCATGCACAGGGACCAGGATTATACTTGCATTGAGACCTGTAATTGTATTAGAATGCATTACATGGTTCAGGACTGTTTTTTTGTGGCCCTTGCGAGCTGGAAACACAAAAATATCATTTGCTGTGACGTGGTTGGCAGTCAGAGATGTATTTACATGCTGAGCTTCCATTCGTTGGAGCCATATAATTAAATAAATACATCAAGGTTACAATACGGAAACAGGCCATTCGGCCCAACCAGTCCATGGTAGCAATTACCCTCCACATGAACAAATAGTTCCAATCACAATTACCCAACCTGTTCTTGATACTGTTAACGCCTATTTCTCAGATTCCATGCTCATGAACAGTCTTGTCTCTTGAACATCATCTTGCTTCATAACCTAGGGAGCTATCCAGCCATTCTTCTACTGCTAATATATGTTAATTTGTAACTGAGCTGAATATATTATATTTATATTTATTTCCTTATTAACTGGACCAAATTATGTAGTTAAGACCAAATAGGTAGTGGAGATAAAAAAAACCCTCTGGAATCATACAAGATGCAGTTAGATGCTACGGGGGAGTGAAGGACTGTAGGTTGCTATGGAAGGTTGAGTTGGATCTCTCATCTGTACGTATAATGATAAGAACATATCAATTGCTGTGCCTTAAGAAGAGGTCTCAGTACTGTACCAGTGCAGAACAAGAAAGAATTAATGTAGGGGAAGAAATTTGGCATGCTAGCGCCTTCCGTTAGCGTTTGGAGGGGCGCTAATGGGGCGCTAATGGGTTTGTGGTGGGGCACGGTGAATCCAACAGCGCAAGCGACATTCACCCGGGATTTAGCGCTGCCAATAATATTTAGCACCTAGGTCTTTAGCGGCTGCCAGGTCGTGACGTCAACGCGTGTGGAACGCCCCGTTAACGGCCCAGATGCAAAATTGACTGCCGCCCCCCTGCCTTAATGCCTGGCGTGAACAACCAGACCTCCAGTCTCAGATCAGGGCGACCACGGCTCTCTCAGTGGTATTCAAGGTCACTGTCGCCCTCAATTTCTTTGCCAGTGGATCCTTCCAGTCTGCAACAGGAGACATAGCTAACATCTCGCAGTTCGCCGTCCATCGGTGCATCCTGGAGATCACAGAGGCTCTTTACTGAAGGAGAAGGCACTATATTTCCTTCCCCATGACCAGAGAGAAGCAGGAAGAGCATGCATGTAGCTTTACCAGGATGGCGGAACTCCCCATGGTGCAGGGCGCCATTGACTGCACCACATGGCTTTGTGGGCACCCATAACAATCTTGAGGTATTCTGTAACTACAAAGGATACCACTCACTTAATGTGCAGTTGATGTGCGACCACAGACAACTAATCCTCAATGTCAATGCCCGCTATCCTGGCAGCAACCACGATGCCTTCATCCTGCGCCAGACCGGTGTTCCAGCAGTCTTCCAGTCACCACATCAAGCTTGCGGCTGGCTGCTTGGAGACAAGGACTATCGGCTCTCCACCTAGCTCTTGACTCCCCTCCTCAACCCCAACACTCCTGCCTGGCACTCATATAATGAGAGCCATTGCCACCACCAGGCATATCATCGAGCAGAACATCGGAGTGCTCAAGCAACGGTTCCGCTGCCTTGACCACTCGGGAGGAGCCCTCCAGTACTCGGCTGCGCGGGTGTCCCTTTTCGTCGTGGTCTGCTGCATGCTCCACAACTTGGCCATCATGAGGGCCCAGCCACCAGGCATAGCCGCACCACTTCAGGAGGAGGAAGAGGAAGAGGAGGAGGAGGAGGAGGAGGAACAGCACCGAGGGAGGAGGCAGCCACTCAATCGGCCTTCTGGAAGGGCGGTCCGTGACCGCCTCATCAGACTGCGGTTCCAATAAATTCTACCCCGCATCCCGGTTGCTCACCACATCCCCATCATGCCATCCATTTTGCTTGCCAAGCTAAAATGAGAGACAGCACAAATTCAGCAAAATTCCATTAATAAATTTATCAATATTCAGGAAAGACATATTAACTAATCATACTTGTGCAAACCCTTACTTCCCCTCTTTACAGTGCCATTTCCTAATCTACTGTTCCTATGTAGTCTGTCCCCAGTGACTGTAGCAGGGCTGGTGGAAGACTGCTGAGTGTCCATGCGGGAGACTTCAGATGACCTTGGAGGACGCCCTCGACCAGCTCTGAGCCTGGAAGGCCCGGCTGTAAACTGCACCACCTCAGGCTGGGCGGCGGCAGTCTGGGCTGGCTGGATGACAGGCAGCAACAAGGGCAATGGTGGAGTGGCAGTGGTGGGATCAGGAATGCTGTCATACTGAGAGAGAGGACAGCAGGCTCCTGCTCCACTGAAACACTGCCACTCCCCCGGGGCAGCACCTCAGCATCCCTAGCAATCTGCTGGAGCACAGATTGCTGGCCTGCTGCGACACCGTGAAAGCCGCAGTGGTCGACCCAGCCACGATGGCAGCAGTCAGAGCTTACATGGCATCAAGCTGAGACTGCATGAGAGCAGTCTGAGACTCGATGGCAGCAAGCATAGACGGCATTACAGCACTAAGATGTTGCGTAGCTTCCGCCTGTGCTGTAATGGGTGCTGCCATATCACCCATCACACACGGCATGAGGTCTGGGTCCCCACAGTCTCTCAGGGAGTCCACCATCCTTTGCAGACTGGAAATGATGGGCTCCATGGTGTGCGCAGAGCTCTGTGCAATGTTGGAGGCAGACTCCTCCATGCTCCTTATCATTGCCGACATGCTCTCGGGAACCCTTGCCATTGCACCTAGATCTCCGTGTGCATGCCCATCACCCTTCTTGTGAACGCCTCCCCATCGAGGTCCTCACCTGAGTCCTATGCAGCAGAAATCATGCGCGAACTCGTCCTCCGGGGAGCTGGACCCGAGCTACCCTTTCCCCATGACCTTTCTGCAGCCCGCTCATTCGCAGTGCATCACCCAGTACAGACCCATCTACTAAACTTGCCTCTAAAGATCGCGTAGTCCCAGTATCTGAGCTGGTACCTGTGGGTGAGACATGCAGTGACGCGGTGCTTTCTTGCTCCTCCTCTTCTCCCACCTCACTCTCACTGGGAGGCTCAGGGATAGGTTGGTCATCTGGTTGCTGACATTTTGAAAGCATAAAGGTACAAGACATGCGTTAAGGTGAGGGGAGGAAGGGAGCAAGGAATGCAGACAGTATAATGAGCTGGAAGTGGGACAGGCTTGTGCTGTGAGGGGGAAGTGGGATGAGAGAAGGAGAGGGGATGAACATACTGTTGTTGTCCCCAAGGGAGTCGACGTCGCTGATGGCCACGGTGCCCACCATCTGGCGCCCAATGACTCTCAGCACTCGCTCCTCCAGGTCTGAAAGCTGTTAGATGTCCACTTCACCCCCGCCTGTTCATTGCTGCTCCCTCCTATTGTGGGCCAACTTGGCCTTCAAGAGAAAGGAAAGTATGTGAGTGAGTTTGCAGCTATGTGTTTGGAAGATGTGCCTGCCATGGTTGAATAGCTGTGATTGTAGGCAAGGCGTGAGATGCGGATATGATTTTGAGTAGGTGGAGGTGCTTGGTGGGTGAGTGGAATTGGGTGTGGTGGTTTGTGCAGTGTGTACAGACTGAGGGTCAGATGCTGGTATGTTGGACTTGTTGAAGCATGTACTCACCCTGACCACCCGAGTGAGGTCGTTGAATTTTTTACGGCACTGTGTGAGGGTCCTGAGGACCACACTGCTGGCCGAGACATCCTGGGCCACTTCGCTCTACATTGCCCTGAAAACAGGGTACAGCACTGCCCTCCTTCTTTCGACTGCCGCGACCAATGCCTCCAATGCCTGGTCGCTGAAACGGTGAGCTCTCTCCCTGGGACTGGGATCAGCCATGAGGATAAGAGGTGTAGCTGTTGAGTTGCTTGAAGATCGTCTTCAGAGCCATCAATATTGAGAATGAGGTTGTGCAGAATGATTGAACCTCCCCTTTAAGAACTGGAAGGAGCCAGTCTGAATGATGAGTCCCGATTGGACTGCACCTGAAAATGGTTATCGCTCTGCAGGTAGATCCCTGCTCGCTGTGTGTAGCGCCCTAAGTTAGGTGATTAGCGCTTGATTTAGCACTCCAGTTCTCTCTTGGAGTGCTAACAATCAGTCTAGCAGGAGGTCAGAAGGATTAGCACCTGGCACTAATTCTCCAACTTTTAAAAATTTAGCGCCCCAACCGGGGCGCTACTGAATTTCTAGCAGAGACCCCTCTCAGAAACATCCCAAAGTGCTTCACAGACAATAGATTGCTTTGAAATGCAGTGACAGTTATTCTGTAGGAAAACATGGGCGGCCAATCTGTGCACAGCAAGATCCCACCAACAGATCAATGACCCAGTTAATTTGTAACTTTCCATTTCCCATATGAACCATTCTTTGATGTCTGAGTAAATCTGATAATTCATGTCAAAGTATGGATGCTTTTGTACCATAAAATCATGGCTGATAGGAAGGGGGCTGCCCTAAATTCACTTTATTTAGGACTCTTACAGCTGACGGAGACACAGCAACACTTTCATGCCATCAGCCTGGGCTGGATGTGAGCTCAGAACCCAGCAGTGGAAGGACAGTCTGCCTTATTCCTCTAGTTTATTCCTTGGTACTAATTTTTCCATTTTCGCTTATGACCGGTAAGATAAAGGGTTTTATCCATGGTTTACAGCAATAATAGTAATAATCATAAACCTGTTTATTACAACTGCACTAAAAAGTTCAAGTAAATTACAAATTCCAATTTGAAAAATTGATAAACAGGCTATGCAATAAAAAGATATGACTATGGGAGTTGGGAGGTACAGTGGCATCTTTTAGAATCTGGCCAAGCTGATGGGATGGAAATCAGGAATAGGGCTCAGTAGTGATGCCCCTAATGAACAAATAACTAGGTTCACACAAAAAGAATGGCCACATAGGCGAAGTACCAAAGTGATGAAGTGGAAGTTCAATGGAAAGGAATATTGGGCGGGATGTATATCGAGCGGCCAATTTGCTACCGCACATTTTCCGCCTTTGCTGAAGTTCAATTTCACCCCCCAGCATCTTAAGGAAAAGAGAGATTGGGGAGGGGAGGGGAAGGTCTTGATTTATGAGTGGAGACATATATAAAAAGAACTTGCATTTATATAGCACTTTTCACATCCTCAGGATGTCCCAAAGTGCTTTGCGGTCAATGGACTACCTTTGAACTGCAGTCACTGCTGTTATGCTGGCAAATTTGGAAGACAATTTGAGCACAGCAAGGTCCCACAAACAGCAAATGGGATAAATGTTTTGATAGTGTTACTTGAGGGATTAATGTTGGCCCAGACACCAGGAGAATCTGCCTGCTCTTTGAATCATGCATGCAATGTTTGACGTCCACCTGAATAGGCAGACGGAGCCTCAGTTTCACGTCTGCATACTGTGGGAAAGGTCATCATGTTTTACAAACTTGCAAGTTCCCAGAACCTGAAAATCCAACTAACAGACCACCCTCTATGTGGCTATGAAACTTTAGCTAAATTCGTAGATCTTTGACCATCCAAATGTGTTTGGGAGTGTTTATAATTTTAAGAGGAATGAGAGGCAGAAGGGGGAGAAAAGGTAGAGCTGGAGGGATGGTGGTAGGGGAAGGGAGGGCAGCGGGGTGTGTGTAGACTGCAGGTTTCTTCAAAAAAAGAATGTATTATTGACCAACCTTGTGTCACGCTCTGTAAAACCTGAAGGAGTATTGCAGAAGTGGCCCGATTTAGAAATCTTCGTATGATGCCACAATAATTTCCAGACACAGGCCTTATGTACATACACTGAAAATAACTCAAACTACACAATGAGAGTTCATGGTTCAAGAGATGTCTGAACATTAACTTGGATGAACTTCGTCCAGCTCAGATCACTCTTATCTACTTTTCCATTTTTTTGCACCTTGACTCTTTGCTGAGTTGATTCCACGGGTGTCGTTACCCCTCCAGAAACTTGCCCAAATGGCTATTATTCACATGTCAGCCTAGACAGTGAATATCAGTAGACATTTGAACATGAGGGACATCTGTGCCAAGCCTGAACCTGTTCTTACCCAGTGTTTCATTTCCAGCAGGGGTTGCTGGATAATGATCAGGTTCAGAAACTCTGGCCATCTTTGTTTTTTGCTTTAGCACGGGGGCTGAGGCCGATTGCCGACCCCCTATCACCAGCTCAGAGGTTCAAACAGGCTCAGCACAGACTGGGGGTTGAGCCCAGGACCTTCTTGCCCTTTACAACTCAGCAGTTTACTGGACAAACTTTGTTAGTTATGAGAGAAGTTCAAAGCTAATAATTAACAGACAAAATAAAATGATTTAAAAAAATTGCAGATCCATTGTTGCTAGCTGCCTTGATGGAGAACTGATGGGGAAATATTAGCATGCAGAGGGCTATTTTATGTCTTTGCAAGTGAGCTGCCATTTTATTTTAAAGGGGCAGTCCAAGAGCTTAGTATGCTCTGAGCTGGGGGAACGATTCTGACTGATGAAATCAGATACAGTCCAATTTGTGTCTATTTGGATATTGCAATCAGTTTGTCCCTCACTACCTGGTAGTTTCTGAGGTTGTTTGATTTTATTTTGAGGAACCTCATAATTATTGAACAATTTTCTAATGCTTCCATCCCTCCTTGAATGTTCTCCCCTTCCTTCCTCAAAGCACTGACTCATGCTGAGGCACTGTCCCCCTTAAAAAGACAAGAGAACACAACTCATATACATCGCGGATGCACGTGGCCCGTAACCTGTGTCACCAGAGCCTCCCTGAGCAGTAACCAAGGGAAAGATGGTGGCTCTAAAGCCTGCACATCTGCCAATGCACTTTATTATGGTTATGTTTATGTTAATGTATTACAAGCCAAATGTATGTTGAATGTTTAAATGTCTTAATCTAAATGTACACTCTCGGGAGCCGCAAGCCTACATCTCGTTGTACTGCACTTGTGCACTAACAATGACAATAAAGTTGATTATTATTATTATTATTATTATTTAATTCCAGACAATATCGTTTCAACGATATCTTTTGAAGACAGAGACCCTGATTTTAACCCTTCTGATCCCTCTGCACTTCTGCCGTGCCCCGATGTTAACCTGCACTTTTGAGCGGATGAGCAGGACACCCGGCCCAAGCTTGTTTAAATATGCAGATCAGGGTTCAAAAAAACGGAATCAGAGGCCTGAGCAAGGGAGCAATGCTGATTTCCCCATCAGGTCACACCTGTCGGGAGGGGAATTGTGGACCAGAAGAGGCCCAAGCAGGTAAGTCTTTCATTTTTTTTTGGTGTCCTTGTGGGGCAGGAGGGCTCCTCTGGGCCCCATAAGGAAACCTTAGGCCTACCTTTCCACTGGCTCCTCCCATTTGCATCTAGAGCTCCCCTCGCATTTGCATCCAGAGCCACCCCTCTCCCCGATCATGTCTAGAGGCACCCCTCCCCCCCACTCCACCACTCCACTTAGTTGATTGCCGAAGACCGATCCCACGGACCCCCAGCTGCGGGCAGCTGCCGCCAACTTTCCGCTCCTGCCCATCGGTCAGGTAGTGGATCTGGTCGGGTTTGGGTGGGTCACCGGGAACATTCATGGAAATGAGGCCCGACCACATCCTCGGACTCCGCGCGTGTGCCGCCCTCTTTGGGGCTCTTTTATAATTGGCTCAGTGATGTTTACCAAGTGAGGAGCTGACTCAAACAAGCCAGGGAAGTCCCAGGTTTAATTCCCAGTCTGTGCTGAGTTCACTGATCAAAGCCAGGACAGTGGTAGGGGCACTAGGATTTTTTTTATATTGTTCATTCTCGAGACGCTGGCAAGGCCGGCATTTATTGCCCATCCCTAATTGCCCTGAGAAGGTGGTGTTGGGCCTTCTTGAACCACTGGTGGCGGTTTGACACAACTGAGTGGCTTGCTCGGCCACTTCAGAGGGCAGCTTAGAGTCCACCGTGTTGGTGTGGGACTGGAGTCACATATCGACCAGACCGGGTAAAGATAGCAGGTTTTCTACCCTAAACAACATTAGTGAACCAGCTGAGTTTTCAATGACATTCGACAGCTTGGTGGTCACCTCTACTGATAACAACTTTTAAAAAAATGTATTTCTAGATTTTTTTTTAACTGATTTTAACTTCTCCAACTACCATGTTGGGATTTGCACCCACATTCTCTGGATTATTAATTCAGGCCTCGGGATTACTAGTCCAGTAACATAACCACTACACTACTGTACCCAGATATTGATCTCAACGACCCTGAGTTATGGAGGTAAGATCGGACAAGAATCCTGATTGATACCCAGTGATCCTGCTAGAAAATGTGGCATCAGGTGATGCTCAGCCTACGCTTGAATGGCGCACTGAGTCTCGCTGTTTCACTTGAAGAATGGCCACCTGGTCATGAGATACTGGAACTGTACCCCAGAAAGCCAATGTCATCAGGAGAAAAGGAGAGTGGAAAAAGACAGAGATTGGGGAATATTCTAAACAAAAAGGGAGTAATTTTGATGGTGCAATACGAGCAATAACGAATTGGCAGCCTGTTTTACATTTCTCTCCTGATTTTGATTTCCATTGACTTTACTTAGTTGGTAGCACCTTTGAGTCAGAAGGTTAACATAGAAACATAGAAGATAGGAGCAGGAGTAGGCCATTCGGCCCTTCGAGCCTGCTCCGCCATTCAACGAGATCATGGCTGATCATCCAAACCCTAGCACCCGGTCCCTACACCGACAGCCATCCCACCCAAGCCCTATCCCCGTAACCCCATAACCCCACGTATTTAATCCCCCCTAACACTAAGGGTCAATTTTTTTTTTTAATCATGGCCAATCAACCTAACCCACACATCTTTGGACTGTGGGAGGAAACCGGAGCACCCGGAGGAAACCCACGCAAACACGGGGAGAATGTGCAAACTCCACACAGACAGTCACCCGAGGCCGGATTTGAACCCGGGTCCCTGGCGCTGTGAGGCAACAGTGCTAACCACTATGCCACCGTGCTGTGACTTCAAACCCCAGTCCAGGACATGAGTACGTAATAAATATTGATACAGAAGGAATTTAGGGAGTACTGAGGGAGTGCTACATTGTCAGAGGTGTCATGTTTCGAATGAGGCGTTAACCTATCTGTCTGTTCAAGTGGATGTTAAAGATCCTAACTGGAACTAACTATGCAAAGTTACTACACAGGCTTATATACAGGGGTGGTCACTACTGGTACTGCAGTATACAGGGGCTGCAGAATATAGTTCCTTCTGCCAAGTACATACACTACAATTCCTCCCCTTTTAGCTAAACAGTACATAACATTCGATTAATAATTAAATAACATATTTACAATTACAGTTGCTAGATACATTAGCTGAAGTTAAGCAATTATAAGTTCAGTCTTTGAGGAGGCTTCCTGATTCTGTCTGGATAACGCCTCTTTTGGGTATCAGGTTCTTCTGGCAAAGTTGATCCGGGATCAACGTCGTTGTTTGGTTCGTCTGCTTCCAATATCACCGTTTCTGAAGTAGATGCAATTGGTACTTCGGTTTCATCACCAGGTGTATCGGATCATGGTGTGGAATTGACGTTTTCCAGTGACTCTAGAATCTGGTCAGCATGGCGTCTTACAATGCTCTCTCCAACATCCACGGTATACATTAGGGGTCCTTGCCGTGTACAGATCGTTCCTGGCTGCCATTTCTCTGTGCGGTAGTCCCGGGCCAAAACTGGTTGACCTATCTTAAAACTCCTGGTCGGCCTTTCATTCATATTCTGAAACTGCCTGTTCTCCACATCTCTTCTGAGGTTTGGCTTAACCAAATCCAAGCGGCATCGTAGTCTTCGATTGAAGAACATCATGGCTGGAGTTTGGTTGGCAACCGCATGTGTCGCATTCCGGTAGGCAAACAAGAAGTTATCCACCTTGTGTTGTAGGGGTATGCCTTCATTACACATTGCCTTGATAGCCTTCTTGAATGTTTGGACAAACCTCTCGGCCAATCCATTAGTGGCTGGATGATATGGGGCAGATGTGTAATGCTTAACACCATTGTTCTTTAAGAACCTCCGGAACTCTTCAGACACAAACTGTGGTCCATTGTCGGAGCAAATCTGTTCAGGCAGCCCATTTCTGGCGAATATGGTTCGTAAGACTGTGATAGTTTTTTCTGTGGTGGTTGAGGACATTTTTATTACCTCTGGCCACTTTGAATGTGCATCCACCGCAATTAAAAACATCGAGTCCATAAATGGACCAGCAAAATCAATGTGCACCCTTTGCCATGGAAATGAGGGCCACTCCCATGGATCTAGAGGGGCTTGTGGTGGGGCGTTTTGGACCTTCTGGCATCCTATACAGCTCTTGGTCATCTCTTCGATTTCTCTATCGATTCCCGGCCACCACACAAACGCTCTGGCTAAGTTCTTCATTTTTACCCCTCCCAGATGACCCTCATGAAGCTCATTGAGCACTCTATCCTTCAATTTGGGTGGAATTACTACTCTGGATCCACACATCAAGGTTCCTCTGCACACTGACAGCTGTTCTCTTCTCGGCGAGAATGCTGGCAACAGTGGTTCGCCATGTGTTGGCCATCCCTTCACCGTTAAATCATAGACCCAGGAGAGTGTCGGGTTATTTCGTGTTTCCTTTCCTATGTTTGCATTCATCACAGGTAGACATTCGACTATGGTCGAGTGGAATATCTCCACAGGATCCACTGCAGGTGCTTCTTCCACCGTCGGCAACGGTAGGCGCGACAATCCATCAGCATTCCCATGCTGTTTAGTTCCTTTGTACTCGATGTCATATTGATGTGCCCCTAGGAAAAGGGACCACCTCTGTAGCCGTTGTGCTGTCATTATCGGGACGCCCTTCTGAGGGTTGAAAATGGAGACAAGAGGTTGATGATCAGTTAGTAGAGTAAATTTCTGACCGTGCAGGTAGTGATTGAACTTCTTCACCCCCCACACCAGGCTGAGGGCCTCTCTGTCAATCTGGGCGTAGTTACGCTCGGCTGAAGTTAACGAGCGTGACGCAAAAGCTATCGGCCTCTCTGAACCATCAAGGAATTTATGTGACAGTACCGCTCCAATGCCGTAGGGAGACGCATCACACGCCAGTCTTATCGGTAGTGATGGGTTGTAGTGAGCCAATACTTCTCTTGAAGTGATTAGGTCTTTACTCTTCTGAAAGGCCCGCTTACATTCATCGCTCCATTTCCATGCTGCTCCAGTTTGTAGTAGGGTGGTCAGTGGGTGCAGAATTGTGGACAAATTCGGCAAAAACTTATGGTAGTAATTCACCAATCCGAGGAATGACCTCAGTTGCGACACATTTTCAGGCGCTGGAGCCTTAACTACTGCTTCAATTTTGTCAGGGGACTTATGTAACCCCTCTTCATCAATCACGTGGCCACAATACGATATCTGTTTCTTAAAAAACTCGCACTTGGGGCGATTGGCTCGTAGCCCATGTTCTCTTAGTCTAGTGAGCACCTGCTCTAGGTTGGCAAGGTGTTCACTGTCATCTTCACCTGTCACTAGGATGTCGTCCAAGTAACACTGAGTCCCCGGAATCCCTTGCAGGACTTGTTCCATCGCTCTTTGCCATATCACCGGAGCTGATGCTACTCCGAATACCAGTCGATTATACTGGTAAAGACCTTTGTGAGTGTTTATCGTGAGATACTTCCTAGAGGATTCTTCAACCTCCATCTGCAAATATGCTTGTGCTAGTTCAATTTTTGTAAAACGCTTCCCTCCAGATAGTGAGGCGAAAATATCTTCTATCCTCGAGAGGATATTGTACTGTGTGAAGGACTGGGTTCACCGTCACCTTGAAGTCCCCACAGATGCGAACCTTCCTTGGCTCCTCAGACTTATTGTTTAACGTTTTCTTCATGACAGGAACGATGGGTGTTGCCCACTCGCTCCAGTCTACCTTAGATAACACGCCTGCATTCTCCAGATTCTCCAGCTCTGCCTCGACGGCTGGGCGAATTGCATATGGTACTGGTCTCTCTTTGAAAAACTTGGGAACTGCATTCTCTTCTATTTTTATCGAGGCGGTTGGCCACGGTCGACGGCCGTTTCTTCTGATTGTTTTCTTTTTTTTTTCTTTCTTCCTTCTGGCCTCGACCTCTGACAACTTCGCTTCAGGGATGGATCCCCATGAGGTGGTGCAGACTGTAGGTAAGTTCGGATCTGCTCGTCGCCAGTATTATGTCCGTGTGTAATTAAGACACGGACTGCAGGAGTTGGTTATAACAGGTCTTTACTGAGTGGAGACAAACTGGAACTAACTATGCAAAGTTACTACACAGGCTTATATACAGGGGTGGTCACTACTGGTACTGCAGTATACAGGGGCTGCAGAATATAGTTCCTTCTGCCAAGTACATACACTACAGATCCCATGGCACTATATGAAAAAGAGCAAGAGCAAAGAGTTCTCCTGGTGTCCTGGCCAACATTTCTCTCTCAACCGGCCATTCATCTGTGTCCTTGCTGTGTGCAACTCGAGTGCCATGTTCACCTACATAACAGTGATGACACTTCAAAAGAAATCCATTTGGTGGTGAAGAGCCCTGGGATGTGAATGCAATAAGGTGCTATTCTAAATAACAACAGAAAATGCTGGAAAAACTCAGCAGGCCAGGCAACATCCGTGGAGAGAAAATAGAGTCAACGTTTTGGGTCAAACCCTTTGTCAAGACTGAAGGCCAGGCTGGGAGAGAACAAAAGAGAACTGAAGAGACATTAAGAGGTATTCAAAACGAGATGAGATGGTGCTATTCTAGTTCTTTCTATCTATCAACACTACAATCCCTCAGCATTATCTAAGTGTCAGCTATGGCTCAGTGGGTAGCACTCTTTCCTCTGAGTCAGAAAGTTGTGGATTCAAGTCCCACTCCATAGTCTCGAGCATATAATCTAGGCGGGCAGTACTGAGGGAGTGCTGTACTGTTGGAGGTGCCGTCTTTCAGAATGAAATGTTAAACCGAGGCCTTGTCTGCCCTCTCAGGTGGACGTAAAAGATCTCCTGGCACTATTTGAAGAAGAGTAGGGGGGGGTGTCCTGGCCAATATTTATCCTTCAACTAACACCTAAAACAGATGATCTGGCCATTATCTCATTGCTGTTTGTGGGACCTTGCTGTGTGCAAATTGGCTGCTGCATTTCCTACATTACTAAAATAACAGTGACTACACTTCAAAAGTACTTAATTGGCTGTAAAGCACTTTGAGACGTCCTGAGGTCAAGTCTTTCTTTCTTTTTAAAGGTGCAGTTTTAAAAAACAGTTGATAACTTTTGTGAGCTTGGTGCAAAGCAGCTGGCAGTGAGTTCAACTTTCTACAAATAAAAAATAAACCCAATCTGAAGGGAACTTTTAGGTCAGAACACAGAGTTCTTTGGCCAGTGTCGTAAGAAATAATTAGCTGTTCATTATCCTGACAGCAAGTTCCATTAATAGCCAAGGGAGCCTATTCGGTGAGCAGCTGAGCTGAGCCGTAGAGTCAGGAAGATCCCAGGTGTGATTCCCCAGTCTCGGCAGAGGTAGCGGTTCTACGGATGAGCTCAGTGCTCCTGAGTTATGCAGGAGAAACAAAACTGCTAATGTTCAAGCATTATCAAGTGACGCTCTCAAGCTGAAAGTGAGTACGTATAAATTGGCTGGGGTTGAGGTTGGGATCTTGTGCATCCCCACTGCCCCCCTCTCCTTCACCGCGCCTTTGGCATCTGTATCTTCAGTCAATTAGGTCCCATTCTCTGGAACTCCCTCCCCAAACCCGTCCGCCCCTCCAGCACCCACCCCTCCTTTAAAGCCCTCCTTAAAACCCACTTCATTGCTCTACCCTTTAGTCTCCCCTTGTAACCTCTCTTTTTGGCTCGACATCCATTTCTAACCACACCTCTATGAAGTTCCATGGGATGTGTTATCTACGTAAAGGTCACTGCATTTAAATCCAAGTTGTTGTTATGATTCCTCCTACCTCATTGTTCTGACGAAGGGTCTTCGACCTGAAACGTTAACTCTGTTTCTCTCTCCATGGATGCTGCCTGGCCTGCTGAGTTTTTCCAGCATTTTCTGTTGTTATTTCATTGTTATGTTGCCTGCCAACACTGCCTGCCTAGGCTCACAGGGGAAGAATAGCTATCTAGAGGAGGCAAGCGGAGCCCATGGAGCTGTTCACTAGTAATAAGTCAACACTTTCAGGAGAGAGGAGGGAAGACAATTGGCAGAAAAAACATCCTGTAAAGAAGTTAGCAAGTGTGGAATGTTTTAATTCTTCTAAATGAGCAGACATCACCAGTGGCCGTATGGATGTCTGTTGTGGAGAACAGAGATGATTTGAGTGGTGTACCGAGTGTCGAATGTTTTTTACTGCAAATCATTTGTAGCGCTCCCACCACTGCCCGGCTGAGATCAGTTAACTACTCAGGAAATCAGAACTGGCACTATCCTGTTCTGGATGACTCGCCTGCAGCCTGGTTATGCTCCCTGCACCATTAGAGGAGCTGGTTTTCAGGAAAGTTAACTTCTAATTATTTCTTCATGTATGCTGGCAACAGAACTCTGTGTCCCGACCTTGTACAAATCGTTGACCAGAAATCTGGTGTATACAGCACACTCTTGTATTTATTTTTCGGCCTTGCAGCGTAAAACTCCCTCTACACAACCTCATCAAGCACTTAAGTGTAGCAATGATTAGGATGGATTACTTGCAGTGTAAAGCTAAATCTGTATTACCTGATCAAGCACTCCCAGGTTGGGCATAGCATGGTTAGCGTGACTTGTTTGGAGCCTATTGATCCATTTCTAGTGCTTGGTAGAGTACTCCAAGGTAGGACAAAATTCCTTCTATTTTGCCCTAACAATGACTTCATCTCAATATCAAAAAGTGGCCATCCCAGCAACAGTGTGACATTTCCATTTCCCAACACAAGTCGCTGTGTGGCCTTTTTGAATAAGTTTGTCAGTCCAATGACAATTATAGATAGTTTTGAGTGAACTAGGAACTGTAAACAAACTCATATCACATAAAGCCAGCAGAAAAAGAGTAAATCTACATCCCTCTAGTCAGGGTTCGATTTGAAGCCAGGCTCCACAGGTAAAACAATGCTGCACTGCCCCTAAATGATGTCACTTCAAAATTTATTGTAATTGCTACTGCGATTTTTTGAGCGTCTCTGATGGCTCAGGATGTTTACCCAGGAAGTAGCTGAGCCGTACAGACCAGAAACCACTTAGCTTTGATTCCATTCCATGCTGATCACAGCTGTGATGCTGGTTCAGTCCGTAAAATTCCCCTTGGTGCCCATGGGCTAGAGAGGCAAAAATCAGCCGGGGTTTCTCACCCTGGTCATAGAATTATATAGAATTTACAGCACAGAAACAGCCCGTTTGGCCCAACTGGTCAGTGCTGGTATTTATCTTCCACATGAGCCACCTCCCACTCTAATTCATCTAACACTAACAGCATATCAGGCTCCAGTAACCCCCACCCCAGCTGGAAGTGTCGGTGCGTGTGTGGATGTTAGGTGAAGACAGGACGGAATTGGTCGTGACACCTCCCCTTCAGTGAAACCACTTGGCAACAGACACTGTTAAGGCTCACATATTAGGAATGGTTACTTGCAAGAGATACCGATGGCTGACCAGTGCCCATGGAATAGTGTCTGCAGGACAGGAGGGGAGAAAATCAGCAAGGCAAACAAAAGAAGAAAGACTTTTGGATAGTAGAGGGGCGATTATGCCACTTTACAAATAAGCAGTGTCAAGTGAGGGAACGGTAGTATAGTGGTTATGTTACTGGACTAATAATCCAGACACATGAGCTTCAAATTCCACCACGGCTGCTGTGGAATTTAAAGTCAGTTAATTAAATAAATCTGGAATGAAAAGCTAGTATCAGTAATGGTGACCATGAAACTACCAGATTGTTGTAAAACCCATCTGGTTCACTAATGTCCTTTAGGGAAGGAAATCTGCTGTCCTTATCTGGTCTGGCCTATATGTGACTCCAGGCCTAGAGCTATGTGGCTGACTCTTAACTGCCCTCTGAAATTGCCTAGCAAGCCAATCGGTTATAACAAACCGCTGTGACACAATAATAAGAATAAAACCGGATGGACCACCCGGCATCGACCTCGGCACCGGCTTCGGACATGACAACAGCACACACAGCCCAGTCAACCCTGCAAAGTCCTCCTCACTAACATCTGGGGACTTGTGCCAAAATTGGGAGAGCTGTCCCACAGACTAGTCAAGCAACAGCCTGACATAGTCATACTCACAGAATCATGCCTTTCAGCCAATGTCCTAGGTTCCTCCATCACCATCCCTGGGTATGTCCTGTCCCACTGTCCCAGGGGTGGCGGCACAGTGGTATTCAGTCGGGAGGAAGTGGCCCTGTAGGAGACTTCAACATTGACTCCGGACCTCATGAAGTCTCATGGCATCAGTTCAAACATGGGCAAGGAAACCTCCTGCTGATTACCACCTACCGCCCTCCCTCAGCTGATGAATCAGTACTCCTCCATGTTGAACATCACTTGGAAGAAGCACTGAGGGTAGCAAGGGCACAGAATGTACTCTGGGTGGGGGACTTCAATGTCCATCACCAAGAGTGGCTCGGTAGCACCACTACTGACTGAGCTGGCCGAGTCCTGAAGGACATAACTGCCAGTCTGGGCCTACAGCAGGTAGGGAAAAACCTACTTGATCTCGTCCTCACCAATCTACTTGTCGCAGATGTATCTGTCCATGACAGTATTGGTAGCAGTGACCACCGCACAGTCCTTGTGGAGAAAAAGTCCCATCTTCACACTGAAGACATCCTCCATTGTGTTGTGTGGTACAACCACCGTGCTAAATAGGATAGATTCAGAACAGATCTAGCAGCTCAAAACTGGGCATCCATGAGGTGCTGTGGGTCGTCAGCAGCAGCAGAATTGTATTCCAGCACTATCTGTAACCTCATGGCCCGGCATATCCCTCACTC
This sequence comes from Somniosus microcephalus, assembly GCF_052327205.1. Lineage (NCBI taxonomy): Eukaryota > Metazoa > Chordata > Chondrichthyes > Squaliformes > Somniosidae > Somniosus > Somniosus microcephalus. The sequence continues at coordinate 55,841,824 of NC_140993.1, read as the reverse complement.
TACCATTACCATCAAGCCAGGGGACCAACCCTGGTTCAATGAGAAGTGTAGCCAGGAGCAGCACCAGGTGTACCTAAAAATGAGGTGTCAACCTTGGGAAGCTGCAACATAGGACTACGTGCATGCTAAACAGTGGAAGCAGCATGCTATAGACACAGCTACATGATCCCACAACCAACAGATCAGATCAAAGTTCTGCAGTCCTGCCACATCCAGTCATGAATGGTGATAGACTATTAAACAATTGACAGGAGGAGGAAGCTCCATGAACATCCCCATCCTCAATGATGGCAGAGCCTAGCATGCAAGTGCAAAAGACAAGGCTGGTGTGTTTGCAACAATCTTCAGACAGAAGTGCCGAGTAGATGATCCATCTCGGCCTCCTCCAGAGGTCCCCACCAGTCTTCAGCCAATTTGATTCATTCCATATGATATCAAGAAACAGCTGAGCGCACTGGATACAGCAAAGGCTATGGGCCCCGATAATATCCCTGCTGTTGTGTTGAAGACTTGTGCTCCAGAACTAGCCATGCCTCTAGCCAAGCTGTTCCAGTACAGCTACAACACTGGCATCTACCCGACAATGTGGAAAACTGCCCAGGTATGTCCTGTCCACAAAAAGCAGGACAAATCCAATCCGGCCAATTACCACCCCATCAGTCTACTCTCAATCATCAGCAAAGTGATGGACGGTGTCGTCGACAGTGCTATCAAGCAGCACTTACTCACCAATAACCTGGTCACCGATGCTCAGTTTGGGTTCTGCCAGGACCACTCAGCTCCAGACCTCATTACAGCCTTGGTCCAAACATAGACAAAGGAGCTGAATTCCAGAGGTGAGGTGACTGCACTTGACATTAAGGCAGCATTTGACCGAGTGTGGCATCAAGGAGCCCGAGTAAAATTTAAGTCAATGCGAATCAGGGGAAAGACTCCCAACTGGCTGGTGTCCCACTTATATGGACTTCCAGAAGGCATTTGATAAAGTCCCACATAAGAGAGGGAAAATGGAATTGAAGGAAAATTATTGACCTGGTTGGGAAATTGGCTGAGCGGCAGGATAATGGGCAGGTACTCAAATTGGCAGGATGTGACTAGTGGTGTCCCACAGGCATCTGTGTTGGGGCCTCCACTATTCACAATATTTATTACCGATTTAGATGATGGCATAGAAAGTCATGTATCTAAATTTGCCGATGACACAAAGATAGGTGGCATTGTAGGCAGTTTAGATGAAAGCATAAAATTACAAAGGGATATTGACAGATTAAGTGAATGGGAAAAAATGTGGCAAATGGATTTCAATGTAGGCAAATATGATGTCATCCACTTTGGACCTAAAAAGGATAGAACAGAGTACTTTCTAAATGGTGAAAAGCTAAAAACAGTGGAGGTCCAGAGAGACTTGGGGGGTCCAGGTACATAGATCATTAAAATGTCATGAACAGGTACAGAAAATAATCAAAAAGGCTAATGGGATGCTGGCCTTTATATCTAGAGGACTAGAGTACAAGTGGGTAGAAGTTATGCTGCAGCTGTACAAAACCCTGGTTGGACCACACCTGGAGTACTGTGAGCAGTTCTGGGCACCACACCTAAGGAAGGATATATTGGTCTTAGAGGGAGTGCAGCATAGGTTTACCAGGATGATAGCCAGACTTCAAGGGTTAAGTTATGAGGAGAGATTACACAAATAAGGGTTGTATTCCCTAGAATTTAGAAGATTAAGGGGCGATCTGATCGAAGTTTTCTGGATATTAAGGGGAACAGATAAGGTAGATAGAGAGAAACTATTTCTGCTGGTTGGGGATTCTAGGACTAGGGGGTATAGTCTAAAAATTAGAGCCAGACCTTTCAGGAGTGAAATTAGGAAACACTTCTGCACACACAGGGAGGTAGAAGTTTGGAACACTCTTCCGCAAATGGCAATTGATGCTAGATTAATTGTTAATTTTACATCGGAGATTGATAGCTTTTTGTTAACCAAAGGTATTAAGGGATATGGGTCAAAGGCAGGTATATGGAGTTAGATCGCAGATCAGCCATGATCTCATTGAATGGTGGCACAGACTCGATGGGCTGAATGGCCTACTCCTGTTCCTATGTTTCTAAAGGAAGATGGTTGTGGCTGTGGGAGGCCAATCATCTCAGCTCCAGGACATCGCTGCAGGAGTTCCTCAGGGCAGTGTCCTAGGCCCAAATATCTTCAGCTGCTTCATCAATGACCTTCCCTCCATCATAAGGTCAGAAGTGGGGATGTTCGCTGATGATTGCACAGTGTTCAGTTCCATTCACAACTCCTCAAATAATGAAGCAGTCTATGCCCGCATGCAGCAAGACCTGGATTACATTCAGGCTTTGGCTGATAAGTGGCAAGTAACATTCACGACATACAAGTGCCAAGCAATGACTATCTCTAACAAGAGAGCGCCCACCACCCCTTGACATTCAATGGCATTACCATCGCCGAATCCCCCAACATCAATGTCCTGGGGGTTACCATTGACCAAAAACTTAACTGGACCAGCCACATAAGTACTGTGGCTACAAGAGCAGGTCATAGGCTGAGTATTCTGCAGTGAGTGGCATACCTCCTGACTCCCCAAAGCCTTTTCACCATCTACAAGGCACAAGTCAGGAGTGTGATGGAATACTCTTCACTTGCCTGGATGAGTGCAGCTCCAACACTCAAAAAGCTTGACACCATCCAAGACAAAGCAACCAGCTTGATTGGCACCCCATCCACCACCTTAAACATTTACTCCCTCCACCGTGGCTGCAGTGTGTATCATCTACAAGATGCACTGCAGCAACTCGCCAAGGCTTCTTCAACAGCGCCTCCCAAACCCGTGACCTCTTCCACCTTGAAGGACAAGGGCAGCAGGCATATGGGAACACCATCACCTCCAAGTTCCTCTCCAAGTCACACACCATCCTGACTTGGAAATATATCACCGTTCCTTCATTGTCGCTGGGTCAAAATCCTGGAACTCCCTCCCTAACAGCACTGTGGGAGTACCTTCACCACACGGACTGCAGCGGTTCAAGAAGGCGGCTCACCACCTCAAGGGCAATTAGGGATGCGCAATAAATGCTGGCCTTGCCAGCAACGCCCACAGTCCAGGAATGAATTTTAAAAATACCTTTGGCACCATATAGCGCTATCTTTAAGAAACAACAACAGAAACAACCAGATGGTTTAAAGGTGAAACAGCCAAGGCCTTGAGTTTAGTTTTTGAGATTCAGGATACTTTATCTGATTAATGTTGCTTGCTAGTATGGTTAATGTCAGTTAATCATTTATTTGTGGTGTTGTTAGAAAAGAACATAGATAGAAAGGTGAATGTTTTACCATGCGCAGGTCAGCTGACCTGGCATCTGTGCCTTAAAAAACATAACTATTCTCATCAACAACAACAACTTGCATTTATATAGCACCTTTAATAATGTAAAACTTCCCAAGGTACTTCACAGCAGCATTAGCTAACTAAAACGTGACACCGAGCCGCAGAAGGAGACATTAGGACAGGTGTCCAAAGGATTGATCAAAGAGGTAGGTTTTAAAGAGCATCTTAGCGGAGGAGATAGGTAGAGATGCAAAGGTTTAGGGGGGGAATTCCAGGGCTTAGGGCCGAGGCAGCTGAAGGCACGGCCACCAATGGTGGAGCGATTCGTTTTTTTCTTCAGGAAACAAGTTACACTTGGTCTTTAAGCATTTAGCAAATTTGTGTTACTGAGCTTTACCTAAGGATGCGGGATTTAACTTCGGCCCCTCGCATTTTCCACAGATCTCGTTTTTGTTATTGTCCTTGCTGGTGAGACTCCATCTGTTTTGTAATACATCCAGTTCTCTCTTCTGTTCTATCTGAAGACGGTAACTCACGCTGTCCTGACATCTGCTCGCATGCGCAGGTATACACACGGACATATTACAGCAGCAGTCACCTGATTAGGATCAGGAACAAAATCCCAGGGTGATGTTTTAGCCCGAGGGCAATGAGGCCAACTCTACTGTTCCTACTCTAGCCCTAGCTGAGATCAACAATCATGGCACAGAAAGGGGATCAAAGCTGGGGCCTTCCTGGCCTACATTACATTGGCTAATTACATACAGAGCAAATGGAAAATACTCTCTCCATCTTTTCAAGGCATTTTCTGCCTTTCCTCTTTCTTGGCTTTTACCAAATAATGCACTATGCTCAGAAGGGGCAGCCGTGACATGTTCCCAAGCCTCTTCTGATAGTGCTTTGGATCTGGCCACCTAGGAAGTGCAAGAAAAAGGACAGCAATGATGGAGATGGGGGGACTTTGGTTTCCTTCAATCAGGTGCATTGCCTTGGCAAGGAAAGAGGAATATGGTTCCATGGTTGATGGCAGCCTAGTTGGCCATGCTGGGTCTCTGACCCCTTTGTGTTTGATGCAGGGACATCCCCGGTATGAGCATAGAACAGACAGGACCATTTACATTGTATGTGACATGGGAGTGCCATCATAGTAGCTCCTGCATCATTTTCCGGAGATTCCGCCCAGTGTCAGCCAGAGAAGAAGAATGCCCAAAGAAGCTGAGCATTAGAGGTTGTGGGCTTGCCCCATCAGGTCAGATGCGAAGAGGATGCCTGCAACCTCCTGGCACCTAAGATAAGTTGTTGTCTCACCTTTTAGGCTACGGCAGCACTCCAGTAGGGCGGGGGGAGGCAGTGCGGGGAGTGGAGGGGGGGGCGGGGGAGGGGGGGTCTAGAGATGATCTGGCTGCTTTTTCTGCTAGTTGAGGAGAGCCAGCAAAAAAAATAGGAGCTGGGCTTAGCGAACTTGGCAAGTTAGCTTTGCTGCCATCTGAGAGAGGTCCACGTGTCAGAAGGCACTGACATCACTAAACCAATATAAAAGCAGCTTCTGCTTGGCTACCAGTACTAACTGGCTGTGCTCACTCAGGTTCAGTGTGTTCTAACCATTGACGCATTCATATTCGACATTTCTAGTTTACTGTTGGCTGGTTATGATATGGCTGGACTTTGTCTGCAGCAATGATTTACTGGGGCACAAGTTCGATATTCAATGGCACCAGGTCACTGCCAGCACTGTCAGTCAATGCACTCAGAGACAGACACAGCAGCAAAGTATGCTGGGAAATTGCCACATCTCCTGTCTGTAGTGTATGTACCCGTCTACCTTTAAGGGAACTATTGAATGTAACTGTTCACCTTTAAGGGAACTACTTTAGGTGTGGCACTATTTGTTTGGCTTCTGTATACTGTAATACCGATAGTGACCACACCAGTATATAAGTGTTGTAGCAGGATTTCTGGGGCAGATTCGCCCGGACCTTCGAATAGTAAAGACCTGTTTGTTTGTTACTTCTGAAGTCTGTGTATTTATTAACTGCACAACCCACAGACTTTACAGTGGCGACGAGTCCGATCGTACCCTGCGGCAAGACTACCAAAAGCAACGAAGAGCGTCGAAGAGAGACAACCGCCCTCGTCATGCTACCAAAAGAAAACACGAGGCTGCAACAACAGAAAGCAGGAAGACTAACAACAAAAGCTGTATCAGCAACAGGCACTAACTACCCTTCTGCCACGGTGCGGAGTGAGCCGACCAGCAAGAAACAAGGCGGCCGAAGAGACTGTGAGTAGGGGAAGGTGTAGAAGTATCCGGAGGATAAGGGCAGAGCACTCGACCTCGGTCGAGGGGGAGCTGTGCCGGCCAAAAGTCGGGTCCAACGGCGTCGGGTGACAGCCGGACCGCGATCGGGGGAAAACTCCGGGCAGCGACCGCAGCCACGAAGCGCTGAGCCTGCGAGTAGGCGCGGGAAGAGAAACCCAGCCGCAGCCGGGGAGGGAAACACCGGTCTGCGAGAGGGCTGGGGAGGCGAACGGGAACCGTGCGGGTGAGAGCCGGGTGCGGAGAGAGAGACTGCGAGGAGCCAGTCCAGCGGCTGAGCTGTTCTCCACCAACGGGGTACTCAGAGCCGGCAAAACCGAACGTGCGGGAGTGGGTGAGAGACACAGCCGAAAACGGGGTGAGAGACTGCGCGAGAGCCAGTCCAGCGGCTGAGCTGTTCTCCACCAACGGGGTACCCAGGGCCGGTAGCACCGAACGTGCGGGTGAGAGAGACAGAGCCGGGTACGGAGAGAGAGACTGCGCGAGAGCCAGTCCAGCGGCTGAACCTGTCCGCTGTGGGGGAAGCGTACCCCTTCCACCGGGAAGAAACGCGGGAAGCCGCCATTAGGCGGAGAAGACGCCAGAAGCGGGAAACTGCCATTGAAGTGGGCGGGGCGAGAAAGGAAGAGCGGGAAACCGCCATTTTCGCGGGAAAACCGCCATCTTGATTGACATACCGTCATTGAAGTGGGCGGGGAGAGAAGGAAAGAGCGGGAAACCGCCGATTTCGCGGGAAAACCGCCATCTTAGAAACAAACAAATAAATAAGAATACTTAAAGAAATACTGGTGCTGCTCCCAAGGGAAGAAAGATGCCTAAGCGAGGGAATATTAATGATTTTAATTCTGAGATAGAAGACTGGGCCACGTACGTGGAACGCATCGAGATCTATTGTGAAGCCAACAAAATAGAGGAAGACGACAAGGCGATAACATTGTTAAACTCGATGGGCGCAAAGACATACGGGCTCTTGAAGGATTTACTAGCACCAGCTAAACCGGCGGATCAGTCTTTCGAAGAGATTGTGGTTGTTCTGAAGGACCACTTGAACTCCACACCGTTGATGTTGGCTGAACGATTCAAATTCTATGCAAGAACGCAACGGAAAGACGAAAACAACGCAGAATACTTGGTCGAACTGCGTAGGCTAGCGAAATACTGCCAGTTCGGAGGGAATCTGACAGAGGCACTGCGAGACAAGTTCGTAGGCGGATTGTCCAAGGAAGGGACGCAAAAGCGCCTACTCGAAGAGAACGACCTTACACTTGACAGGGCTGTCCTTATAGCCGCATCACACGAAGCCGCCGCGAAAGGAACGGCGGAAATGCAACTAAAGGCGGCGGCGCTCGGGGTGGACCAAATTACCTCGAGTACAACAAAATGCTATCGTTGTGGGAAGACAACACACGACCAGAATCAATGCTGGTTTAAGAACCAAGAATGTAGGAAATGTGGCAAATTGGGTCACATCGCTAAGGTATGCCGGTCAGGGAAGAAGACCAACAACCAAAGGAAGCCATCACAAGAAAAGTACAACAAGGTATACAAGGGGGCTGAGCAGAGTTCAGACGAACAGAATCCAGACTCAGATCCAAACGGCCAGGAGCTGGGTAGTCTGAGTATCCACCATGTGAGTAAGGAAGCTGACCTACAAACTATCTGGGTCATGCTAAAAATAGCTGGAGTCCAAGTGAAAATGGAGTTGGACACTGGATCAGCTGTATCAGTCATAAATCGAGGGGATTACCACCGGCTATTCTCACACATACCCTTAAGATATACCAAGTTCGTATTGCAGACATACACGGGGCATAAAGTATACCCCATGGGAAAAATAAGAGTCAAGGTGAGAGATAGGGGTAAAGAACACCCAAGAATGAACTTGTATGTACTACATGAGGGAGGACCACCACTTCTAGGACGGGAGTGGATCAAGAAAATAGACATGGAATGGCACTACCTACAAGCAATGACGAGTGAGGACTCGGTGCAGACAAGCAGCTCAGACTCTGAGCCGGAAGACGATAAGTCCAGCCCACGTATGAAAAACAAGGTTAACATGAACTCACTGACTAAGGTTGGAAAAACGAGGGCGTGCATAAAGACAGAGAATTCTGAGTCTGTTCAAGTCACAGACATGTGCATTACGGAGGAACACCGAGCTCGAACTCAACGTTATTTCAAAGTACGACAACAATTCGAACAATTAAGTTACCGTCTCGTACAAGAGATGAAAACAATGAAAAAGTTCTATGACACCGAATGGGAGAGTCTGGAAAGACAACAGAACCTGCTGGCTCAAGCAGAGAGCGACCATAGAGCCATCGTGACCAATTACCGATCACACCTCCCTTATGATGTTCAGGAGTTAGAATATTTGCATGATCTAGAGATACAGCATAAAGGCAAACCACGCTACACTGAGGATTTTGTTCTGCAATTGGAGACGGAGCTAGTGCAGGCAAGGTTAAGAGAAGCTGAATCGCAGTGTGCACTTAAAGAGATGCAGAAAAAAATCTTGGACATGGAAAAGAGAAACGCTTCTTTACCTGATGTGAATAATGTGGCCATGTTGCAAGAGGAGCTTATCACTCAGTTAAATGAAAATAAACGGAAAATGACTGAGATAGACTGCAAGAATAAAGAAGATTTGATGGCAGTGAGACTTCAAGAGGCAGATAGCATAGCAGCCTTGGCTGAACTCCAACAGGAAATTGCGAAAGAAGCAAATGAAGAGGAATCTTCAGGAAGCCGGGATTTTATTCCAGTTCTTCTCTACGACTCCTTACAAGCAGAGTGTGAGAAGTTGAAAGAACAGTATGAACAGGCCCAGGCTACAATTCTGGAGGGGATTAACTCGGCAACCTCCGAAAAGCTAGTTTCAGTAGAAGCATATGAACAACTAAAGGTTGAACATGAGCAAGAAGTCCAAAGGCTGCAGGAAATTCTTGATGAGCTCAAGGCCAAGACAGACTCATCGGTAGAAGTTCCATCCATAGATGAGAATTTAGAGGTGAAAGACATGGCAGAACATGAAAGACAAGATGTCCAAGAACTCATAAAAATATTGAAGGAAACCCAAGACAAATATGAGGCGGCAATGACCGAGGTTCAACGACTTGAAGAGCAGAGTCAACTGGGAATCCTTTCAGTGGAAGGGAAGGAAACTGTATGAAACACAGAGACTGTAAGAATGGGCTCTGAACATGAGCTTGGGAGCATCAAGGCGCAACTTCTTCGAGCGCTTGAAACCAAAGTACAAGAGGAAAGGAAGGTGAAAGCATTGGAGGGTAAGGTGGATGAAATGGTGAAGACTCTGATCCACAGAGTCCCCGTGGAAGAGTTAACGGTCAGCCAACTCCTTCACATGCTGAGAGACAAGACTCCACAATGGGAACACGAGCTTCAATCTGCAAAGGGAAGAAATTCGGAGCTCCCAAAAGTTACGGAAATAACTGAGGTGGCAACACAGATTTTCTGTTACAGTTTACTCTATGAAGAGTTCGTTGAATCACGTCAATGTGAACAGAAGAATGTTGAAACAGCTGCTTCAGTAGAAGGATTAAATAGCCTGATACCGCAATCCCCGGTGGAAGGGAAGGTATTGAACTCACAAATGAGGTCAGTAGTGAAGGAATGGCAGACAACCCAGGAAGAGCGGGATGAATATGAATGCATGAAGAAGTCTTTTCAAGAAAGATGTCTAGGGAAGGAACCACCGTCAGCTAACGTCCAGACGGGTGAGGAGGAAGAAGAAGGCTCTCTCGCTGGCCTAACTCAGGACGAACCCGAATATTACCATGACCTGTTGAGTGACACTGAATATTACGAGGATGTGGTCTGCCCAGCTTGTGATGAAAACTCCCAAAGTGCTGAAATCTGGAGGAAGCACTTAAGGTCTAAGGAACATAGAGAGTTGGTGGCGCTACAGTTGGCAGCCGAGAAAGGAGCTCCGAGAGTTTCAAAAAGGCAGAAAAGAAAAAGAAGAAGCAGAAGATAATAACTGTCTAAAATATTAGCACTTCTACCATCTCAGGCGGAACACTACAAAGGGAGCTAAATTAGTTGAAAAACTGGAAAATGTCAAGACAGCCAGTTGGTTGTCAAAGTCCGCACTGCTGGTTCAACAGGACGAAAGTTCAAGCTACTACGTCAAGAAAAAGGCTATGGAGGAGTCACGCTAGCCAGGTGAACCGGCTACCCCAAAGAAATGTTGTTCGGAACGAGTCAAGATCAGAGACTGAATCTATGAACTGTTTCCGCAGAGACGGAACCTGTGAACTGTTTCCACCAAGATTATATTTGTAAATTGTTTTATATGACATTGACTCCACTGAGATTATAGCTGTAATTTGTTTTATAGGAAGTTGAAGATATGTATGTTTAACGGGGACTCTGTAAGTAATAAGCTAAAAAGGGAGGATTGTAGTGTATGTACCCGTCTACCTTTAAGGGAACTATTGAATGTAACCGTTCACCTTTAAGGGAACTACTTTAGGTGTGGCACTATTTGTTTGGCTTCTGTATACTGTAATACCGATAGTGACCACACCAGTATATAAGTGTTGTAGCAGGATTTCTGGGGCAGATTCGCCCGGACCTTCGAATAGTAAAGACCTGTTTGTTTGTTACTTCTGAAGTCTGTGTATTTATTAACTGCACAACCCACAGACTTTACACTGTCTAAGTTTGTTTACTTGAGCAACGCTCTCCACCTCCCCCTCCTCTCCTGAAGCCAGTGACCCAGTCTGGGCCACAGCAGCGTCGAGTGCCTCATCCAACTAACTATTCTTCTGTTAACTGCGAGGCTAACAGTTTCTCCAATGGCTCCATTGGCAAAAGCAGTATGCAACTGAGCAGTATACAGACACATTGTTTGACTTAGGTCTGGGAAATGAGGTGGGACAAATAACTGACCTAAAAATAGGAGAACACGTGGGAAAAAGCAACCACAACGTAGCTCGGTTTAATGTGAAAACGGAAAAGGATAATAAACAATCAAAGGTAAGGGTGCTGGACTGTCAATGAGGCAGAACACTTAGCAAACCAGACAATGCATCAGCAATGGAGAATCTTCAATATGAGATGGATAGAGTACAAAATAAATATATTATATAATATATACCGAACTGAGGGGATATGCTTATCAGGAAAGGCTGAACAGGCTAGGGCTCCTTTCTCTAGAATAGAGTAGGCTGAGGGCTGACCTAATAGGGGTCTTCAAAATTATGAAGGGGTTTAATAAGGTAGATGTAGAGAGGATGTTTCCACTTGTGGTGGAGCCCAAAACTAGGAGCCATAAGTATAAGATAGTCACCAATAAATCCAATAGGGAATTCAGGAGAAATTTCTTTGCCCAAAGAGTGGTTAGAATATGGAACGCGCTACCACAGGGAGTAGTTGAGGCAAATAGCATAGATACATTTAAGGGGAAGCTAGATAAGGCCACGAGGGAGAAAAAAATAGAATGAGTAGACTCTGTAACGATACATGAAACTATGCAAAAGGGAGTTTATCAATTGAAAGAGTTTTTAAGGTAAATAAATAGAAACTAAACTGAAACTTAAAAGGGAGGTATATGATAAAACTAGGCTGAGAAATAGTATTGAGACTGCCCTTGTCTGACCAATTGGACTCTTCTTTTTTTGCTCTAGCCTACAAGAGGCTGAAGAAGGGGGAGGAAGCAGCTAACTTTTAGAAAAATGATTTGGTATAAAAACAGCTTTACAGTTCCAGCCAGGAGTGCATCACCATCCTTTTCTGGCTCATGTACCATGTACTATACATCTAGCGACCCGGACAGCATCCTTCATAATTAAATTGGTTTATAGTGGAGATGAATCATTGTTTTGGGTCCAATTGCCACTTTATATAATGCTGGTTTGTACTGGACAGGCTTTCTTTCATTAGGCATTCGAGCAACTTCAAAAATGCTGGATTTCCAAACAGAGACTCTTATTTTCTCCACGTTATTGTGTCTCACATGATTTGGAAGAGTTAGTTATTAAAGATTTCTATGTGAAAACAAACATCACAATGCAGTGGCTATGATGCTGTTTGCTCTGTTCTGATCCCATCCCACCCCATCAGTTCCCAAGGGCTAGGGAGGAGAAAATTAGCCAGTGTTCCAATTTCTGATCATTGTCCAGTGATGCCTGCTGAAGATGTCTGATTATGTCTGATGAGGGTAGGATCAGGGTGGTGGAATAACCTGCGGACATCCACTATCAAGGTTTATTTGGGGAAAATGACCATGTGGGCAAGGTGCCAAGGGGCAGCCAGTACCCCGATCCCATTCCCCAGCAAGCGGTGCCGTCAGGAGAGGAATGGAGAAAGTTACAGAAAACGCTCTACATGATACCCGTATTTTCAAGAGTGGCCATTTTGAAAATGATGGAGTTGAAAGGTTGATTCTGCAAACTGTGTTCTTCCGCATGGAAACTGCGCTCCCAGGGCCTGTGGGTCGGAGAAGTGGAATTGAATCTTAAAATACAATGGTGTACTTAAAGGGTGTCCAACCTTTTTGGCTTTATGGGACGAATAGCTTCATACCCTTCAACTTGGGGCAACGCATAAACATAAATCCATGTTCCCATTAACCTGCGTATATCTCGAGCTGCCGATTTTTAGATTCCGCCAATAAGGCAACAGCACGAAGAATAGCCCTTTCCAAACCTCCAGGCCCACAATATTCGAACAGAATAATGCAGCAAATAAGAAATATATTACTGCAAATAGGACTGAGTTGCTTTGAGGGCTGGATTGTCAGGGCTCAGAAGGTTGCATGTGGACCATGGGTTGTAGTTTGGCTCAATGGTGATGGGATTCCAAGTGCCTGGGAATTTGTCAGATTTGGAAACCCTGCGGGAGCAAAGGGGTTAATCGATAACCGGTGCACTTAAGTACCGGAAACCACCAAACATGCTCAGACCTTTGGTTTCATAAACAAAGTGGAGTTAGAGGTTTCTCCAATTTGCATTACTTATGAAGAAGTGTGAATAGCTTGTGGGGCCTGTGGAACTGTACCCCAGCATAAGTCACTCTGGCCCCGAGAAGAGGGCTGAAAATTGCTGTGCATGTACTGTACAACCTCCCTACTGAGGTTTAACTGTAGGACTCCACTCGATGGCTACATTGGTAAGTGCATTGGCCAGTGTAGTACTGGTCAGGAAGACTCAAGTTTCAGCCATGGCCTGTGACAAGCCAGCCGTTCTCTGTCAAGGTGGCAGTACAAAGCACTGTACTGCAATTTAACCTCCGCCCCAGTGGGTTTGAGAGAGCAGACACACAAAAACAAAACGCCAGTATTTCTGTTTGCTATTCAAGGACCCTTGCTAAGAAGTTGAATTCGATATGATGCCCGCTCTGGATGAATCGCACACTGACTCTCAATGTCTGTACATATGCATGAAGAATGATACATAGATACATAGATACATAGAAGATAGGAGCAGGAGTAGGCCATTCGGCCCTTCGTGCCTGCTCCGCCATTCGATGAGATCATGGCTGATCCTTTAATTCAGTATCCCGTCCCCGCCTTCTCTCCGTAACCCTTAACCCCTTTTGCCCGTAGAAATATATCTAATTCCCTCTTAAATATATTTAATGAGCTGGCGTACACTGCCCTCTGTGGCAATGAGTTCCACAGGTTCACCACTCTCTGAGTGAAGAAATTCCCCCTCATCTCTGTCCTAAATGGTTTAGCCCTTATCCTTAAATTATGTCCTCTAGTTCTGTTCTCACCCGCCAAGGGAAACATTCCTTCTGCATCCAGTCTGTCTAGACCTGTCAGAATTTTATACACTTCTATGAGGTCCCCTCTCAATCTTCTAAACTCCAGTGTGTACATCCCTAAACTACATAGTCTCTCCTCATAGGTCATTCCCGCCATTCCTGGTATCAGCCTGGTGAATCGCCGCTGCACCCCCTCCATGGCAAGAACATCCTTCCTCAGATGAGGCGACCAAAACTGTACACAGTACTCGAGGTGTGGTCTCACCAGTGCCCTGTACAGCTGCAGCAAGGTATCCCTGTTCCTGTATTCTAACCCTTTTGCTATGAAGGCCAGCATACCGTTTGCCTTCTTGACCGCCTGTTGCACCTGCATGCTCGCCTTCAGCGACTGGTGTACAAGAACACCCAGGTCTCTCTGTACTTCCCCCTCTCCCAATCTATTGCCATTTAAATAATAATTTGCCCTCCCGTTCCTGCACCCAAGGTGGATAACTTCGCACTTGTCCACATTATAGTGCATCTGCCATTTATCCGCCCAATCGCCCAGTCTGTCCAAATCGCTCTGGAGCTTCCTGGTCTCTTCCTCTGAGCCCACCCCCCCTCCTAGTTTAGTGTCGTCTGCAAATTTGGAAATGCTGCATCCGACTCCCTGATCCAGGTCATTAATGTAAATTGTGAACAGCTGGGGGCCCAGGACAGATCCCTGTGGTACCCCACTTGTTACTGCCTGCCATTCAGAAAATGAGCCGTTTATTCCAACTCTCTGTTTTCTATCTGACAGCCAGTTCCCTATCCACGCCAAAACTTTCCCCTTTATCCCATGAGCCTCAATTTTCCATGCTAATCTTTTATGTGGGACCTTATCGAAGGCCTTTTGGAAGTCCAGGTACACCACATCTACTGGCTCTCCCCCATCTATTCTACCAGTTACTCCCTCAAAAAATTCCAATAGATTAGTCAAGCACGATTTACCCTTTGTAAATCCATGTTGACTCTGTCCTATCCTGTCCCCATTTGCTAAGTGCTCCGCTATTTCATCCTTAATGATGGACTCCAGCATTTTGCCCACAACTGATGTAAGGCTTACAGGTCTGTAATTACCTGCTTTTTCCCTACCCCCCTTTTTGAATAGTGGGGTAACGTTAGCTACCCTCCAATCCATCGGCACTGTTCCCGAGTCTAATGAATTCTGAAAAATCATCCTTAGTGCATCCGCTATCTCTAGGGCCACCTCCTTCAGTACCCTAGGATGCATGTTATCAGGCCCTGGGGATTTGTCCACCTTCAATCCCTTTAGCTTCCTTAACACCATATCCTTAGAGATATTGATTTGCGTCAGTTCCTCCTTTGCCAATGTCCCTATTTTTCCCGATATCCCAGGGAGGTTTTTTGTGTCTTCCTTCGTAAAGACTGACCCAAAGTATGCATTTAGTTGATCTGCCATTTCCTTATTTCCCATTATATATTCCCCCGTATCTGACTGCAATGGACCAACTTTGGTTTTCACCAGTCTTTTCCTTTTGATATATTTATAAAAGCTTTTGGAGTTAGTTTTTATATTTTCCGCCAGCTTGTTTTCGTAAGCTATTTTGCCCCTCTTGATCATGCCCTTTGCCCTCCTTTGCTCTATCTTAAACTGTTCCCAATCTTCCGCTCTGGCGCTTTTTTTGGCTATTTTATACGCCCTATCTTTGGATTTTATGCTGTCTCTAATTTCCCCTGTTATCCACGGTTGAGTCACCTTTTTAGATTTCCTTTTATGCCAGATTGGTATAAACAATTTTTGCAATTTTGTCATTCTATCTTTAAATGTTTGCCATTGTTTATCTACCTCCAGTCCTCCCAGGAACGTTGTCCAATCAGACCTACTCAGTTCCCGTCTCATGGCATCATAATTCCCCTTGTTTAAATTCAGGACCTTAGTCTCTGAGTCAATTTCTTCGCTCTCCATTTCGAGTGAGAAATCGATCATGTTATGATCGCTCTGACCCAAGGGTCCCCGTACAACAAGATTACTGATTAGTCCCTTCTCATTGCACAGTACCCAGTCCAATATAGCCTGTTCCCGAGTTGGTTCCTCGACATATTGATCCAGATAACCATCCCTTAAACACTCAAGGAATTCCTCCTCCTCATTATTTTTACTTGGACCTGAGGGCAATCAGTTCCCACAGAACCGTGTCCCAATACAGCTCCATGCAAAGAAGGGTGAAATTAGGAAGGGAAAAAAAACTCTGAGCCCATTGAACTGTAAACCATTATATTGCTTGTTTTCACCATCTAACACTCTACAAGCACCTTTGGTTGTCAGCCAAATTTCTTTTCATTCTGTCACATGACACGACAATTATGGTGCTTGGTTATTTTTCAACAGATAGGCTGATAATCATTGCTTCTAGTTTGTTCCCTTGTAAACAGCACAGGGAGAAAAAAAAATCTCACGACCGTGTCATTCAGTACCTGCTCACTCAGCAGAGAAGAGCAGTAAAGCCTCTCTGTCAGACACAACCGTACTCGCATTAACCCTTGTGCAACATGATATCGTATATGCCAGATGGGCTCAGTCAATAGCAGTCTTGCCTCTCAGCCAGGAGACTGTAACCTTGACCAGAAGTTTGAGCTCACAGCTCACATTCATGTGCAATACCGAGGCACTGAGTTCAGCCTTTCAGTGGTGGCGTCCTACATCCTGTATTATGTCCCAAGGATCTATCACTCCACTTCTTGCCAAACTTAGTTTCAGTCGCCAACCGTAACTTTCTCCCAATCCTACTGGGTGCCAGAGCCATCCCTTTGTAACGTGAAATAACAACAGAAACTGCAGGAATCACTCAGCAGGTCAGGCAGCATCGAGGAGAGAGAAACAGAATCAAAGTTTTGATTTGGGGATCCTTCGTCAGAACTGGAAAAGGTTAGAGAAGAGAGATTTTTAAGCAGAGGCAGGGAGGAGGGGAGGAAAGAACAAAAGGAAGGTCTGTGATAGGATGGAAGGCAGGAGAGATTGCTTAACAAAAGGGATGATGGTGCAAGGCAAAAGGAGAGGTAATGGGACAAGTTAAGAAACAAAAGATGACTCTAGGGGGGAGAAATTGGGTGAGTAGCGCCACTTGTTAGCACCTAAAGAGGCAGGCAGTGGCTGTAGCACCACTGGTTGCGCCTCCCGCGATATTGAGTTGGGGCGATAATGGTGGCGTTAGCCTTTTGCACTGCGCCGCCACCGATGACGTCATCGGTGTGCGCAGCGCCCCATTCGCGCCCCGTTCGCGATATTTGGTAGCGAACGGCGCAGTTGTGCCGTTCGCTACCCGTGCCCGGTTCACGGGGCCTTACTGTGCCGGCAGCGGCGCAAGTTAAGGTGGAGGTGCGGAGCGGCTGCCTTTTTCAGCGGCCGCCTGCCAGCACCTCCGTCCCCGGCCTCCTGACCCCCCACCATTGCCGGCTGTTTCCTGAGAGCCCGGCACTTCTCCTCGGTGCCGGGCTGATTTGCCGGCACTCGCGATCGGGGATCGCGCTGTTGCAGGCCCCTCCCCCTTAACAGTGGGAGGAAGGCCTGCAGTACCGCAGCGCGCCGTGCCGCAGCATGTGGCGCTGTGGCACGTTGCGCTGCGATATTCAGTTTCAGCGCCCTAAGAGGGATGCGGTGCGCCTCGACCCGTCTCCCTCTAGGGGCAATGAAACTGAATATCTGACGATCACTAAAGCCTCGAACGCTGCGCTAAATCCTGCGCTCAGGCGAACTTGGCGCCAGTTTGGCGCCTCAACCCAATTTCTAGGCCTAGGTGAGGTGTGAATGATGATGGCAGCATCATTAACAGCTACCATGTGAGAAAACAGGAGAAAAAAATATATAAAGAAATACAGGTTATGGTCTGAAATTGTTGAACTCAATGTTAAGTCCAGAAGGCTGTAAAGTGCCTAATCGAAAGATGAGATGCTGTTCCTCGAGTTTATGTTGAGCTTCATTGGAACAGTGTAAGAGGCAGAGGACGGTGAGATCAGAGTGGGAGTGGAGCGGAGAATTAAAGTGACAGGCGACCGGAAGCTCGGGGTCATGCTTGCAGACCGAACAGAGGTGTTCCGCAAAGCGGTCACCCAATCTGCGTTTGGTCTCCCCAGTGTAGAGGAGACCACATCGTGAGCAGCGAATACAGTACACTAGATTGCAAGAAGTACAAGTAAATCGCTGTTTCACCTGGAAGGGGTGTTTGGGGCCCTGGACAGTGGGAAGGGAGGAGGTAAAAGGGCAGGTGTTGCATCTCCTGCGCTTGCATGAGAAGGTGCCGGGCGAAGGGGAAGGGGTGTTGGGGGTGATGGAGGAGTGGACCAGGGTGTCATGGAGGGAGCGGTCCCTACGGAATGCTGAAAAGGGAGGGGAGGGGAAGATGTGTTTGGTGGTGGGATCACGCTGGAGGTGGCGGAAATGGCGCAGGATGATCCGTTGAATGTGGAGGCTGGTGGGATGAAAGATGAGGACAAGGGGAACCCTATCGTGGTTCTGGGAGGGAGGGGAAGGGGTGAGAGCAGAATTGCGGGAAATGGAATGGACACGGCCGAGGGCCGTGTCAACCACAGTAGAGGAGAATCCTCGGTTGAGGAAAAAGGAAGACATCCCTTTGTAAAGTGCCTTGTTATATGTCACTAATTTAAAGGTACTATGCAAGTGTAAATTGTAACAAATTCCCATATAAAATGTGCACAAATCACTGCAGTACCACTTATTGCCTATTGGTGGCGATCTTGCATTTGGTTCACACTGCTGCCCCCCCGATTATCAAAATCCACGATAAGGCCTTGGACAACGTGAACCACTTTCCATACCTCGGGAGCCTACTGTCAACAAGGGCAGACGTCGACGACGAAGTCCAACACCGCCTTCAGTGTGCCAGTGCAGCCTTCGGTTGCCTGAGGAAGAGAGTGTTTGAAGACCAGGACCTCAAACCTGGCACTAAGCTCATGGTCTACAGGGCAGCAGTGATAGCCGCCCTGCTGTATGCCTCAGAGACATGGACCATGTACAGCAGGCACCTCAAAGCACTGGAGAGGTACCACCAACGCTGCCTCCGCAAGATCCTGCAAATCCATTGGTAGGATAGGCGCACCAACGTCAGTGTTCTTGCTCAGGCCAACATCCCCAGCATCGAAGCGCTGACCACGCTCGATCAGCTCCGATGGACGGGTCACATTGTCTGCATGCCCGATACGAGACTCCCAAAACAAGCGGTCTACTCGGAGCTCCGGCACGGCAAGAGAGCCCCAGGTGGGCAGAGGAAATGCTTCAAGGACACCCTCAAAGCCTCCTTGAAAAAGTGCAACATCCCCACCGACACCTGGGAATCCCTGGCCCAAGACCGCACAAAGTGGAGGAGAAGCATCCGGGAAGGCGCCAAACACCTCGAGTCTCTTCGCCGGGAGCAAGCGGAAGCCAAGCGCAAACAGCGCAAGGAGCGCACATCAACCCAAGCACCCCACCCACCCGCCCCTTCAATCACCGTCTGCCCCACCTGTGACAGAGACTGTAGGTCCCGCATTGAACTCATCAGTCACCTGAGAACTCATTTTTAATGTGGAAGCAAGTCATCCTCCATTCCGAGGGACTGCCTAAGAAGAAGAAGAAGGTTTACAATAGCAAAATACTGCGGATGCTGGAAATCTGATTTAGTTTGGAACTGAACTGCACAGAGCAGGAAGGCCTCGGTTCAGTGTCTGGTCTCTGCTGAGTTAACTGATGAGGGATAAATATTGGCGAGGACACCGAATGCCAAATTTTCAGGGCTATGGAGAAAGGGACATCTTCATCATTAAATCCTTTCATGGACAGAATGTGACTTCGGGAGATTTTCAAGTGGCCCTGTGCATTGTTCCACACCAATATATTATCGGCCGCTCCCCCCTATTCCCTTGAGAATCTCGAATAATCCCGTGTCCTTTCAAGGGAGCCAGTCTGCCCCTGGGCTTCTGCCTAAGAAGAGAGACTCCAATCCACATCTGCAATCTTCTCCAGCCCCACACTGTGCGCTGCACCTTTTACTATTCAGACTCTGGTCTTTAGTGTGTCTCTCTTCCCCCTTTCCCTCGATTCCACTCTGGGTTCAGTCACCAAACCTCTTCACCTTGCTACCTCTCTATCCTCCTTCTAAAACTTTTTCAAAGTTTACTCTTCAATTGTGATTTTAGTCAACTCCTAACCTCTCTCCTATATTCTGTTTAGTTTCTACCCCCTTTACCCCCCCCCAGTATTGTGCTTTTGTAACATGTGCAGTAGTATATAAATTTAAGTATTGATTAAGATGACCCAAATAGCTTGTTTTCTAAGCTTACATATGAAGACTGGCCAATTAAGTGTCAGCCTTGGTTCAGTGGTAGCATTCTCACCTCTGAGTCAGCATATCAGGGGTTCAAGCCCCACTCCAGAGACTTGAGCACAATATCTAGGCTGACACTCCAGTACAGTGCTGAGGGAGTGCTGCAGTGGCGGAGGGGTCACCTTTCATTTGAGACGTTAAACCGAGGCCCCGTCTGCTCTCTCAGGTGGATATAAAAGATTCCATGGCACTATTTCAAAGAAGGGCAGGGGAGTTAACCCCTGGTGTTCTGGCCAATGTTTATCCCTCAACCAACATAACAAAAACAGATTATCTGGTCAGTATCACATTGCTGTTTGTGGGAGGAAATTGGCTGCTGTGTTTCCCACATTACAACAGTGACTCCACTTCAAAAGTACTTCATTGACTGTAAAGCGCTTTGAGATGTCCGGTGGTCGTGAAAGGCGCTATATAAATGCAAGTCTTTTTTTCTTTTCAACCAACTCCACTAAAACAGATGATCTGGCCATTTATTTAATTGCTGTTTGTGGGAGCTTGCTGTGCGGAAATTGGCTGCCGCTTTTCCCACATTACAACAGTGACTCCACTTCAAAAGTACTTCATTGGCTGTAAAGCACTTTGGGACATCCTGAGGTGGAGGAACAGGAGGACTACTGACACCTGTGGAACTATACTCCAACAAGGAATCAACCTTCAAGAGAGGAGGATGGGATGGGAGAAAGCTGGTGGGAAAAAAGAATCCAAGCAAACAAAATAGAAAATAATAAAAGGTGCTCAAAAAACAAATTACTTCAACTTTAACTGCAAATCAACCATCTTGCCCCAAAACAGAATGGGCCATAATACTCTGTCAATATAACGGTAAGGCTAATTGCACCAATTTATGGGTAAATGGTTCGGTATCTTCAGGCGAGGAGCAGAGGCGTGGTTAAATGTGAATATCCAAAAGTTGCTGTGCGAGTTGCACCGCTCCACCATTCGCTTTGTGAAACATAGAAACACAGAAGATAGGAGCAGGAGTAGGCCATTCGGCCCCTCGAGCCTGCTCCGCCATTCAATGAGATCATGGCTGATCATCCAAACACAGTACCC
The DNA here is from genome assembly GCF_052327205.1 of Somniosus microcephalus. Taxonomy (NCBI): domain Eukaryota; kingdom Metazoa; phylum Chordata; class Chondrichthyes; order Squaliformes; family Somniosidae; genus Somniosus; species Somniosus microcephalus. Next base: position 55,821,011 of record NC_140993.1, on the reverse strand, counting down.
TGTCCCCGCCTTCTCCCCATATCCCTTGATCCCTTTAGCTTTAAGAAATATATCTAACTCCTTCTTGAATATAAACGGCATCTTGCTGTCTGCCTCACCGTTGAAATGCAATAAATGGGGTGAAGTCGCTGGACTTGCGAGACAGGTTTGAACTAAACTCACATATATTCAGAGCTAGTAATTACAAGTGTAGGTACCCTTTTAATTACAGGATAAATGTTAATTAGAGCCAATCATCCTCTCCGGCGCTGAAAATTAACTATTGAAAGTGTGGAGTCACATTCCTTCAGATTGTGAATTGTTTCAGGGGTTTCTTGAAAATGTCAAATTTAAAAAATATATTCTTTCTCCCTTTAATCCCTCTCTTAATCTAATCTTTGTTGCCCTCTCTTTATTTCTCTTTCTGTACCTGATTTGACGTTGAATTCGCTCCCTTTAATTCACCTACCTTCTCAGTACTTCCTCTGTTTATTTCTCAATCCTACAATCTCATTGGTTAAGAAGATACCCTGTTGGTTGCCCGTTTGACTCATGTCCCAGCTGCCCTCATGCCCTCAGTGTGCCATTATCAGCTCACACTTTCAGCAACTTCATGGCCAAACATTTTTTGAGCGGAAGGGTGTAGAGGCAAGTCTAACTGACGGCAAACGCGGTTACATGTCTAGCTGCAGCAAATCCTGGCCCAATGAAACAGATCTCACCCCCTCTTATGGTCACTCGCTGCAATTGTAACAAAACAACAAGTCAGCAGAGATAAAAGAAAAACTGCAAATACCGGAAGGTGCAATTAAGCGGGACTAATTGGATAGTTTGGTCAAAGAGCCAGCACAGACACACAGTGGGCTGAATGGTTTCCTTCAGTGCTGTATGATTCTACGAGGGGGAGTTTTAACCTCCCAGGATGGGCGGGGGGGGGGGAAGGTATGAGGGGGGGGCGTTAAAAGTTCAAACATCTGCAACCCGGACCCCAACGTGACTACTTCCGCTTTTAATGGGGATGGGTTGGGAGGCGGGCGGCTAACCTGCTCTCAGGAGGCGGGTCCGACACTAAAATATTCTAATGAGGCTGTGTGCCTCCAATTTAACAAGAGCTTTCCTTTTAACACCCACGGCCTGGCAGCAGAAGGGAGGTGTGAAGGGCCGGATCCATCAGATACCAGCCTTAACAGCACTGCATGGTGGGCTAAGATAAGCAGGAGGGCTTCTCCCGGCCCACCAAACAAACCTTCTTACCTCCCCCGTGATCAGACCCTGCGATCAGTGGACCCAACCCCGTGATCAGACCCTGCGATCAGTGGACCATCCACCGTGATCAGACCCTGCGATCAGTGGAACCTCCCCCGTGATCAGACCCTGTGATCAGTGGACCCTCCCCCGTGATCAGACCCTGCGATCAGTGGACCATCCACCGTGATCAGACCCTGCGATCAGTGGACCATCCACCGTGATCAGACCCTCCCCCGTGATCAGACCCTCCCCCGTGATCGGACCCTCCCCCGTGATCAGACCCTGCGATCAGTGGACCCACCCCCGTGATCAGACCCTGTGATCAGTGGACCCTCCCCCGTGATCAGACCCTCCCCCGTGATCGGACCCTCCCCCGTGATCGGACCCTCCCCCGTGATCAGACCCTGCGATCAGTGGACCCTCCCCCGTGATCGGACCCTGTGATCAGACCCTCCCCCGTGATCAGACCCTGTGATCAGTGGACACTCCCCCGTGATCAGACCCTCCCCCGTGATCAGACCCTCCCCCGTGATCGGACCCTCCCCCGTGATCAGACCCTGCGATCAGTGGACCCTCCCCCGTGATCGGACCCTGTGATCAGACCCTCCCCCGTGATCAGACCCTGCGATCAGTGGACCCTCCCCCGTGATCAGACCCTGCAATCAGTGGACCCTCCCCCGTGATCGGACCCTGCGATCAGTGGACCCTCCCCCGTGATCAGACCCTGCGATCAGTGGACCCTCCCCCGTGATCGGACCCTGCGATCAGTGGACCCTCCCCCGTGATCGGACCCTGCGATCAGTGGACCCTCCCCCGTGATCAGACCCTGCGATCGGACTCTCCCCCGTGATCAGACCCTGCGATCGGACTCTCCCCCGTGATCAGTGGACCCTCCCCCGTGATCAAACCCTGTGATCAGTGGACCATCCCCCGTGATCGGACCCTCCCCCGTGATCGGACCCTGCGATCAGTGGACCCTCCCCCGTGATCGGACCCTGCGATCAGTGGACCGTCCCCCGTGATCGGACCCTCCCCCGTGATCAGTGGACCCTCCCCCGTGATCGGACCCTGTGATCGGACCCTCCCCCGTGATCGGACCCTCCCCCGTGATCAGACCCTGTGATCGGACCCTCCCCCGTGATCGGACCCTGTGATCGGACCCTCCCCCGTGATCAGACCCTGCGATCAGTGGACCCTCCCCCGTGATCGGACCCTCCCCCGTGATCAGTGGACCCTCCCCCGTGATCGGACCCTGCGATCAGTGGACCCTCCCCCGTGATCGGACCCTCCCCCGTGATCAGTGGACCCTCCCCCGTGATCGGACCCTGCGATCAGTGGACCCTCCCCCGTGATCGGACCCTGCGATCAGTGGACCCTCCCCCGTGATCAGACCCTGCGATCAGTGGACCCTCCCCCGTGATCGGACCCTCCCCCGTGATCAGACCCTCCCCCGTGATCGGACCCTCCCCCGTGATCAGACCCTGTGATCGGACCCTCCCCCGTGATCGGACCCTGTGATCGGACCCTCCCCCGTGATCAGACCCTGTGATCGGACCACCCCCCCCCATGATCGGACCCTGTGATCGGACCCTCCCCCGTGATCGGACCCTGTGATCGGACCCTCCCCCGTGATCAGACCCTGCGATCAGTGGACCCTCCCCCGTGATCGGACCCTCCCCCGTGATCAGACCCTGCGATCAGTGGACCCTCCCCCGTGATCGGACCCTCCCCCGTGATCAGACCCTGTGATCGGACCCTCCCCCGTGATCAGACCCTGTGATCGGACCCTCCCCCGTGATCGGACCCTGTGATCGGACCCTCCCCCGTGATCGGACCCTGTGATCGGACCCCCCCCCCATGATCGGACCCTCCCCCGTGATCGGACCCTGTGATCGGACCCTCCCCCGTGATCAGAATCTGCGATCAGTGGGCCCTCCCCCGTGATCGGACCCTGTGATCGGACCCTCCCCCGTGATCAGACCCTGCGATCAGTGGACCCTCCCCCGTGATCACACCCTGTGATCAGTGGAGCCTCCCCCGTGATCAGACCCTGCGATCAGTGGTCCCTCCCCCGTGATCAGACCCTGTGATCAGTGGACCCTCCGCCGTGATCAGAACATCTGACCGACAGACAGTCCCCCGTGATCAGACCCTGTGATCAGTGGACCCTCCCCCGTGATCAGACCCTGCGATCAGTGGACCCTCCCCCGTGATCAGACCCTGCAATCAGTGGACCCTCCCCCGTGATCAGACCCTGCGATCAGTGGACCCTCCCCCGTGATCAGATCCTGCGATCAGGGGACCCTCCCCCGTGATTGGACCCTGTGATCAGTGGACCCTCCCCTGTGATTGGACCCTGTGATCAGTGGACCCTCCCCTGTGATTGGACCCTGTGATCAGTGGACCCTCCCCCGTGATCAGACCCTGTGACCGACAGACCCTCCCCCGTGATCAGACCCTGCGATCAGTGGACCCTCCCCCGTGATCAGACCCTGCGATCAGTGGACCCTCCCCCGTGATCAGACCCTGCGATCAGTGGACCCTCCCCCGTGATCAGACCCTGCGATCAGTGGACCCTCCCCCGTGATCAGACCCTGTGATCAGTGGACCCTCCCCCGTGATCGGACCCTGTGATCAGTGGACCCTCCCCCGTGATCGGACCCTGTGATCAGTGGACCCTCCCCTGTGATCGGACCCTGTGATCAGTGGACCCTCCCCCGTGATCAGACCCTGCGATCAGTGGACCCTCCCCCGTGATCAGACCCTGTGATCGGACCCTCCCCCGTGATCAGACCCTGTGATCAGTGGAACCTCCCCCATGATCAGACCCTGCGATCAGTGGACCCTCCCCCGTGATCGGACCCTCCCCCGTGATCAGACCCTGTGATCAGTGGACCCTCCCCCGTGATTGGACCCTGTGATCAGTGGACCCTCCCCCGTGATCAGACCCTGTGATCAGTAGACCCTCCCCCGTGATCAGACCCTGCGATCAGTGGACCCTCCCCCGTGATCAGACCCTGCGATCAGTGGACCCTCCCCCGTGATCAGACCCTGTGACCGACAGACCCTCCCCCGTGATCAGACCCTGCGATCAGTGGACCCTCCCCCATGATCAGACCCTGCGATCAGTGGACCCTCCCCCGTGATCAGACCCTGCGATCAGTGGACCCTCCCCCGTGATCAGACCCTGCGATTAGTGGACCCTCCCCCGTGATCAGACCCTGTGATCAGTGGACCCTCCCCCGTGATCAGACCCTGCGATCAGTGGACCCTCCCCCGTGATCAGACCCTGCGATTAGTGGACCCTCCCCCGTGATCAGACCCTGTGATCAGTGGACCCTCCCCTGTGATCAGACCCTGCGATCAGTGGACCCTCCCCTGTGATTGGACCCTGTAATCAGTGGACCCTCCCCCATGATCGGACCCTCCCCCGTGATCGGACCCTGTGATCAGACCCTGTGCTCAGTGGACCCTCCCCCGTGATCGGACCCTCCCCCGTGATCGGACCCTGTGATTGGACCCTCCCCCGTGATCAGACCCTGCGATCAGTGGACCCTCCCCCGTGATCGGACCCTCCCCCGTGATCAGTGGACCCTCCCCCGTGATCGGACCCTGCGATCAGTGGACCCTCCCCCGTGATCGGACCCTCCCCCGTGATCAGACCCTGCGATCAGTGGACCCTCCCCCGTGATCGGACCCTCCCCCGTGATCAGACCCTGCGATCAGTGGACCCTCCCCCGTGATCGGACCCTCCCCCGTGATCAGTGGACCCTCCCCCGTGATCGGACCCTGCGATCAGTGGACCCTCCCCCGTGATCGGACCCTCCCCCGTGATCGGACCCTACGATCAGTGGACCCTCCCCCGTGATCGGACCCTGCGATCAGTGGACCCTCCCCCGTGATCGGACCCTCCCCCGTGATCAGACCCTGTGATCGGACCCTCCCCCGTGATCGGACCCTGTGATCGGACCCTCCCCCGTGATCAGACCCTGTGATCGGACACCCCCCCCCCATGATCGGACCCTGTGATCGGACCCTCCCCCGTGATCGGACCCTGTGATCGGACCCTCCCCCGTGATCAGACCCTGCGATCAGTGGACCCTCCCCCGTGATCGGACCCTCCCCCGTGATCAGACCCTGCGATCAGTGGACCCTCCCCCGTGATCGGACCCTCCCCCGTGATCAGACCCTGTGATCGGACCCTCCCCCGTGATCGGACCCTGTGATCGGACCCTCCCCCGTGATCGGACCCTGTGATCGGACCCCCCCCCCCCATAATCGGACCCTGTGAATGGACCCTCCCCCGTGATCAGACCCTGTGATCGGACCCTCCCCCGTGATCGGACCCTGTGATCGGACCCTCCCCCGTGATCGGACCCTGTGATCGGACCCGCCCCCCATGATCGGACCCTGTGATCGGACCCTACCCCATGATCGGACCCTGTGATCGGACCCTCCCCCGTGATCGGACCCTGTGATCGGACCCTCCCCCGTGATCAGAATCTGCGATCAGTGGACCCTCCCCCGTGATCGGACCCTGTGATCGGACCCTCCCCCGTGATCAGACACTGTGATCGGACCCTCCCCCGTGATCAGACCCTGCGATCAGTGGACCCTCCCCCGTGACCAGACCCTGTGATCAGTGGACCCTCCCCCGTGATCACACCCTGTGATCATTGGACCCTCCCCCGTGATCAGACCCTGCGATCAGTGGTCCCTCCCCCGTGATCAGACCCTGTGATCAGTGGACCCTCCCCCGTGATCAGACCCTGCGATCAGTGGACCCTCCCCCGTGATCAGACCCTGCGATCAGTGGACCCTCCCCCGTGATCAGAACATCTGACCGACAGACAGTCCCCCGTGATCAGACCCTGTGATCAGTGGACCCTCCCCCGTGATCAGACCCTGCGATCAGTGGACCCTCCCCCGTGATCAGACCCTGCAATCAGTGGACCCTCCCCCGTGATCAGACCCTGCGATCAGTGGACCCTCCCCCGTGATTGGACCCTGTGATCAGTGGACCCTCCCCTGTGATTGGACCCTGTGATCAGTGGACCCTCCCCCGTGATCAGATCCTGTGATCAGTGGACCCTCCCCCGTGATCGGACCCTGTGATCAATGGACCCTCCCCCGTGATCGGACCCTGCGATCAGTGGACCCTCCCCCGTGATCAGACCCTGTGATCAGTGGACCCTCCCCCGTGATCGGACCCTGTGATCAGTGGACCCTCCCCCGTGATCGGACCCTGTGATCGGACCCTCCCCCGTGATCAGACCCTGTGATCAGTGGACCCTCCCCCGTGATCAGACCCTGTGATCGGACCCTCCCCAGTGATCAGACCCTGTGATCAGTGGAACCTCCCCCGTGATCAGACCCTGTGATCAGTGGACCCTCCCCCGTGATCAGACCCTGCGATCAGTGGACCCTCCCCTGTGATCAGACCCTGTGCTCAGTGGACCCTCCCCCGTGATCGGACCCTGTGATCGGACCCTCCCCCGTGATCAGACCCTGTGATCAGTGGACCCTCCCCCGTGATCAGACCCTGTGATCAGTAGACCCTCCCCCGTGATCAGACCCTGCGATCAGTGGACCCTCCCCCGTGATCAGACCCTGCGATCAGTGGACCCTCCCCCGTGATCAGACCCTGTGACCGACAGACCCTCCCCCGTGATCAGACCCTGCGATCAGTGGACCCTCCCCCATGATCAGACCCTGCGATCAGTGGACCCTCCCCCGTGATCAGACCCTGCGATTAGTGGACCCTCCCCCGTGATCAGACCCTGTGATCAGTGGACCCTCCCCCGTGATCTGACCCTGCGATTAGTGGACCCTCCCCCGTGATCAGACCCTGTGATCAGTGGACCCTCCCCTGTGATCAGACCCTGCGATCAGTGGACCCTCCCCTCTGATTGGACCCTGTAATCAGTGGACCCTCCCCCGTGATTGGACCCTGTAATCAGTGGACCCTCCCCCGTGATTGGACCCTGTGATCAGTGGACCCTCCCCCGTGATCACACCCTGTGATCAGTGGACCCTCCCCCGCGATCACACCCTGTGATCAGTGGACCCTCCCCCGCGATCACACCCTGTGATCAGTGGACCCTCCCCGTGATCACACCCTGTGATCATTGGACCCTCCCCCGTGATTGGACCCTGTGATCAGTGGACCCTCCCCGTGATCACACCCTGTGATCAGTGGACCCTCCCCCGTGATTGGACCCTGCGATCAGTGGACCCTCCCCCGTGATCAGACCCTGTGACCGACAGACCCTCCCCCGTGATCAGACCCTGCGATCAGTGGACCCTCCCCCGTGATCAGACCCTGCGATCAGTGGACCCTCCCCCGTGATCAGACCCTGCGATCAGTGGACCCTCCCCCGTGATCAGACCCTGCGATCAGTGGACCCTCCCCCGTGATCAGACCCTGTGATCAGTGGACCCTCCCCCGTGATCGGACCCTGTGATCAGTGGACCCTCCCCCGTGATCGGACCCTGTGATCGGACCCTCCCCCGTGATCAGACCCTGTGATCAGTGGACCCTCCCCCGTGATCAGACCCTGCGATCAGTGGACCCTCCCCCATGATCAGACCCTGCGATCAGTGGACCCTCCCCCATGATCAGACCCTGTGCTCAGTGGACCCTCCCCCGTGATCGGACCCTCCCCCGTGATCAGACCCTGTGATCAGTGGACCCTCCCCCGTGATTGGACCCTGTGATCAGTGGACCCTCCCCCGTGATCAGACCCTGTGATCAGTAGACCCTCCCCCGTGATCAGACCCTGCGATCAGTGGACCCTCCCCCGTGATCAGACCCTGCGATCAGTGGACCCTCCCCCGTGATCAGACCCTGTGACCGACAGACCCTCCCCCGTGATCAGACCCTGCGATCAGTGGACCCTCCCCCATGATCAGACCCTGCGATCAGTGGACCCTCCCCCGTGATCAGACCCTGCGATCAGTGGACCCTCCCCCGTGATCAGACCCTGTGATCAGTGGACCCTCCCCCGTGATCAGACCCTGCGATCAGTGGACCCTCCCCCGTGATCAGACCCTGTGATCAGTGGACCCTCCCCTGTGATCAGACCCTGCGATCAGTGGACCCTCCCCTGTGATTGGACCCTGTAATCAGTGGACCCTCCCCCATGATCAGACCCTGTGCTCAGTGGACCCTCCCCCGTGATCGGACCCTCCCCCGTGATCGGACCCTGTGATTGGACCCTCCCCCGTGATCAGACCCTGCGATCAGTGGACCCTCCCCCGTGATCGGACCCTCCCCCGTGATCAGTGGACCCTCCCCCGTGATCGGACCCTGCGATCAGTGGACCCTCCCCCGTGATCGGACCCTCCCCCGTGATCAGTGGACCCTCCCCCGTGATCGGACCCTACGATCAGTGGACCCTCCCCCGTGATCGGACCCTGCGATCAGTGGACCCTCCCCCGTGATCGGACCCTCCCCCGTGATCAGACCCTGCGATCAGTGGACCCTCCCCCGTGATCGGACCCTCACCCGTGATCAGACCCTGTGATCGGACCCTCCCCCGTGATCGGACCCTCCCCCGTGATCAGACCCTGTGATCGGACCCTCCCCCGTGATCGGACCCTGTGATCGGACCCTCCCCCGTGATCAGACCCTGTGATCGGACACCCCCCCCCCATGATCGGACCCTGTGATCGGACCCTCCCCCGTGATCGGACCCTGTGATCGGACCCTCCCCCGTGATCAGACCCTGCGATCAGTGGACCCTCCCCCGTGATCGGACCCTCCCCCGTGATCAGACCCTGCGATCAGTGGACCCTCCCCCGTGATCGGACCCTCCCCCGTGATCAGACCCTGTGATCGGACCCTCCCCCGTGATCGGACCCTGTGATCGGACCCTCCCCCGTGATCGGACCCTGTGATCGGACCCCCCCCCCCCATAATCGGACCCTGTGAATGGACCCTCCCCCGTGATCAGACCCTGTGATCGGACCCTCCCCCGTGATCGGACCCTGTGATCGGACCCTCCCCCGTGATCGGACCCTGTGATCGGACCCGCCCCCCATGATCGGACCCTGTGATCGGACCCTCCCCCGTGATCGGACCCTGTGATCGGACCCTCCCCCGTGATCAGAATCTGCGATCAGTGGACCCTCCCCCGTGATCGGACCCTGTGATCGGACCCTCCCCCGTGATCAGACACTGTGATCGGACCCTCCCCCGTGATCAGACCCTGCGATCAGTGGACCCTCCCCCGTGACCAGACCCTGTGATCAGTGGACCCTCCCCCGTGATCACACCCTGTGATCATTGGACCCTCCCCCGTGATCAGACCCTGCGATCAGTGGTCCCTCCCCCGTGATCAGACCCTGTGATCAGTGGACCCTCCCCCGTGATCAGAACATCTGACCGACAGACAGTCCCCCGTGATCAGACCCTGTGATCAGTGGACCCTCCCCCGTGATCAGACCCTGCGATCAGTGGACCCTCCCCCGTGATCAGACCCTGCAATCAGTGGACCCTCCCCCGTGATCAGACCCTGCGATCAGTGGACCCTCCCCCGTGATCAGATCCTGCGATCAGGGGACCCTCCCCCGTGATTGGACCCTGTGATCAGTGGACCCTCCCCTGTGATTGGACCCTGTGATCAGTGGACCCTCCCCCGTGATCAGATCCTGTGATCAGTGGACCCTCCCCCGTGATCGGACCCTGTGATCAATGGACCCTCCCCCGTGATCGGACCCTGCGATCAGTGGACCCTCCCCCGTGATCAGACCCTGTGACCGACAGACCCTCCCCCGTGATCAGACCCTGCGATCAGTGGACCCTCCCCCGTGATCAGACCCTGCGATCAGTGGACCCTCCCCCGTGATCAGACCCTGTGATCAGTGGACCCTCCCCCGTGATCGGACCCTGTGATCAGTGGACCCTCCCCCGTGATCGGACCCTGTGATCGGACCCTCCCCCGTGATCAGACCCTGTGATCAGTGGAACCTCCCCCGTGATCAGACCCTGCGATCAGTGGACCCTCCCCCGTGATCAGACCCTGCGATCAGTGGACCCTCCCCCGTGATCAGACCCTGTGCTCAGTGGACCCTCCCCCGTGATCAGACCCTGTGATCAGTGGACCCTCCCCCGTGATTGGACCCTGTGATCAGTGGACCCTCCCCCGTGATCAGACCCTGTGATCAGTGGACCCTCCCCCGTGATTGGACCCTGTGATCAGTGGACCCTCCCCCGTGATCAGACCCTGTGATCAGTGGACCCTCCCCCGTGATTGGACCCTGTGATCAGTAGACCCTCCCCCGTGATCAGACCCTGCGATCAGTGGACCCTCCCCCGTGATCAGACCCTGCGATCAGTGGACCCTCCCCCGTGATCAGACCCTGTGACCGACAGACCCTCCCCCGTGATCAGACCCTGCGATCAGTGGACCCTCCCCCATGATCAGACCCTGCGATCAGTGGACCCTCCCCCGTGATCAGACCCTGCGATCAGTGGACCCTCCCCCGTGATCAGACCCTGCGATTAGTGGACCCTCCCCCGTGATCAGACCCTGCGATTAGTGGACCCTCCCCCGTGATCAGACCCTGTGATCAGTGGACCCTCCCCCGTGATCAGACCCTGCGATTAGTGGACCCTCCCCCGTGATCAGACCCTGCGATCAGTGGACCCTCCCCCGTGATCAGACCCTGCGATTAGTGGACCCTCCCCCGTGATCAGACCCTGTGATCAGTGGACCCTCCCCCGTGATCAGACCCTGCGATTAGTGGACCCTCCCCCGTGATCAGACCCTGCGATCAGTGGACCCTCCCCTGTGATCAGACCCTGTGATCAGTGGACCCTCCCCTGTGATCAGACCCTGCGATTAGTGGACCCTCCCCCGTGATCAGACCCTGTGATCAGTGGACCCTCCCCCGTGATCAGACCCTGTGATCAGTGGACCCTCCCCCGTGATCTGACCCTGCGATTAGTGGACCCTCCCCCGTGATCAGACCCTGTGATCAGTGGACCCTCCCCTGTGATCAGACCCTGCGATCAGTGGACCCTCCCCTCTGATTGGACCCTGTAATCAGTGGACCCTCCCCCGTGATTGGACCCTGTAATCAGTGGACCCTCCCCCGTGATTGGACCCTGTGATCAGTGGACCCTCCCCCGTGATCACACCCTGTGATCAGTGGACCCTCCCCCGTGATCACACCCTGTGATCAGTGGACCCTCCCCCGTGATTGGACCCTGTGATCAGTGGACCCTCCCCCGTGATTGGACCCTGTGATCAGTGGCCCCTCCCCCGTGATCACACCCTGTGATCAATGGACCCTCCCCGTGATCAGAACCTGTGATCAATGGACCCTCCCCCGTGATCACACCCTGTGATCAGTGGCCCCTCCCCCGTGATCACACCCTGTGATCAATGGACCCTCCCCCATGATTGGACCCTGTGATCAGTGGACCCTCCCCGTGATCACACCCTGTGATCAGTGGACCCTCCCCCGTGATTGGACCCTGTGATCAGTGGACCCTCCCCCGTGATCACACCCTGTGATCAGTGGACCCTCCCCCGTGATTGGACCCTGTGATCAGTGGCCCCTCCCCCGTGATCACACCCTGTGATCAGTGGACCCTCCCCATGATTGGACCCTGTGATCAGTGGACCCTCCCCGTGATCACACCCTGTGATCAGTGGACCCTCCCCCGTGATTGGACCCTGTGATCAGTGGACCCTCCCCCGTGATCACACCCTGTGATCAGTGGACCCTCCCCCGTGATTGGACCCTGTGATCAGTGGACCCTCCCCCGTGATCACACCCTGTGATCAGTGGCCCCTCCCCCGTGATCACACCCTGTGATCAATGGACCCTCCCCCGTGATTGGACCCTGTGATCAGTTGACCCTCCCCCGTGATTGGACACCTGATGTTCCATCCCGATGTTCGCCTCACCTCCCTCCGATATCCAATCAGCAACTCCCTCTCCACGCCCCCCCGCCCATGGCTGATCCCACCCCCTGATGGCCAACCCCCTCCCCAATGTCTGACCTTCCCCAATGGCCGAGTCTCCCCCGCTCCTCCCATGTCCAAATTACCTCTCCTCTACTCCCCGGCTGCTTCTCAATCTGGCTGGCTGTGGCCGGGAGCCACAGGCAAAAAACAGGTCCTTCTGTTAAATTTGGCAGGACCTCTGGGAAACCCCTACTTCCAGGTGTCCCAGCTGCTAAATCTCTCCCCCAGCTCCCGACTCACAGTTATTAATGGGGCCTATGATTGTATGTAGTGATGAAAGGTCCACACCTGAAATAGCCGCACCATGTATTTCTGGTTTTATTACAGATATCTACAGCCAATATTTATCCCTCAACCAACCTCACTAAAACAGATTATCTAATCATGATGTCATTGCTGCTGTTTGTGGAATCTTGCTGTGCCCAAAATGGCTGCCGCATTTCCTATATTACAACAGTGATGGCACTTCAAAATACTCAATTGCCTGTAAAGTGCTGATGTCCTGAGGTCATGAAAGGTGCTGTATAAATACAAGTTCTTTCTTTCCTTCTTTACTTGGAAAATCCTAATTAGCACACAAAGTTTTACTTGCAGGAGAGAGCATAATGTCGCTGCTTTAATTCGTGTCATACTGATCAGATTATTACGTAGACAGGCTTTCGATTGGAGTCCATTTTTGTAATGGTCTTGACAGATCCTCCAGCTGCCCTGGAGAAGGGCCTCCGCGGGTGGATAGTTCCGCTTTTTGGAGACCCTCCGCCCACAGAAAACCTTTACAATTCTTCTGCCTGGTAAGAGCAAGCGTAACTGCTTTTACCAAGGATAAGAGTTGAAAAAAGTAAAAAAAAATGATTACTGATTTAGCATTTAAAAATACTTTTAAAAAAAAGGTATGTTTATTTTTAGCCCCGTAAAAAACTTTAATTATTTTTTTCAAAAAATTAATTTTTTGTTTAAAATACTTAATTTATTCAGAAATTCGGGTCTCCACGGGTGAGTACGCGCTGGGTACTCACCCGTGGGCCCGATGGAAGTGCCGGTTTCCTGCATGCGCTGCGCATGCGCGGGAAACCGGCACTTCCGTTCCTCTGAATGAAGAGGTTCAGAGGTCGAACACGCGCGCAGGGGAGGCGGCGCGTGCGCATCAAACTTAGTTTTTTTTTACAGGTTTTCCCGGGAGGGTAAGCCTGCAGAATTTACACATTTAAAAAGCAGGCATAAGGCCTGCTTTTTACAAGGTAAGTGGTGAATTCATTAAAATTAAAACATTTTTTCCACAGGTTTATTATTTTTAAATACTTTAAAGCAAGGTAAATTTATTTTTAGCCCCGTTAGAATATAAAATTATTTTTTCAAAAATTTAAATTATTGTTTAAAATCGTTATTTAACGTAATTTATAGTTTATTTAAAAAATGTGATGTTTTAAAAAAAAATTATTTGAAGGTTTAGTGCTATTTTGGGGCCGTAGTATTTATAAGTCTTGACAGCACTTCCTGTCTGACTTATGAATGGAGCATTCCCTGCTCCGATTGGTTGCCCATGGCCCACGTGATCCCAGGGGACGCTTCGAACTAACTGCGCCCCTGGGATACGCAAGCACTGCGCGCCGGCAGCTGGACCAGGCCACGGATCGGAATCCCACGGGGCCCTGCAGCTCAACGGCCGGAGCGCAAGGTAAGTGCAGGTCGGGGGCTTGCACCCGCGGGAAGCCTCCAACCCGAATTTCTGGGCCGATGTAATTTCAAGTCATTTTAAAAATGTGATTTTTTTTTTAAATTATTTAAAAGTTTTACTATGTTTTTTCATTGATCTCCACTCATATATTTGACAGGTCTTCCTGTCACATGTATGAAGGGAGATTCCCTTCTGTGATTGGCTCCCCATGGCCCATGTGATCCTAGGGATGCTGCGAACTACCTGCGCCTCTGGGATACGTGGGCCCTGCGCACTTCAAGTTTGGTGAGGCCCAGGAGTGGAAGCGTGTGCGTCCAGGGAGCCCTCAGGTAAGAGCGCAGATTTTTCCAGATCGCAGGCCTCCGCCCGCAGGAGGCCTGCGATCGGAAAATACGGGCCATTATTTTGTTCACTGGGCATCCTGTTGCCTCTGGCCTATTTATACCGTGGGCTGTATTGTTCAACTGAGAACAGTGATGTGCCTCAATAAATCCGAGACTCGATGTTAGCGAAACAAAACAAGGCTTTTATTGACTTAGAAGGTAACACACAGGAGAGAGGTATCTTCCATCCAGAGCTCTGCCGTACTGGATGTGCTGCAGGCTGGGCCAGCTTACATAGGGGCCAGGTATGGGCGGGGCCCTACATATAGTACAATACAATGGGCCAGGTATGGGCGGAGCCCTACACATAGTACAATACAATGGTGAGGAAACGGAACAGAGGTAAGGGAAATGAAACTGAAACCAACCACAGTCACAGGCAGTGATGAATGGAATATTTCATCACATTCACCCCTTCTATAGATTTAGTCTGTTCGGGGGTTTGATAGTCCTCTGCGACCGACGTGGCTGTTGTGGTGCCGCGGGTGTCGGCTGGGTGTCCCCGGTGGCCTCCTGGGTCTCTGCCGGGGGTGCCGCCAGGGTTGTTGAAGGGGTAGTTGGTGGGGGTGCCGTTGGTCGATGTTCTTCCGGGGGTGATGAAAGAGTAGTGGGTGGGTAAGAGTTGCTGTGATCGTTGTTGCTGCTATTGTCGTGGTTGTTGTCGTTACCGGCTGGGGCGACGTCTTTTATGGACACGGTGTCCTCCCTTCCGTCGGCGTGCCGGACATACGCGTATTGGGGGTTGGCGTGGAGTAGGTGCACTGGCTCCACGAGAGGGTCCGTCTTGTGGCCCCTCACATGCCTTCGCACGAATACCGGACCTGGGGTGGAGAGCCATGACGGCATGGATACACCTGAGGTGGATTTCTGGGGAAAGACAAACATTTGTTCATGAGGCATGGCATTAGTGGCAGTACACAATAGCGACCGTATCAAATGGAGCACATCTGGGAGGACTTCCTGCCAGCGGGAGATAGGGAGGCCCTTGGTCCTTAGAGCTAGAGTGACTGCTTTCCATACTGTCCCGTTCTCTCGCTCCACTTGACCGTTACCCCGGGGGTTGTAGCTGGTGGTACGGCTCGTGGCAATCCCCCTGGACAGCATGTACTGGCGTAGCTCTTCACTCATGAAGGACGCCCCCCTATCCGTATGGATGTAGCTTGGCATACCGAACAGGCAGAACAGGCTGTTGAGGCATTTAATGACCGTGGCGCTGGTCATGCCTGGGCAGGGGAAGGCGAATGGGAACCGGGAGTATTCGTCCGCAATGTTCAGGAAGTAAACATTGCAGTCGACGGACGGGAGGGGGCCCTTGAAATCTAAGCTGTGCCGCTCAAAGGGCCGTGTAGCTTTGATTAAGTGGGCTCTATCTGGGCGGTAGAACCGAGGCTTGCACTCAGCGCAAGTGCGGCAGTTCCTGGTCAGAGACCGAACTTCCTCAATCGAGTAGGGTAAGTTGCGGGACTTTATGAAGTGGAACAGCCGCGTGACCCCTGGGTGGCAGAGGTCGTTGTGGAGGGTCTGTAGCCGATCCCCGGTGGCGCTGGCACACATCCCTCGTGAGAGGGCATCTGGGGATTCGTTAAGGGCCCCTGGCTGGTAAATGATGTCATACTCGAAGGTGGAGAGCTCGATCCGCCACCTAAGAATCTTATCATTTTTGATCTTCCCCCTCTGTTTATTATTGAACATAAACGCTACCGACCGCTGGTCGGTAAGTAGGGTGAAGCGTTTGCCGGCTAGGTAGTGGCGCCAGTGGCGCACTGCCTCCACGATGGCTTGGGCCTCCTTTTCCACGGAGGAGTGTCTGATCTCGGGCCCTTGGAGGGTCCTCGAGAAGAAAGCTACGGGCCGCCCCGCCTGGTTGAGGGTGGCCGCCAAGGCAAAGTCAGACGCATCACTTTCCACTTGAAATGGAGTGTTCTCGTCCACTGCCTGTAGCGTGGCCCGCTTAATATCCTGCTTAATGCTTTTGAAGGCGGCGTGGGCCTCAGCAGAGAGCGGAAAAGAGGATGCTTTCAAGAGGGGGCGGGCTTTGTCGGAGTAGTTGGGGACCCATTGGGAATAATAAGAAAATAACCCCAGGCACCTTTTCAGGGCTTTGGGAGTGTTGGGCAGGGGCAGCTCCCGTAGGGGGCGCAATCGGTCGGGGTCTGGTCCGAATTCCCCATTCTCCACCACGCTGCCTAGTATGCAGAGGCGCGTGGTGTTGAAAACGCACTTGTCCTCGTTGTAGGTGAGGTTGAGTTTTTGTGCGGTTTTCAGGAACCTCTCGAGGTTCGAGTCGTGATCCTGCTGGTTGTGACCGCAGATGGTGACGTTGTCGAGGTAGGGGAAGGTTGCCTGCAAGTGGTGGTCATCGACCATGCGGTCCATCTCCCTCTGGAAGACCGAGACCCCATTTGTCACCCCAAAGGGGACTCTGAGGAATTGGTAGAGGCGTCCGTTCGCCTCGAAGGCGGTGTACGGGCGGTCCTCTGGTCTGATAGGGAGCTGGTGGTACGCTGACTTGAGGTCGATGGTGGAGAACACCCGGTATTGGGCGATTTGGTTCACCATTTCTGATATGCGGGGTAGCGGGTAGGCGTCTAGTTGGGTGTACCTGTTGATCGTTTGGCTATAGTCGATCACCATCCGTTTCTTCTCGCTACCCCTTACCACTACCACTTGGGTGCGCCACGGGCTGTTGCTGCGTTCAATAATGCGCTCTTTCAGGAGTCTGTCTACCTCGGTCGCGATAAACCGCCTGTCCTCCCAGCTGTACCTCCTGCTTTTGGTCGCTATTGGCCGGCAGTTAGGGGTAAGGTTCGCGAATAGCGAAGGCGGCTTTACCTTCAGGGTAGCCAGACCGCACACTGTGAGGGGCGGCTGGGACCCACCGTACTTGAGCGTGATGCTTTGGTGGTTGCACTGGAAATCCAGGCCCAAGATCACACTCGCACATAGATTCTTCATGATTAATACTTTAAAATTATCGTATACAGTTCCGTTAACGGACAATTGTACCGTGCAGTAACCCATAATGGTCGATGTCTGGGTTTTATCGGCCATAGAGATGGTACCCCGAGTAGGGACCACCTTTAGGGAGAGTTGTTGTGCCAGTTCAGGGTGGATAAAACTCTCCGTGCTTCCACTGTCAATTAAACATTTAACCCCGCACCCGTTTACCTCGATGTCCACCATTGATTTGGATAGCGGGTGCGGCCTGGTCTGGTCCACTGTGACCGATGCCACTGTAGGGCCCTGATCGAGACAAGATGGCGTCCACGCTGTCTGCTCATAAGATGGCGGACCCCACGAGGTCGGGCAAGATGGCGTCCAAGATGGCCGCTCCCACGGCGCACACGTGGCGGTGGCGGGTTTTCCGGTGGGGTTCCCTCTGCACACCTTCCCGAAGTGCCCCTTCTTACCGCACTTAAAGCAGGTGGTGCCTTTCGCCGGGCACAGGTTTCTGGTGTGCTTCGGCTGCCCGCAGAAGTAGCAGTTGGGTCCCCGACACGTCGCGGCTGTCGTAGGGCTTCTGGGGGGAGAGCGGGGCCCCGACGGTGTCGGACTGCCGGGCGGGGAAGATGCCTTCCAAGATGGCGGCGCCCTTGGTGCACACATGGCGGCGTGGACGGCGCGGGCTGAAGAGTAGGCGTCCGAGTTTCTCTGGGCCACATCCAGGGATCGCGCTGTGTCCGCAGCCTGTTTCAGGTCCAATCCCGTTTTTTCCAGCAGCCTCTGCCGGATGTAAGTGGAGCTGAGGCCTGTGATAAAGGCATCGCGAACAAGCTCGTCAGTGTACACTGCGGCTTTTACATCTTGGCACTTGCAGTCTTTGCCAAGCATTTTCAGGGTGCCTAGGAACTCCTCCACCGATTCCCCAGGTCGCTGTGCGCGAGTAGCGAGCAGATGCCTAGCATACACCTCATTCGTAGGCTGCTGGTAATGCGCCTTTAAGATGTCGCAGGCGGCCGGGTACGTGTCGGCGTCTTGGATGAGGGGGTAAACCCGGTGGCTTACCCAATTCCGCAGAATTCCGAGTTTCATACTCGCAGCGTCCGTAGCGCCTTTGACGGCTGCGGAATTGTCCAGGAAGAATTCCATACACATAAACCAGTGTCCGAAGCGTGCCGATGCGTCCGAAGCATGCTGGTCCAAATCCAAACGTTCGGGTTTCAAGAGTTGATCCATTGTGTTGAAAATTAAGTCAATAAAATTGATGTGCCTCAATAAATCCGAGACTCGATGTTAGCGAAACAAAACAAGGCTTTTATTGACTTAGAAGGTAACACACAGGAGAGAGGTATCTTCCATCCAGAGCTCTGCCGTACTGGATGTGCTGCAGGCTGGGCCAGCTTACATAGGGGCCAGGTATGGGCGGGGCCCTACACATAGTACAATACAATGGGCCAGGTATGGGCGGAGCCCTACACATAGTACAATACAATGGTGAGGAAACGGAACAGAGGTAAGGGAAATGAAACTGAAACCAACCACAGTCACAGGCAGTGATGAATGGAATATTTCATCACAAACAGAAGTCAAAAGGGAAGATAGGAAAATGTCATTGCACAGATGTTGGCTAGGATGTAGAATTTTCTGCCACAAACCATTGTTGAAGCAGAGTCCATCAATTTTTTTTAAAAGGGAATGCTTGGAAAAGTGACTCAGGACAGTGACGCCTGCAGGGGAATAAAATGGCACAGACTTGATGGGCTGTTCCTGTGCTGCAACAACTTGCATTTCTATAGCACCTTTACTGTAAAAGAATGTCCCAAGGCATTTCACCAATGGGGGAATGGACGCTGAGCCATGAAGTGGAAGATCAGGAGGGGCAACCAAAAGCCTAGTTGTAAAGATGGATTTTATGAAGGTTTTTAAAGATAGAGGGGGTAATTTTAACTGAAATAACAACAGAAAATGCTGGAAACACTCAGCAGGCCAGGCAGCATCCGTGGAGAGAGAAACAGAGTTAACATTTCAGGTCTGGGACCCTTCTTTTAACTCTTGGCGATAGTTAAATTAGGCATGGAACCGAAAATTGGGTAGTGTCTCACCGGGGTGGGTGGAGGAGGGGGGCGGGGGACTGATCTTTTTTCAAAATTCATTCTCAGGATGTGGGCATCGCTGGCAAGGCCATCCCTAGTTGCCCTTGAGTGGCTTGGTAGGACAGCAGGTTTTCTTCCCTAAAAGACAGCTGATGGCACTGCCAGCAACGGTAGGGCAAAGTGAGAGGGAATGGCCAGAATCAGAAGAGCCAAGGTTGCAGCAGGGGGCTAAAGCTGGAGGAGGTTGCAGAGCTAGGGTGGGGCAAGGCCACAGAGGGATTTAAAGGTGTGGTCGTGGATTTAAAGTTTTGTTTGTTGGGGTACAGTGGCCTAAAAATTGGATCACGCTATGCCTAATTTAGTCCAACATGGCAGGTGGCGTGCGCACGCTCATTCCGTACCAGGAGTGCGCCACCCGACGGATTGTTTAGGCTTCCTCCAGAGGCATCCAGGGCGCGCACCCGGAATAACTTTAGGCAGACTCCATATGCAAATCGAGGGCTCAATGCCTATTTCAGGCCCTTTTACGAAATTGGGCAACGAAGGACTGTAGCTTGCGACATGCAGGTCAGTTTCTTCAGGTGCTTAGCAGCCAAACCAA
The DNA here is from genome assembly GCF_052327205.1 of Somniosus microcephalus. Taxonomy (NCBI): domain Eukaryota; kingdom Metazoa; phylum Chordata; class Chondrichthyes; order Squaliformes; family Somniosidae; genus Somniosus; species Somniosus microcephalus. The sequence continues at coordinate 55,801,113 of NC_140993.1, read as the reverse complement.
GGGTCCTTAAAGGGACCACTGCAGGCTGCCACTAGAATGATAAGTTCAAGTGATACTAAGTTTATCAAAAACACGAGCCGCTACCGCTCCCGCTCCAGACTCGACTATTGGAATAGTCGAGTCTGAAGGTTATAAAAGCATGGATGAGGCCAGCATAGTGGTAGAGGTGCTACAAGCACCCTCAGAGCCCCTGGGTTAGGGAAGGGAAGGGATCGCAAACTGGTGACCCAGCCGGAATATGCGTTTGCGGATCAGACTCAGCGACGATGCTTCCCATGGTCAAATGGACTGCAGAAAAGCAAGTCTCAAAGGATGACTATTCCAACACACTCCTGGCCGGCCTCCCATCTTCCACCCACCATAAACCTGAGCTCATCCAAAACTCTGCTTGCCTGCATCTTAACTCACACCAATTCTTGTTCGCCCATCACCCCTGTGCTCGCTGACCTACATTGGCTCCAGCCCAGCAGCAACACCTCAATTTTACAATTCTCAGCCTCGTGTTCAAATCCCTCCATGGCCTCATCCATTCCTATCTTTTTAACCACCTTCTGCCCTCCAACCCTCTGCGAATTCTGCGTTCCTTCATCTGTGGCCTCTTGTGGATTCCCCACTTCCTTCCCACCACCATGGGTGGCCGTGCCTTCAGCCAACTAGGCCCTAAGCTCTGAAATTCTCTCACTAAACCTCGCCGTCTCTCTCTCCTCCTTAAAGATGCTTCTTAAAACTTACCTCTTTGAACAAGTGTTTACCAGGGGTATTCAATATTCAGGAAGGACAGGCAAAAAGGAAAAAGAGGTGGGGTAGCATTGCTGGCTAAAGAGATTAACACAATAGTAAGGAAGGATATTAGCTCCGATGATGTGGAATCTGTATGGGTAGAGCTGAGAAACACCAAGACCCCCAAACAGTAATGCTGAGGTTGGGTTTGGCATTAAACGGGAAATTAGAGACGCATGCAATAAGGGCACAGAAGTCATCATGGGTGACTTTAATCTACATATAGATTGGGCTAACCAAATTAGTAACAATAATGTGGAGGAGGAATTCCTAGAGTGTATACGGGATAGTTTCCTGGACCAATATGTCGAGGAATCAACTAGAGATCAGGCTAACAGAAAATGCTGGAAAAACTCAGCAGGCCAGGCAACATCCGTGGAGAGAAAATAGAGTCGACGTTTCGGGTGAACCCTTTTTCAAAACTGGAAAGGCAATGAAATAGGTCAAACGGCAGGGCTGCGAGAGAACAAAAGAAGTGAAGAGACATTAAGAGGTATTCAAAACGAGACGAGATGGTGACAGGACTAGTGGAGACAAAAGACGGCTCTAGATTAGGTGTGAAATGCGCTGGCAGAATGAGAGACAGCTGCCATGTGGGAGAGAGAAAAAAAGCGGGGGGAAAGGCCAAAACAAAGATGTGGATAAAATATAAGCAAAAATGTAAGGGCCGAGGTTATGATCTGAAATTGTTGAACTCAATGTTGAGTCCGAAAGGCTGTAAAGTGCCTAATCGGAAGATGAGGTGCTGTTCCTCGAGCTTACGTTGAGCTTCAGTGGAACAATGCAAGAGCCCGAGTACAGTGAGGTCTGAGTGGGAATGGGGCGGTGAATTAAAGTGACAGGCGACCAGAAGCTCAGGGTCCCCCTTACGGACTGAACGGAGGTGTTCCGCAAAGCGGTCACCCAATCTGCGTTTGGTCTCCCCAGGCCAGGGAAGTCTTGCCTTCATTACATTCCCTCGTATTCACTGCCAACATTAAGTTCCAAGTGCCTTTAACGTAAGAAAACATCCCGCAGCCCTTGGCAGAGGTGTGAAGAAAATGGACGCTGAGCCGAAGGAGAGATTAGGAGAGGTGACCAAAACGCTCGGTCAAAGAAGAACGAACTTGCCAATCAGGACCTCAGTATTGTCCCAAAGGGCATCACAGTCAATGAATTACTTTTAAAGTGCAGTGGCGGTTGTTACAACAACAACTTGAATTTATATAGCGCCTTTAATGTAGTAAAACATCCCAAAGCGCTTCACAGGAGCGTTATCAAACAAAATTTGACACCGAGTCACATGAGGAGATATTAAGGCAAAAGAGGTAGGTTTTAAGGAGCGCAGTTGAGGCCAACTTATTAAATATATTCAAGAAGGAGTTGGATGTATTTCTTAAGGCTAAAGGGATCAAGGGATATGGGGAGAAAGCAGGGACAGGGTACTGAATTTGGATGATCAGCCATGATCTCATTAAATGGCGGAGCAGGCTTGAGGGGCCGAATGGCCTACTCCTGCTCCTATCTTCTATGTTTCTATGTTTGTCCTAAGGCCTCCTTCTTTGGCTCAGTGTCAATTTTTGTCTGATAACACTCCTGTGAGAAGCCTTGGATGTTTTACTATGTTAAAGGCACTATATGAATGCAAGCTGTTGTTGCATGTTATTTTGCGAACTCCTGCTCTGATCTTCTATGTTTCTATGATTCTATGTCTGAAAGGAGGAAAGAGAGGTAGAGAGGGGGGAAAGGTGGAGCGATTCAAATCGGGAATGAGCAAGAGGCCAGAATTGGAGGAGCGCAGAGATTTCGGTGTGCACAACTTGTAGGGCTGGAGGAGGTTTCGGAGATAGGGAGGGACGAGGCCATGGAGGGATTTGAAAACAAGGATGAAAATTTTAAAATTGAGGTGCTGCTTAACCAAGAGCCAATGTAAGTCAGCGAGCACAGGGGTGATGGGCGAACGGGACTTGGTGGGACGGGCAGCAGGGTTTTGGATGCCCTCAAGTTTACAGAGGGTGGAATGTGGGAGGCCGGTCAGGAGTGCAATGGAACAGTCAAGTCTAGAGATAACAAAGGCATGGATGAGGATTTTAGCAGCAGATGAGCTGAGGCAGCGGCGGAGTCGCATGATGTTATACAGGTGGAAATAGGCGGTCTTAGTGATGGCACGAATATGTGGTCAGAAGCTCATCTCGGGGTCAAATGCGCACCAAGTTTGCGAACAGTCTGGTTCAGCCTCAGAGAGGAATGGAGTCGGAGGCTAGGAAACAGAGTTTGTGCGGGAACCAAAGACAATGGCCCAGTAATTCCGTTCCAAACGCGTGAGTACGGTCAGGGTACTCACGCGTCTGGCCGGAGGAAATGCCGGTTTTCAGCATGCACAGCGCATGCGGGGAAAACCGGCATTTCCTGTCCTCTGAACGAAGGGGTTCAGAGGCAGAACGCGCGCGACTGCACAGGCAGCGCGTGCGCAGTAAAATTCCTTTTCTTTTTCAGAGTTGCGCGCGTGTAAAGGCCTCCGGTCTTTACGCGTGGAAAAACAAGACGTAAGTATTTAGTTTTTCAGGTAAGTGGGCTTTTAGTACAATGTAGAATTTTTTTTTCCACATGTTTGTTATTTTTAAAGAATTTACAGGATGGTAAGTTTAGTTTTAGACCCTATTTTTTTTTAATTTTTTTTTTTCAAAAAATTGATTAATTGTTTAAAACATTTTTAAAAACTTATTTATAGTTATTATAATCAGTGGGATGTTTTTTAAAATTTTATTTAAAGTTAAAGTAGTGTTTAGGCAGCCCATACTTTTCATGAGTTTGACAGCTCTTACTGTCAAACTCATGAATGAGTTTCCCCTCCCCTGATTGGCTGCACAGTGCTCACCTGATCCCAGCCGGCACATCGCACTAACTACGCCGCTGGATCAGGTAAGCACAGCGCGCCGACATCAGAACCGGGCCAGTGACAGGAAATGCGAGCAGGCCCGGGCTTCAGATGTCGGCGCGTAGGGTGAGTGCAGATCGGGGGCTTGCACGCGCGGCAAGCCCCCGATCCTAATTTCAGGGCCAATGGCTTCGGTCTTCCCAATATTTAGTGGGAGGAAATTTCTGCACTTCCAGTACTGGATGTCGGACAAGCAGTCAGACAATTTAGAGACAGTGGAGGGGTTGAGCGAGGTGGTGGTGAGGTAAAGCTGGGTGTTGTCAATGTACACGTGGAAACTGACTCTGTGTTTTCGGATGTTATGTAGGAATCAATTTGCACACAGCAAGATCCCACAAACAATAATGCGATAAAGGGCCAGTTAATTTGTTTGGGTTGTTCTGGTTGGGGGAGAAACATTCGCCAGGAAACCAGGAGAACTCTTCTGCTCTTCAACGAGTGCGCGGGATCTTTTAAGTCTACCTGCCCAGGCAAACAGAGCCTCAGTTTAACGTCTCATCCATGATTCTATAATAGGGGAGTGGAACTAATTTAACAGACACAATGGCTCGAATGGTCTCCGTCTGTGCTGTAAGATTCTATGATTCCAAAAGTTGACATTTCTGGCCATGCAGCGCCCCCTCAGTACTACACTGAAGTGTCAGTTTAAATTGTGCTGATGCCTCTGGAGTGGGGCTTGAAGTCCCACCTCTCTTGCTCTGGCACGATAGGGCTACCACTGAACTGAAGATTTGGGCTTTGAAGCAGATCTGAAAGCAGGAGAGAGATGGAGAGGTAGAAGTGTTCAGGAAGGGACTTCCAGAGAGTGGGACTTAGTTGGCTGAAGGCAGGGCCATCAGTGATATGGGGGCGGGGGGGAATGCACAGGAGGCCTGAGTCAGCGGAACAGGACTTCGGGAGGAGGGGGGGGGGGAAGTAGGGCTGGACGAGGATACAGAGGTAGGGAGGGGCAAGGCCTTGGAGAGGTTTATGCACAAAACAGAAAACAATTAAACCTAAAATAAAGAGGAAGAAAAGGTGAAAAGAGGATAAGACCAAGTCGAAGGTCCCCTATGGTCTGGTATATAAGGGACCCAGTGCATAAGGGACTTTACCCCAGGAGGGGAAGGCAGAGAATGGAGAAAACTGGTGGAAAGAAAGGAGAAAGAGAAGTAAAACATTGAGACAAAGATCAGGGAACTGTAACAAAGAGGAAAAGAAGGACTAGAAACAGAATCAAAGGAGCAGCTCAGCAAAGTGAAACCACCTCCTGATTCTCCAAATCAAAATAAGGCAGAAAAGGCAAGACTTAAAGGGGTAGTGCCCTCTAGGGGAGGGGGAGAAGAAACAGTTGGGCACACCATTTTTTAAATTTGATATGGGAGAAAGAGGTGTTTGTCATTTTTGTTAGGAAGGCATGGTGTGCTAGTGAAGCACTGACATCTTCGTGTTGTGTTATTATAACCAAGCGGTTATAAAAGTTTGCCGGATACTTTTCTCCCTTAATGGTAGTGCCCCTTTAAAATCAGGAAAACAAGGTTCAGCTGAAAAATATTAAAGGGCCCTGGAGGGAACTTGTTCAAAGCCACAATTAAAGGAGAAATTCCAACATGTGGGAACAAAAAAATTTGAAGGTGGCAAAAAAATGTGGATCTCATGAACTCCATTCACTTCCCAAACTTTCTGCTGCCCCTCCCTGAAGATCCCACCCCTTTATTCATTGACTAATCCCCCTGTGCTAAGACTGATTACACTTTGGATGATCATGCAAATGTTGATTGTCTTCTAAGAAAACAACTCTGGCAGTAGTCTATTCGTGTGGCTCCAGTGCTATGCTCATTGATCAGCATGAGAATGAGCTGGGAAGTAGACGGATTTAGGATGTTTGCAGCACCGTCTCCAGCAACAGGCAGAAGCGACGTTCAACTTCCAATGCGAGACTGGGACACTGCGTTGGGTTCTCCTCTTCCTCTTGCAAAAACCTCCCCGTTTGGCCTCCAACAATTGCACTCGCTTTGCCAAAGAAACTCTTCATCTCAGAGTCTGCATTTGGAGAGTTCAACCAAGGCTCCCAGGATGGAACAGCCAGTTCAGATCTCTGATGCTTCCACTTGTGATACCAATGATCCTACAAACCAGGTCCAGGATAAAAGGGACCCCAACTCTACAGAAGACTGCGATGAAGAAAATGCAGGAGATGAGGATAAACAGCCTTTGAAAAAGAAAAACTACCAAAGATACCCTAAGCCACCCTACACGTACCTTGCTCTCATAACCATTGCCATCCTTAATTCTCCAGAGAAGAGATTGAAGTTATCTCAGGTACTGGTTGTCTGTTTGTGACTGGCACGTGTTAATGGAGTTGTAGCTTCTTACATGTTGAGCTTCTTAAATGTCGAGGGAATCTGACCGGTTTCCAAATGTAACAAGCTGGCTATGTGTTTTGTGTTTACAGATTCTCCACGAAATCAGTGTCATGTTTCCATTTTTCAAAGGACATTACAAAGGATGGAAAGATTCTGTCCGGCACAACTTGTCTCTAAATGACTGCTTTATAAAAGTAAGTGCGCTCCTAACTTGGCTGTCTTTGGCAACTATCCTGTAAAGCAGAGGTCTGAGGCCAGTGCAGTAATTTAAAAGTGTGTGTGTTTGTGTTTATGTGTGTGTGCTCTTTCTGGGAGGAGAGAGACTGAAAAGTGCTCAGTTTCACGCTGGTTGTACCTTTTTTGTGTTATCGCTAGGAATGGCGCACGGCGTAATGGTGGGTCTGTGAAATTTCCATTTTTGTGTCCACTGGGACTGTGATTTTTATCAGTGGTACAATTAGAAATTGGGGTAATGAATGGAAGGGGTGAATTTTTAGGGCGGTTCTCCTGTTCGTGGAAGAGACTGAAAACCCCGGAAAAATGGTTTACTCCTCTTCTGGGATTTCCGCGGCTCTTCCGACGAAATTACAGTGGACAAGCCAGTGAGTCCCGGGGAAGTTCACCCCCTCGGAGTCTTGTACAATATTGGCGGGATTGCAACCTTCCTCTTTATTGTATTCGGTATTCCTGGTGATTTGTGTTATCAAATTGGTGGGGGGTGGGGGCAATTTCTGTGCTTGTCCATGAAATTCTCTTGCCAATCTCTCAAGTTCTCTGGAACTTGGTAAATGGGGTATCTCCCTGGGGCGGGGGGGATGTGTGGAAAGCGTGCACTCCTTATTAAGAAAACAGAAGATGGTGGGTTTCTCAGTAAGATAGTTTGGTTTGGCTGTTTCTTTAGCCTAGTTGTGAGTGCCACGCCCAGCTGATGTAAACCACTTTTTATTTAATCAAAAATCCTCTTTTAACCCGGAGTAAACCAATAGAGAGCACAGAAATTGCAACATGGAAACAGGCAGGCCATTTGGCTCAACCATTCCGTGTCGGCTTTTACCCTCCTCGTGAGCAAATTGTTCAAATCCCATTTACGCAGCCTGTTCCCATATCCCTTCAACTCCTTTTTCCTTCCCAGTCGGGAAAACCGAGTGGTTAGGCAGATAAAATCACCCAGGTTACTTACCCACCCTGGAGTCGCCGGGAGTTGACCGATTGCAATTTTACCTGCGTCCAAAGCCGGCGGGTCCTTTTCTTTTTAACCATACACATCAAGTCGGGACCCGACTGCAATTTCAACTCCGTGGCTGAGCGGGAAGCCGCAGTGAATTTTCCGTCCGGCCAAACCAGTGGGGAGGCTGATTAGAGCCCGAAGAGATACAAAAAGGTATGTTTCTTTTTTGTTAACTTTTCATTACTTGTCTTTTGGGGATAGGAGGAGCAGGTATGCTTCTCCGGGCCCCACGAGGAAAGCTGAGGCTCTCCCTGCTGGGGATCCACTACCCACCCCCTTCAGCCACTCCCCATAATCCCGGGATGTCCTGGCTGATCCCAGCCTGGTCTCGAAGTGTGGCCTCTGGGCCGTACAATTTTCCGCCTGAAACGGGTGGGAAGTCGTCCAGCGGGATTTGAATGAGGTCCAAGAGGTCAAATACCTCTGGCTTCAGTTCTGGTGCAGTGGGTGAGTTTTGAACTCTCCTGCCAAAAACAGACAGGAGCAAAAATCAGGCAGATAGTTTCTGTCTCAACCACTAACCCTGGAAGTGAATTCCACAGCCTCACAAAATGCAAACAGGCAGGCCATTCAGCCCAACTATCTTCAGTTGCTTCATCAATGACTTTCCTCCATCATAAGGTCATAAGTGGGGCTGTTCGCTGATGATTGCACAGTATTCAGTTCCATTCGCAACTCCTCAGATAATGAAGCAGTCCATGCCGCATGTAGCAAGACCTGGGTGACATTCTGGCTTGGGCTGATAAGTGGCAATTAATATTAACACAAGTGCCAGGCAATGACTATCACACACACACACAGAATCCCCACAGTGCAGATAGAGGCCATTTCGGCCCATCGAGCCTGCACCGACACATATCCCACCCTATCCCCGTAACCCCACATATTTAATCCCCTAACACTAAGGGTCAATTTATCATAGCCAAATCAACCTAACCCGCACATCTTTGGACTGTGGGAGGAAACCGGAGCACCCGGAGGAAACCCACGCAGACACAGGGAGAATGTGCAAACTCCACACAGACAGTCGCCCGAGGCCAGATTTGAACCCGGGTCCCTGGCGCTGTGAGGCAACAGTGCTAACCACTATGCCACCGTGCCCCCCTCTCCAACAAGCAAGAGTCTAACCACCTCCCCTTGACATTCAACGGCATTACCATTGCCGGATCCCCCACTATCAACAGCCTGGGGGTCACCATTGACCAGAAACTTAACTGGACCAGCCACATAAATACTGTGGCAGCAAGAGAAGGTCAGAGGCTTGGTATTCTGTGGCGAGTGTCTCACCTCCTGACTCCACAAAGCCTTCTACAAGGCACAAGTCAGGAGTGTGATGGAATACTCTCCGCTTGCCTGGATGAGTGCAACTCCAACAATACTCAAGAAGCTTGACACCATCCAGGACAAAACAGCCTGCTTGATTGGCACCCCACCCACCACCTTAAACATTCACTCCCTCCACCACCAGCGCACCGTGGCTGCAGTGTGTACCACCTACAAGATGCACTGCAGCAACTTGCCAAGGCTTCTTCAGCAGCACCTCCCGCGACCTCTACCACCTAGAAGGACAAGGGCAGCAGGCGCATGGGAACACCACCACCTGCAAATTTCCCTCCCAATTTGCACACCATCCTGGTTTGGAAATATATCACCGTTCCTTCATCGTCGCTGGGTCAAAATCGTGGAACTCCCTCCCTAACAGCACTGTGGCAGTACCTTCACCATGCGGACTGCAGCGGTTCGAGAAGGCAGCTCACCAACACCTTCTCAAGGGCAATTAGGGATGGACAATAAATGTTGGCCTTGCCAGCGATGCACACATCCCAGGAACTAATGCAAAAAACTCTTGCCCCCTGTTCTAAATCTCTTCCATTTAATCTTTTCCCTTTAATCTTCGATCTATAGCCCCTTGTTCTTGACCCCATAACTACTGAAAACAATCTGCTAACCTGTCTCATTCTTTCATAATTTTAAATACTTTGATTGCATCGCCCTGTAATCTCTCAAGGGTTGGTTATTAGAGTAAGGATAATGGTGGTGGCTGGCTACTTTGTTTGGTAAAGTTCTGTGGTGCACTAAAATGTGATCTAGCTACATTTATAGTACATCTACTGCTGATTCCATGTTGTTTGTTTATGCTAAATAAAATAAAATAACATTATCCAGTGATTCAAATTAAGCAAAGTGAGAATTTATACCAAAAAATGTTGAATATCGGATCATTTGAATTAGGAGTCGGCTGCACACACATTCTCCATGGAGGGGGTGCAGCGCAGATTCACCAGAGTGATACCGAGGCTAAAAGGGTTAAATTATGAGGATGGGTTGCATAAGCTCGGCTTGTATTCCCTTGAGTATAGAAGATTGAGGAATGATCTGATTGAGGTGTTTAAATAATCTAGGTAATCGATAACTAGGGTACATAATCTTAAAATTAGAGCCAAGCCATTCATTCAGGAGTGAAATCGAGAAGCATTTTTTCACACAAAAGGGGTAGTAGAAATCTGCAACTGAAACTCTTTCTCCTAGCCCCCCTTCAAAAGCCTGTGGATGCTGGATCAATTGGAGCTTTCAAGGCTGAGATAGATGGATTTTTGTTAAAGAAACGGGATCAAGGGATGATGATCAAAGGCAGATAAATGGAGTTGAGGTACCGATCAGCCATGATCTAATTGAGTGACAGAGCAGGCTCAAGGGGCTGAATGGTCTACTCCTATTCCTATGTATTTATATTGCCATCTCTAGTGGGCTAATGCATCGCACAACCGCTTCTTTTCTGTCCACAGGCCAGCATCTTTTTATTAATTCTTGGGATGTGGGCGTCGCTGGCAAGGCCAGCATTTATTGTCCATCCCCAGTTGCCCTTGAGAAGTTAGTGGTGAGCCGCCGCCTTGAACCGCTGTAGTCTGTGTGGTGAAGGTGCTGTTGGGTAGGGAGTTCCAGGATTTTGACAGACATTGTATCAAACCACCAGAACAGAACATCGTTAAATTTTTGGGGCTTGACCCTGCTCTCCAGTGCGGAGCTGTGCTCACAGCAAACATTGGTTGGTGAATCAGGGCTACAATGTCATAACCCTATGGCTGACCTGTACTCCCTGGCACCCTTTTAACATTTAAAACAGTGAGCACCCAAATTTTGTCTCCTCCTTCCCTGCAGGTGCTGGGATGTGGTTCCACTGTCATGGCAGGAATGACGTATGAAGAGAGATTGGGTCGATTAGGCTTATATTCGCTAGAGTTTAGAAGAATGAGAGGGGATCTCATTGAAACTTATAAAATTCTAACAGGACTAGACAGACTAGATGCAGGAAGGCTGTTCCCGATGGCGGGGGAGTCCAGAACCAGGGGTCACAGTCTACGGATAAGGGGTAAGCCATTTAGGACTGAGATGAGGAGGAATTTCTTCACCCAGAGAGTGGTGAACCTGTGGAATTCTCTACCACAGAAGACAGTTGAGGCCAATTCATTAAATATATTCAAGAAGGCGTTCGATATATTTCTTAAGGCTAAAGGGATCAAGGGATATGGGGAGAAAGCAGGGACAGGGTACTGAATTTGGATGATCAGCCATGATCGGATTGAATGACGGAGCAGGCTCGAGGGGCCGAATGGCCTACTTCTGCTCCTATCTTCTATGTTTCTATGGGTGCCCTCTGCTGCCTTGCCCATGTGTGTTTTATAAGAATGAAGAACTTGCACGCCTTTCACGACCTCGGCATCCCAAAGCACTTATTTACAGCCAATGAAATAACTTTTGAAGTGTAGTCATAGAATCATAGAATAGTACAGCTCAGAAGGAGACCATTTGGCCCATCAAATCTGTTGCAATGTAGGAAATGTGGCAGCTTATTTTTGCACAGCGAGGTCCCAAAAAACAGTAATGAGATAATCTGTTTTAGTGATCTGAAAACAGGAAATACTGGAAATACTCAGCAGGTCAGGCCGCATCTGTGGAGAGAGAAACACACGAAAGATGGCCTCGGCAATATAAATGTTATCTCTCCACAGATAGTGCCTGACCTGCTGAGCATTTCCAGCATTTTTGTTTTTATTTCAGATCTCCAGCATCTACAGTATTTTGCTTTTATTGTGCTGTTTTAATGATGTTGGTTGAGGGATAAGTATTGGCCAGGACATCGGGGAGAACTCCGAATTAGTGCCATGGGATCTTTTACCTGAGAGTGCAGACGGGGCCTCGGTTTAACATCTCTTCTGAAAGACTGCACCTCCAACAGTGCAGCACTCCCTCAGTATTGCATTGAAGTGTCAGCCCAGATTTAAGCCCAAATGGTGAATGTCAATTGGCAGTTTTAGCACCCCTGTTGCTTTCTCCACACCATTCCACCCCAAAGCAGCGATCGGGTAACTCGGCACAGACTAGGGGAGTGAACTTGGAACCCTCCTAGTCTGTACCGTTCATAGGATGGCCGTTCAGCCCATCGAGCTTGTTCTGCCGTTCAATTAAATCATTGCTGATCTGTATCTTAACTTCATCTATCTGCCTTGGTTCCATAACCCTCAATACCCTTACCTAACAAAAATCTATCAATCTCAGTTTTGAATGATTCAATTGACATAGCCTCAACAGTCCTTGGGGGAGAGAGTTCCAGATTTCCACTACCCTAAAGAAGTGCTTTCTGACATTAACGAACCCTGACCAACCTAGCTTTAATTTTAAGGTTATGCCCCCCTTGTTCTGGACTCCTCCACCAGATGAAATCATTTCTCTCTATCTAACTACATGGAAACCAACAGCGTGGGAATTGTAAAAGCTGAACCTATCTCAATGTCTCCTTGACAGATGTTTATAATCTTTTTAATTTAAAGCAAATGTAAACTACTTGTCGCATGCTATAGCTGTCCGAAAACCTTTCACTCTGGACTATGTGAACTTGTGTAAAGTACCTGCTAACTAAGAATCTTGTACGGCCTGAGCTCAGGTCTGACTTGGTATACAGGTGTTAATTAATATCATTGTACTCGGGGGTGAGGGGATGGTTTAACTTTAACCATTAGCACATATTTCTGCTGAGTATGTGACTCCCCGGGTAACTTTGACTAGATGGGGGTCATTTTACTTTAATCAAATGGGTGATGGTGAATTGGCCGTCCATTTTACACCTCGCCCGAATTTCTTTCCCGTTGATGGAAAATAAAATCGGCTTGAGACCTAAAACAAGCTGCTGGCTCGCTATCGTCAGTTCTTCACTTGGCGATAAATGTTAACATTAACCCCTAGCGCTGTACCTGTTGGCAGATCCAGTTTACTTTTCACTTCACTTATTACATTTTTTTTACTTGTCACTTTTCTCTGCTTTCCCTCCTCCCACCAGCCCAAATCCTCTGACTCAGAATTTCCTCCAGTAAATCAGCGTTTAAAAAAAAAAAATAATAATAATCTGGGTGGGCAAGGGTGGAAATTGGGCTGGAACCCGGTTATGCCAGATCTCTGGCCCTTTTGCTACCCATCAGCAACTGGGGGTAGGTGGCTATTGTTTTATTACAATGCCAGGCGAATAAAGGAAATATGATGTCAACTTCTTGCCATTTGTACCGGAGAATCCCTGGAATCCAGCAATGCTAAGGATAACCGGAGCATTTAAAATTTAAAACGGTGGTCAATTGATTGCAGAGTGCACCCTTGCAGTGATCTATCTATTTGAATATAGGGGCACTTTTTGAAATTACTTGAGCAGCATAGCCAGCCCATTTACACTGGCAAGGTGCCCACTGCAAGTTTCAACCCCACCTGAGGTGGGTATCCCTCGGACAGGGGCACAAATAAACGACAGCCGAGAGGAAATTCGAGACCCTGGGGATGATTTTCAACTGTCGAGCGCCCACTTCTTGCCTGCAAGATGGGCGGCTAGTAGTTGAAAATTGGGGGTCGGGGGTGCCTCGGAGTAGAAATGGGAGGGGGGGGGGGTGGAAGATGGAGAAAGGAGAGCAATCAAATCTGAAGATAGCCAGGGAGCTGAATTTACCGAGCCATTGGAAGAATAATCTTTATAACGACTAGGCTTCACTGAGCTGAATAACTGCACTATCTTGTCATGGTGCAACGGAGTACACAGTCTGGATCAGTTGGTAAATACACTACTTAATGAGCTGAGCCAAACGGTCTGTGTATGTCCCACATTTTATCCCGCGGTGTGTTGAACTCACTGATTTATTGGGTGGTAATAGGGAAACTACAACTGGGCTTCAGTGCCCATGGGCTGAAGAGGTGGGTGGGGTGGGGGGGGTTGAATTAACCAGGATTCCTCCTCCCACTTATTATTGAAAGATGCTTCCTGACGAGTGCAGATATTGCGTGAAGTTGGGATGAGGCTTGGCTGTGGTGGCTCACTTGTGATGCCTCCCAACCTATAATTTCCTGCCAAAGCTGGCTGGCTGTGGCTGACAAATGGCCAGCTACCTTATGGCTAGTGCTATGGAAAGTTGCCTTGGCATTGAGTAATATAGTATGTGGTCTAGATACAAGTAAGAGTCCCGGTGATTTTAAAGTTGCATTGGTTTTTTTTTTTTAGGTATTGAATGACCCAAAACGGCCAAAAGGGAAGGGGAACTACTGGACGGTTGACGTTACTCGTATCCCACCCGAAGCATTAAAACGACAAAACACATCTGTGTCACGACAAGATGGGAGAAGGTTTGCGGCCAATTCGACTGCCTATATCCAGGGTGGGATTGTCAGCCTCTCTGCTTCTGAAGAAAGCAGCAAAGCACGGCAGGTATCGGAATCCCCTTCTGGGCATGCAACAGTTCTCCCACAGCAAGGTGGCAGCAGGTCGGATGGTGCCTTTTCCATTGACACATTGTGGAATAGTCTGGAAGCTTCTACATCTGAAAGGGAGAAGAGCTATCCAGCGGCCTCTAAACGTTGTCTCCAAAGAAAGTCATCAAATGAAGAGCCTACCCAACAAAGAAGATTGGATTTAAACTCTTGGCATCCTCATCCAGTAGCATGCGAGAGCCCACAGTGCTCCTCTTCATTCTCTTCCTCACAGAGTGCTCCTCACAAGATCCAGTTTACCTCGCCCCTAAGCACTTCAACTTCCAGTCCTTCCTCCATTGAAGATGACACCAATGTTTCCCAAAGAGAATCCCCTCATAAACAAGAGTCAAAACGTCTGAGATTATCAGCGGAGTATGGCAGGTCTACTCCTTTTTCCATATGGGACAATCGCTGCACCAACTATCCAGAGCCAGAGCTTCCACTGCGGCCCTACATGTCCTGGGAGTTACCGACTTCCTACACTAAATATCCCCCTCCAAATGTAATCGCGCCTCCCAGTATGAGTCTACCATATTCTGCTTTCTTCCAGTACAACAACCCCTCAAATCTGTTGTTCTATCCATACAGACCAACGCAGTTCTTGCGCCCACCCAGCTGGCCCTTTCTACCTGATCCATGCCCTCTGCCATCTTTACGTCCAGCATCTGTGTTGGATTTGGACAGAATGTTGCAGGTTGTCCCACCAAACAAAAGTGTCTTTGATACCATATTGCATCAGTTCTGCCCAGTTGGTGCAATGGGCCCTGGAATGCCACCTGGTGTGAGCAATGTGGTGAGGGCTCAATACATGCCATTTGATTACTGAGCACCCAATCCACGTGAAGAGAATGGGTTGTGTAGAAAATTTTTAAATCTTAACCTCAAACCTCAGTGATTTATGGAAATTGTTTACATTCATGGAGCGTTGTGTCCAACTTGACTCTACCATTCAAAACTTTTTATTAAATTGTATGCAAATCCCAGGACTGATTTTCCAAGAAATCTTTTGCCCTGTCCACTGTTTTGAGGCTGCAAATGTTAATTAACAAATGTTTTCCACTTCACCCTCTCCTTTCCCAGTGTGCAAAGCCCTCCACATCAGGGATGTGTTGGGAATAACGTTTGCATGTATCGGCAAACTTATTCAGGGATACGATCTATCAGAAAGATCTCGTGGGTGATGTCAACTGGGACAGCAGTATTGTATAATTTAACCTCTGCTCAGACTGTGGGATTAGGGAGGAGAAAACTGGCCCCAATTTCCACACTCCCAGCTGCTATTCAACCACCACTGCTGGAAGTGCATGTGGGTGGACAAAGTGCGACTATGGGACTGGGCCTGGCTGTGATGCCTTCTGCTGCTGAATAGCGTCCAGCAGTCATTGTTGGTGTGCACATGTGAATGATGATTGTTTGGTGGAGAGCTGGAGGGCGACTGGCACACATTCAGCCAAAGACCAGCAAGGAGTCAAGTGCTTCAGAAGGGTGAAAATACATCAGATTTGGGGCTGGGTGGGCGAAAGCAGTACTGAAGTCAGCCTTGCAAAGTAAAAAGAATGGTGGTCAGTCTCAATGTATGTGTGAGATGGTCAGAAATTATTTGCAGGTTTTAATTTCCAATATAACTTCAGAGCCTGGACCAAGATTATAAAAGCGTTCATCGTGGGAAGCTTGAAAGGTCGCCATCTGTGTGCTGGTTGGCTGACTATACACCAGTGATGTGACATGTAATTATTTCCACTTGGGAACCATCCATAAATGACACATCCCAAATGCCAGGGCACTTTTATGCAGCCTTCCATTGTCTTGTATGCTTCCACCCACCCGCGACCTCCACCCACCACCCCGTGACCTCCACCCACCACCCCGCGAAAAATAATTTAGACCTCAGACAACTTTTTTCTTTCAATTAAGATTTAAAAATGCAATAAATTAGAGTAACATGCTAAACTGTATAAATAAAAGATTGATAAAAGTCTGCTTTTTTACATAACTTCATTTGTTATCTCCCCTTTGCAACTAGTGTACGTACTTTATGGACAGTCACTTGTTGCAATACAGTGCTGTATAAGGGAGTGCGGGACGAGAAGGGCTCACAACCCCTCCACTTTACTAAGAGCAAAGTGTTGTCATATGATACCAGGCTGACCACAACAACTTGCATTTTGTATCGTGCCTTTAACGTAGTAAAAGACCTTACAATCTCTGATAGTGATGCCTCTGACCCTACCTGCTATCTAGTCAGACTGCTAATTTGAGAAAGATTGACTGTTGCTAAGATGGTGTTTCTGCTCAGTAATGTCTTGTACAGTCTGGATCTTAATTGAACTGCATGACTGCTATAAATCTTGAATTTAAAAAAAAAAGAAGCATTATCTGTTTAGGCTTCCCCAATAAATAGGAAGAGGAGGCCATTCAGGCACTCGAGCATGTTCTGTCATTCAAGCAGATCATGACTGATGTGCACCTCAACTCCATTTGCCTGACTTGATCCATATCTTTTTCCCATACAAAAACCTAGCAATCTCAGTCTTCAAATGTGCCATGGGATGTTTTACTATGTTAAAGGCATTATATAAATGTGAGTTGTTTGTTGTTGAAGAAGTTCAATATTTCCATTAGCTTTTGAGTGGTAAAAGTGCTTCCTGATCTCACTCCTGAATGGCCCAGCTCTAATTTTATGATTGTTCCCCAGAGGAAATAATTTCTCTCTCTCTCTCTCTCTCTCTCTCGCGCTCTCTCTCTCTCTCTCACCCCATAACCGTCTAAACTCAAGGGAATACAATCTAAGTTTTGCGACCGGTCCTCCTAATTTAACCCTTTAAGGCCTGGTATCATTCTGGTAAATTCACTCCACTGTCAATATATCCTTCCTGAGATGTGATGCCCAGAACTGAACGCAGTACTCCTAGGGTTGCCAAACCTCAAGGATTGTCCTGGAGTCCCCAGGAATTAAGATTAAACTTTAGGCTACTGCTATGAGCAACTCCCGGGAAAACAATCATAGAGGCATTTTCACTTGGAAACATCTTGGAAGTACTTCCCGCAGTGAATTACTTCTGAAGTGCAATGACTGTTCTGTCAACAAATGCAGGAGTGATTCTGCACCAGCACTCTGATGAATGATCAGTTAATCTGTAGTGGAGCGTTGTCCAGGACATGGGGACAATTCTTCAAATAGCGGCATCAGATGTTTTAACATCCTCTTGAGGGGAGATAAATGCAGCATCCTTCAGTACTCCACTAGTGTGTCTGGCTCCAAGATGTGCTTAAGTACTGGTGTGGGGATCGAAACCACAACCTTCTGACCCTAAGGCTACTAACTGAGACAAAATAATACTAATCGCAACAGGGTATTACAGTTGGCCTCGGTGACCCTGGGCTAAGGATGGGGGAAGAAATGATCCCTCCAGGGTTCTGGTTTAGATTGCTATTCTGTTACCTTTATTGGAAAGTGTGCATGCTGGTTGAGTGAATTGTTGCTGATTTTTACTAGATGTCTTCAATTTGAGTGCCACTGCCAATAAAGGTAAATGGCTTGAAACCGATTGGAAATTGCATTAAGTCTTCAAGCTGATCAACCAAAATGCTGACCTGTACGGACCAACCCTTCTTTCTCCTGCTCCTCCCAACTCCCCTCTCACTTCATGGAGGAATTAACTGTGTGTATCACAGCCGCTGTGTTGTCGCTAAATCCGTCCTGCAGTATAAATGGGGTGAATTCAGCCTGAGTGGAATTGTCCGATGTTATGTGTGTAAATCTGTCATTGGCATTTTGAATGTTATTACTTCACTGTGTAGTTTCTTTTTTTGTCAACTTTTGGAGAAGGGGAGAGAGGTAATCTCTTAATATCTTTCAGGTTTAGAAAAAAATTGCCTAGCATTGGTTGTCACAGCCCTTGCCATGCTGCTGCTCTTTGTTCCTTGCGACCGTCTGAGCTATATTAAAAGGGGAAAGGGCAGGAAAATGGGCTTCAGCTGAAGAACTCGCAGCAGCAGAGGTGTGATGGGCCGCTTCCTGTACTGTAATGTCTGTGATTCCAAGCTGTGCTTGGGAACAAGACGTGGGGTGTGTAACTGAGCAGTTCCGGATTCTGTTGTGGGAGCCCCAGTAAAGTAAAGTCTCTTGTTCCCTCTTCCCTCAGCCTAATACTGACCTATGGAGATCTGGAAAAAAAAATGGATTGAACCTGAGACTCCCGCAGCAGCTGAGCGAGCGACATAATCATTTCCTAATGTTGAACTATCTTCTGTTTGCCTCTGCGTCCCATGCCTTGTTGAAGGTGTGCGAGCTAGGTTGATTGGCTATGATAAATTGACCCTTAGTGTTAGGGGGATTAAATACGTGGGATTACGGGGATCGGGTGGGATATGTGTTGGTGTAGGGGTTACGGGGATCGGGTGGGATATGTGTCGGTGCAGGCTCGATGGGCCAAAATGGCCTCTATCTGCACTGTGGGGTTTCTGTGATTCTGTGAATATCCAAGCTAGTCCATCTCCAATTGCATGCATGCTGCCTGAATATTGGCTACCTCGTTACACCCGCTTTCCTGCCTGTGACACCGTTACCTCTGTGTTACTTCCAGTGATTGGGCCATTGCTGACCAACTGCTTTCAGCCTCCCAAAAACCAAAAGGTTAAAAGCTCTTCTTAGGAGGAGTTGTGGCACTGTAAGCATTAGATATGATGCTTTACTGAAGCTTAATTGCAAGAATAATTATAGGCCTATCTTTATTGCCCTTGTCTATATATTTTTTACTGTTTTGAAATAAAAATACTTTTTATCCAATGTTGTATCCAGACTTTTTTTTTAAAAGGAAAAATATGGGGGGAATTTTAACCTTTTTAAAAAAAAAAGGTTCATGTGGGAAGTTAAGTGTTAAAAAATCTGAATCCCGACCAGAAACCGCCTCCAACCTGTCAACTTCAACAGAGGCGGAACGGAGGGTAATTGACAAAAGAACCAAAGGCGACATGAGGAAAAACTTTTACGCAGCGAGTGGTGAGAATCTGGAATGCACTGCCTGAGAGGGTGGTGGAGGCAGACTCAATCGTGGCTTTCAAAAGGGAGTTGGATAAGTACCTGAAGAAGGAAAAAAATTGCAGGGCTACGGGGAAAGGGACTAGCCGTGAAATGCTCTTGCAGAGAGCCGGCACAGGCACGACGGGCCGAATGGTCTTCTGTGCTGTCACCATTCTATGATTCCAATGACTGCTGGGTCAGGGAGGTAAATGCCTTTACACTTGCCTCCTGGATCCAGCATCCCTACCTAACCCACCCCCCATGATCAGACAAACCCCTGCCCCCCCCCACCCTCCACCCATAAGGCCTCCGACTTCCCCTGGCCTACGATTCTCCCCCCACCACCCACCTGCTTCTCTGGCCTCCGGTCCTTCTCCGACCACCCATCCCTCTCCTCCAGCCCACTCCGTGCACCTCCTGGCACCCACCCGATCCCTCCCTCCCTCCATCCATCCTCTCTGCAGCCTAGTGCGGCCTCTCAACCTGGCTGGCTGCGGGTGGGAAACAGAGCTTCCCATGCAAATCAGGTCCTGCCATTAAATTCAACAGGGCCTGTGGGATACCCGTTGTCGCGGGTTTCCTGACCGCTTCGCAGTCCCCCCACACCCACCAAGCCTTTCCCATTTAAAATTAATCCCGTTGAATACTTAGGGCTGAATAAATACAGCACTATGTTAAAATGTATCCTCTTTGCCGTGTCTGTACTGATGATGTGTACAGACATAGGCTTGGAGATAGTGCCATCTATGTTAATTGAAGAATATTCTATTGAATGTCTTGTGTGTAGAACAGGTCATTCTTTTATCGACGTCTCTGACCTTTTCCTGCTGATAATTTATTCCCTCTCTCCCGCCATCCTTCCCTGAAGGACCTGAGGCTGAAATGGTCTTGGGCGGTAGTGCAAAACGAGCGATAGCGAATCGGCAGTCCGTTTTACACTTGTTTTACACTCGATCCGATTCTAACTCTTGTTCCACAGATGCAGGTGGTTGGCCAACAGTTTGCAAAAGTAACCATTCTCTCTTTGTGAGCCGAGACAGTAAGTGATATTCCACTGTAGCGAGAAACATAACTTGATTTTGTCCTCATCCGATGCTCTGACGGTATGGACAAAGAACCCGAGTTGATTGTCTTTCCGCACCCTTTCCTTCCCCACCTCCCAAACACAGGCACAGCGGCAGCCAAGTCGCGATTCTAACTCAGCAGGGACTAGAGATCAAATCTAGGATTATCCTGGTCTATATGACTCAGCTATTCACTGCATACCATGTATCCCCGTTTTCCAGGGACAGTCCCCGGATGAGGTATTGTGATCCAGGACAAACAATGTCCCTGGAAGAGTTCTTGGTTCCAAAAACATGTTGCTGAAGTGTACCCCTTGCGGCTCTAAGACTAACTTAAACAACTTGTATAAAGGCCAGAGTGACTCACTGCGCATGTGCGACTGGGCAGCCTCTGCACTTGTGCTGGTTTTTGTTTCTGAGTTTCCGGCCAGGCTCGTGCTGCTGGATTGTCAGCGCCGAAAGTGCCTGGGAGCATGGCAACTGGAGCAAGTGAGGGACAGGCCGTGAGGGAGGGCTCGGTCACAGTCACCAGCGGACGGCTAATCCTAGACACTGGGGAGGGGCTGGTGTGACCTCAGTCACTGGGGGAGGGGTCAGGTGTGACCTCAGTCTCTTGGGGGGGGGGTCAGGTGTGACCTCAGCCACTGGGGGAGGGGTCAGGTGTGACCTCAATCACTGGGGGGGGGGCTCAGGTGTGACCTCAGTCACTGGGGGGGGGGCGTCAGGTGCGACCTCAGTCACTGGGGGGGGGGTCAGGTGTGACCTCAGTCACTGGGGGAGGGGTCAGTGTGACCTCAGTCACTGGGGGAGGGGTCAGGTGTGACCTCAGTCACTGGGGGAGGGGTCAGGTGTGACCTCAGTCACTGGGGGAGGGGTCAGTGTGACCTCAGTCACTGGGGGGGGTGGGTCAGTGTGACCTCAGTCACTGGGGGAGGGGTCAGTGTGACCTCAGTCACTGGGGGGGGGGGTCAGTGTGACCTCAGTCACTGGGGGAGGGTCAGGTGTGACCTCAGTCACTGGGGGAGGGGTCAGTGTGACCTCAGTCACTGAGGGGGGCGTCAGGTGTGACCTCAGTCACTGGGGGAGGGGTCAGGTGTGACCTCAGTCACTTGGGGGGGGGGTCAGGTGTGACCTCAGTCACTGGGGGAGGGGTCAGTGTGACCTCAGTCACTGAGGGGGGCGTCAAGTGTGACCTCAGTCACTGGGGGGGGGTCAGGTGTGACCTCAGTCACTGGGGGGGGGTCAGGTAGGACCTCAGTCACTGGGGGGGGGTCAGGTGTGACCTCAGTCACCGGGGGAGGGTCAGGTGTGACCTCAGTCACTGGGGGAGGGGTCAGGTGTGACCTCAGTCACTGGGGTGGGGTCAGTGTGACCTCAGTCACTGGGGGGGGTCAGTGTGACCTCAGTCACTGGGGGAGGGGTCAGTATGACCTCAG